>NC_056745.1:1308385547-1308758047 GCF_019279795.1 Protopterus annectens | reverse complement strand
GAAGATTAGGAAGGGTTGCACTGCCATTAAGGCCTGTAGTTCTGAAACCCTCCTTGCTGAGGTAATTGCCAGTAGGAAAGCAGTTTTCCATGACAGGTGTTGTAAGTCTGCTGTTGCTGCTGGCTCAAAGGGTGATAGTGTCAACTTTTCTAGTACGAAGTTTAAGTCCCAAGCTGGTAATGGTGGTTTTCTTGGAGGTTTTACATTCTTGATTCCTCTGAGAAATTGTCTGAGCAGAGGGTGTGAAAAACAGGTGGATCATAGCTGTATTCTGCTGAAATAGCTGATGCATGTATCTTGATGGAGGAGTAGGACAGGCCTGAATGGAGAAGTTCGCCAGATACTCCAGGATGTTAGGCATATCTATGTTTGACACATCTTTTCCTCTTTCAGAACTCCAACTGACAAACCTTTTCCATTTTCCAGCGTAGTTCCTTCTTGTTGAAGGTCTGCGTGCTTCAAGAATAATGTCTTTAACTCTTTGGGAAAGTTCTTGATTAGCTGCTGCTATGTGATGTTCCATGCAGTCAGTTGTAAGGTTTTCAGATTTGGATGTATGGTGCTGTAGTTGTTCTGA
The DNA here is from genome assembly GCF_019279795.1 of Protopterus annectens. Classification (NCBI taxonomy): domain Eukaryota; kingdom Metazoa; phylum Chordata; order Ceratodontiformes; family Protopteridae; genus Protopterus; species Protopterus annectens. The sequence continues at coordinate 1,308,757,470 of NC_056745.1, read as the reverse complement.
GTTAGCATCAAAGGCATCAGGGTATTGGCCACATATTGTTCCGAGACAAGCTCCTTAGTAGTGGATACCAGTGTTGTCTTGGCCAGTTTGGAGCTATCAGGATTATCCTTGGATGTTCTTCCTTGATTTTTAGGAGTACTTTGTGTATCATGGTGAGAGGTGGGAAGGCATAAAGTGTTAGGCCCTTCCAGCTGAAGGAGAGGCGAATCCACTTTCCATGCTAGTGTGTGAAATGTCCTTGTGCAGAATTTTTTGAGTTGGTGATTGTGAGGAGATGCAAATAGATCTATCTGAGGCGTTCCCCACTTCTTTGTAATGGTCCTGAAGATGTCCGGGTGCAGGTGCCATTCGTGAGCATCTGATGTGGTCCTGCTTAAAATGTCCGCTAGAGTATTTTCTTTTCCTGGTACAAATCTTGCTTGCAGCTGGATGTTGTAGCTGAGTGCCAGGGTCCACAGTTCCAAAGTCATTCTGCATAGGGGGTATGAATGAGTGCCTCCCTGTTTGTTGATGTACCACATGACTGTGGTGTTGTCTGTCCTTATCAACAGCTGGCCCTCTTTGAGAAATGGTCTGAACTTTTGGATAGCCAGTTTTACAGCCAGCATTTCTTTTAGGTTGATGTGCAGGTGAAGTTGATCCTGAGTCCACAATCCTTGCACGCATTTGTCCAGCATGTGGGCCCCCCATCCTAGGTCTGAAGCATCTGTTGTAATGCTCTGGTTTGCTTGACATCTGTGAAAGGGAAGGCCTGGGTTGGACCGGCATGCCTGGGCCCACCATAGGAACTCCTGTTTTAAGCATGGAATTAGTGGGATTTCTGTTTCGAGGCTGTGTCTGTGTTGGGACCATAAATTCCGTAGGTACCACTGTAGTTTTCTCATATGTAGTCTGGCAAATGGAACCAAAATTATGCATGATGCCATGAAGCCCAAGGCCTGCAGAACTTTTCTTGCTGTTAATTTGTTCAGCTTTGTTAGTGACAAGAAGTAAAGAGGGAGTTCTTTTTGTTTTTCTGTAGTTAGGAATGCCATTTGTCTCACTGTGTCCAATTCCGCTCCCAAGAATGTCCTTGTTTGGGATGGTATCAGTCTTGACTTTTGTAGATTGACTGTGTATCCCAGTGCTTGTAGCAAGTAAATGACCCTTTGCAAATCTGTTGTCAACTTGCTTTTGTTGTCCCCTTGTAGCAGGCAGTCGTCCAGGTATGGGTAAATATGAATTCCCTGCAGTCTGCAGTATGCGATTACTGATGCCAGGCATTTTGTGAATACTCTGGGCGCAGTAGATAAGCCAAAAGGCAATGCTGAGAATTGATAGTGCTCTGATCCTGCAAGAAATCTGAGGTATCTTCTGCAGATTGGTCGAATAGGGACGTGCAGGTATGCCTCCTTGAGATCTAGAGTTACCAGCCAACACTCCTTGCCCAGCATGGGAAGAAGTTGCTGTAGGGTCAGCATTTTGAATTTTGGGACAATGATGTATGTATTCAAGGTGGACAGGTCGAGAATTGGTCTCCAACTTTTTTCCTTTCTTGGAACTAGGAACAGTCTGGAGTAGAACCCTTTCCTTGCTCTGCTGCAGGCACTTTTTCCACAGCTCTCATGTTTGCTAACTCCATTATCTGTTGTAAAGCTTCTGTTTTTGATTTGGAGGTAGATTTGGCATTCCTCTTTGACTGGTATAGTGTGGAAGTGGAATCGGTAACCTTGATGTATAATTTGCAGAATCCACTTGTCTTTTGTTATGTGGTGCCAGTTCTTTGCAAATAAAGTTAACCTTCCGCCTAGTGGAGCTGCTATTTGCTCCCTGGTAGGCGGTTTTAGGAGTAAGTCACTGTGGCTGTGTTGAAGTAGTGGCAGTGGCTGTGTCTGTGCCTCTGTTGTTACCTTGCCACTGTCGTCCTCTGTAGGCACTTCCTCTGGTTTGGTTTCTGCCTCTGGAACGTCTATTCCTGCCCCTTTGAAATCTTGTGGAGTCAGGAAAGGACCAATTCTTGGCAGGCCAGTTCCTGCTAAACCTTGGGGTTGAACCTGTAGGAAATCTTTAACAGTTTGAACTGATTTTGCCTTTTCTTCCATTTTCTTCATAACCTGCTGGGCAGGTGCACCAAACAAACTTGTCTTATCCATAGGAGCATCTAACAATTTAGCTTTAACATGATCTGGTAGAGCTTGCTCCTTTAGCCATGCATGCCTTCTTATCACTGTGCCAGTCATGGCTGATCTAAATGAAGCCTCCAGTGCATCATAGCCACATTTTAAGGAATGGTTACTAACCTGTTGTATGTTATTTACCATTTCTAATACATATTTCTTGTCAAGAGCTTCATCAGTGGTTAATTTTTTAGTTAACTGATCAAGCATAAACTCTTGGTATTGTATCATGTGAAACTGGCAGTTTAAAGCTCTAGCTGAGAGAGTAGCTGAAGTGTATACTTTTTTACCCCATCTGTCTAATGCCCTTGCTTCCCTTTCAGAAGGAGTAGGGTTTTTAGCTATGGTCGCGGCAACTGCCTTGGGACCCTGGGATATAGTTTCTGGGTCTGCAAGGGGGGCCTTGTAAAGGTGGTGATGAGTGTCAGGCACCCTGTAAAATCTGTCTGGTTTGGCAGGGGCTGGGGGTAATGAGTCTGGAGCAGAGCAGACATCATTAAAAGCGTCATCTACCACAGAAAGAACAGGAGGTATAGCTAAGGGCCTGTGCTGTGGAAGGTGCAGAAAGGTTCTAAGTCTCTTTCGAATCTGAGAATTCTTGTTGCTGCCATTGGAACTGCTCTCGCATGGCATGCAAGGTTTCCCCAAAGGAGAATTCTTCTGGAGGAGAAGCAGCTGGAATGGATTCTTCAGCATCAGAATCCTCAAAATTAGAGAAAGGGGCCTCTGGCTGGTCAGTAATGTCTGATTCATTTGCAGAATCATCAGTGGACACTGGCTCAGGGGGCTCTGCCCTAGGTCTCTTATCTGGGGGCTGAGAGGCCCTGTCTGGGTGAGGTTGAGATCCTCTAATTAAAGAAATCAAATCTTCTGCCAAGGTGAGCATTTGAGAACTAGAAGAGGGCCTGGTTGAGGGTGGTTTAACAGGCACTGATTTGGTAGACTTGGCTGCTTTAGCCCTGGCGAAGGCCTTAATGGACATGGCTGCTGGAGGCCTAGCAGCACCACGTGCTGGGGTAGAGACAACCAGGGGAATGGTGTCTGATAAGTCAGTGGGTAAAGTTTCAGAGGCCGATTCAAGAATTGTAGCAGGGGCCTCAAGTGTAGAGATAGATTCGGCTGTACCTAGATCAGTTTTTCGGTTTCGCGAAACAGAGACACTCGCGTTTGCTTAAGCGGTTTCAGCCGAAACCGGACCGCGAGTGTCGGTCTTTTCTGCGTTTTTGGCAGAAAGTGTAGTCGGAGGTTCCGGCGACATAATGTAAGCAAAGTCAGAACCGAAAAACTGTTCTGCAAACTCCGACCGACGCTAAGCCGCTCGTCGGTTGAAGGAAGCACAGGCCGAACAGGCTGCTACGTCGTGGGCTGGGCCTAAACAAGGCAGACAGTAAGAATGGAAATCTTTATGAGGTATTTGTTTCCCACAGGTTAAACAATTATTAACTTTTTCTGACATCGGCTGAGGCAAGAAAGAGTCCCCAACGGGGTACTTAGCTTTAGAAGTCTTCGAAGTAGTATTCGGTAGAAAGAATCTCTGGATCCGACCGACCGGCACTTGCGAACAGCTTCTGCTTCGGGCGCCACGCGGCAAGAAAGACTGAGGAAGATGGCGTCGGCTGATGCCTTTATACCCGAAGTCCAACAGAGATGACGTCGGATGAAGAGCGACATCAGCCGAAGCCGGACCCGGACTTTGGAATCCGGCCGACTGACGGGCTGCCTGACGACAGGACAACCCAGCTGTTATGACTGCAGATGCATCCATGAAGGACATTGTATGCAATGTCCTATCCATTTGGAAATGGTTTGTTTTGAGATAGCCTTTCCTTGTGATGCTGTAGCATAGGATACAAAAAGCTGGTCAGTTTGTCTGAAAATCTTAGTTTTATCCAAGTAGTAACGTAGCTGCCTATGAATGTCCAAGGAATGCAGGAGTCTTTCTCCTTTGTTCTGTGGATTTGAAAAGAAGGTGGGTAAATGGATGGTTTGATTTAGAGCCACACTGGATACCACCTTAGGCATGAAGAAGGGATTAGTTCGTAGAGAAACTCTGTCTTGATGAAAAATTATGAAAGGCTCTACTGCCATTAGTGCTTGAAGTTCTGAAACTCTTCTAGCTGAAGTGATTGCTAGAAGCAGGGCAGTCTTCCATGATATAAACTTTAAGTCAGCTGAGAAAGCTGGCTCAAAAGGAGGTAGCGTGAGTTTTTCCAGAACAAAGCTGAGGTCCCAAGTAGGTGTTGGTGCTCTCCTGGGAGGCCTAATGTTCTTGGCCCCTCTGAGAAACTGTCTTAAGAGTGGACGTGAAAATAAGGGAGGATCCGTGTTGTAGTGAGCAGAGATGGCTGAGGCGTGGATTTTAAGAGATGAAAAAGATAGTCCTTTGTGTAACATCTCAGTTAGATATTGCAGAATCTGAGGTATGTCAGGCTGAAGGGTATTTTGGCCTTTAGATTGGTTCTAGGCGCAAATCCTTTTCCATTTGTCTGAGTAGGCTTTCCTGGTGCTGGGCCTCCTGCATAACTTCCATAACAGCTTGTGAGAGAGAAGCTGGCTGGTTGCTTAGGTGATTTGCCATGCAGCCAAGTTTAAGGTTTTGAGCTGGCTGTGTAGAATCTGATTGCCTTGTTGTGTGAGCAGGTGGGTAATTTGCAGGAGAATCCATGGTGGGCCCTGGGCCATATACCTTAACAGTGGGTACCAGTGCTGGCGTGGCCAGTCTGGGGCAATGATTATCATTCGGGGTCTCTCCATCCTGACTTTCAGAAGTACCTTTGTGAGAAGGGGTAGTGGAGGAAAGGCATATACTGTTAGCATTTTCCAACTGAATGAGAGTGTGTCCACTTTCCAAGCTTGATGGTGAAAAGTCCTTGTGCAAAACTTTGTTAGCTGGCAGTTTTGAGGGCTGGCAAACAGGTCTATGTCTGAAAGCCCCCATTTCTGAGTTATCATTGCGAATACTTGTGGATCCAGTTTCCACTCGTGGGGATCCATGATGTTTTTTGCTTAGGTCATCTGCCACTGTGTTCTTTTTTACTGGCAGGAATTGAGCTTGTAATTGAACTTGGTAAGCCAGTGCTGTGTTCCACAAGGTCATTGCTTGCCTGCATAGTGTGTACCCCCTTGTTTACGTACCACATTACTGTGGTGTTGTCTGTCCTTGTGATAAGCTGTCCTGGATGCTAGAGGTCCTTGAAGGCTGTCAGAGCATTTTGTACAGCTAGCATTTCTTTTTGATTGATGTGCAGATTCCTTTGATCTGCTGTCCATAAGCCTTGAACGCACCGTCCTGCCATGTGTGACCCCCAGGCATAGTCCGATGCATCTGTTGTCATAGTTTGCCTGGCTGGGGGCAGGGTGAAAGGCTGACCCTTGTTGAGGTGACAAGCCTGTGACCACCACAGAAACTCCTGTTGAAGGCAGGGAATGAGATTTATCATTGTTTCCAAGCTGTGGCTGTGTTGAGTCCATATGCTTTTTAGGTACCATTATAATTTCCTCATATGCAGTTTTGCAAATGGTATTAGTAGTATGCAAGATGCCATGAAGCCCAAAGCCTGCAGAATTTTTCTTGCAGGGAGTTGGGTCTTTGTTGCCATTGTTCTGAAGTATTGAGTTAGTTGTAGTTGTTTGTCTGGCGTCAGATAAGCCATCTGGGCCGTTGTATTCAAGCTGGCACCCAGGAATGTCATATTTTGTGAGGGCACTAATTTTAATTTATTTTCGTTTACTGTGTACCCTAGGCAACTTAGAAGATGTCGTACAAAACCCAGGTGTTGTAAGAGAATGTCCTTGCTGTCTGCTTGGATGAGACAGTCGTCCAGGTATGGGTATATTTGAATTCCTCTCTGTCTGCAGTATGCAATTACTGGTGCCAGGCATTTTGTGAAGACCCTGGGTGCAGTAGATAAGCCAAAGGGCAGTGCAGAGAATTGGTAATGGGTTGAACCTGCAATGAAACGGAGGTATCTTCTGCAATTTTGTCTGATAGAGACATGCAGGTATGCCTCCTTGAGGTCCAACGTTACTAGCCAAGCTTTCTTGCCCAACATGGGAAGAAGCTGCTGTAGTGTTAGCATCTTGAATTTGGGTACTTGCAAGAAGGTGTTTAAAACTGAAAGGTCCAGAATGGGTTTCCAAGCATTGTCCCTTCTGGGGACTAGAAAGAGCTTGGAGTAAAATCCTTGTCCTTGCGCCTGTGTAGGTACCAGTTGAATGGCTCATGTCCCATGAGAGCTGTAATTTGTTTTTGCGCCTCTGCCCATTGGTTTTGTGGCAGGTTTGGCATTCCTTTTAACCTTGGCAAGGTGTGGAAATGGAATCTGTATCCGTGTGAGATAATGTCTAGGACCCATTTGTCCTTTGTGACGATGCGCCAGTTGTCTGCAAAAAGTGCAAATTTAATTTTCCTCCCAAGGGAGCTGCCAAGAGGGTTTTGCTTGCCAGTTTGAGGTTTAAGTCATTGTGTTTACCTTCTAGTGATTTGGGACCTGTCTTCTCCTCCCTTCTGTGTTGTAGTGCCCCATTGGCGAGGTGTGTAAGGGAGTGTGCTTGTCCTCTGCCCCTTGGGCGCCTGCATTTACCCCTCTGAGGTCTGTCAGAAGCTGGAAAGGACCAATTTTTTGTTGGCCAATTTTTGCTGAAGCGTGGGGGCTGTACCTGTAAGAAATCTTTGACCATCTGCAAAGATTTTGCCTTATCCTCCATTTTCTTTAAAACCTCCTCTGCTTTAACCCCAAATAAAACATCCTGCTGTAAGGGTACATCCAGTAACTTTGCTTTAACATTATCAGGCAAAGATTGTTCCTTTAACCAAGCATGCCTGAGATTATTTGTGAGGTACATCAAAAAAGGCAGGGCTTGTTGCAACTTCTTGTGTTGACTGAGTGCTTGTCTTTACATTTTAATGGCCGAAAAAGAAAATGAGTAGTTCTTTAGTAAGAGCTACAGTGAGAGCTGTGAGCAAAAGAAGATTGTTGCCAACACGGGCACCTCTGATTCTTACTCCTTCAGCTGTTAGCAAAATAAAACAGTTACTACAAGACAAGCCTGAGTATATTGGACTGAAGGTTGGTGTTCGCACACGAGGATGCAATGGTCTTTCTTACACACTCGAATATGCTAAAGAAAAAGGTTCGGCAGATGAAGAGGTCCTACAGGATGGTTATGTATAAATACTGAAGAATATGACCTGATTGATTATTGAACTGCATTTGAGGAAGTGACCTAAACGAAAACGCAGTGGCCAGATTTTGCGTTAGTGCTGTGAACCTTGGTGTAAATTTCGTTGGAAAGCTGTTTGCGTGCTGTGGATTATTAAAACCTTGGTAAAATCATCTTTTGGTGCCTTATTTCCTCCACAAGTTACTATTTGTTTTTGTGGAGTCTGACTTTTGGAACTTGTCTCCATTTTCGTTAAGCGTGCCTACGTATAACAGACCCAGTAACAGCTGCTCTAGAGGAAGCTTCCAAGGCATCAAAAACCACATTGTAAAGTATGCTTGCCCACCTGCTCAGCTGCATGCAACAGATCTTGCATTTCCTTGAATTCAGACTGCTGACGGTGAGTGCCCATCTTTTGTTTTATTTGAGACACTGGGAATTGCTGGTATTTAAGCATGTGAAATTGACAATTTAGTGCTCTCATAGCTAGAGTAGTTGAGGTGTCAACTTTCTTCCCCCACCTATCTAGTGCTCTGGAGTCTCTTTCTGAAGATACAGGATTTTTAGCCATAGAAGCCTTGGCCCCTCTGGGACCCTGGGAGATTGTCTCTGGGTCAGCAGCAGGGCTTTTGTAAAGGAATTTGTGAATCAGGCACTCTATAGTATCTATCTGGTTTGGCTGGAGCAGGAGGCAGAGAATCTGGATTTAGACTAGATTCTAAGAAGACATCATCCACTATGTCCAAAACTGGGGGGATAGCAAGTGGTCTGTGCTGGGGGGTAAAAGAAACTCTCGGAGCCTTTTCTTTGAGTCAGAGTAGTCCTGACCATCCCAGTGGAAATGTTCCCTCATGGTGTGTAAGGTTTCCCCAAAGGAGTAATCTTCAGGGGGAGAAGCTGAGGGAATGGAGTCTTCAGCATCAGAATCTTCATAAGGGGGGAAGGAGTAATCCTATTCCTCACAGGAGCCCGAGGGAAACAGGCACCTTATCAGAGGAGGCATAATCCTCCCTCTTGTCTAGGCCTTTTGTCGGGGGGGGGGGGTTGGGAACCCCTGATCACAGAAATCAAATCCTCAGCCGTTTTAAGCATCTGTTTCTTAGGCATAGGGCCTTGGCCTGGAGACTGAAGTGAAAGCTTTTTTGGTTTTGGAGGAGTCTTAAGCTTAGCATAAGATTTTATGGTGAGGGTAGTCAGTCTGAAGACACCTTCAGAAACCGAAGGTGTTTCTGCAGCACTGGCTTCCCCTACTGCAATGTCATCGGTAGGGCCTAAGGAAAAAGGCTGTGTCGGCCTAGAAAGTAGTTTTGTACATACCATAAATGTAGATGTTCGAGTGTACACCCTGCTGCAGTCATCACACTTTGGTTATCCTGTCGTCAGGCGGTCCCCGCAGTCGGGCGGAATTCCAAAGTCTTGGTCCGGCATCAGTTGCTGTCGCTTCTTCCCTGACGTCAGTGCGCCAGGGGTATATATAATGCATCCAATGCCATTTTCTTCAGTTTTTCTTGCCCCAGATGTCAGGTGCCCCCAAAAAGGTGGACAGTAATTAGTACACAAACACAAAATCCCTCCAGCTATAAGCAAATACATCAGGAAGGTATTGTAGAGATTTAGCCAGTTAGATCAGAGGGGAGGGTAACCTGGACTGCAGCAGGGTGTACACTCGAACATCTACATTTATGGTAGGTACAAAACTGTACTATGTTCACAGTGTTACCCTGCTGCAGTCATCACACTTGGGTAGAATCCCAAAGCTAAGGATGGGTGGAGGAGTTATAAAGGGCTAGATGAGGCTAGAAGGCCCTGCAGAACTGCAGTGGCGAAGCCAGCTCTAGTCTTAGAGTAAAGTGGTAAGTGATAGTGTTTGGTAAAGGTGTGTACTGAACTCCAAGTTGCAACTTCCAAAATCTCCTTGGTTGGAACCCCCCTGAGGAAGGCTGTAGATGTAGCTGTTGCCCTGGTAGAGTGGGGCCTAATGGTAGCAGGAACTGGTTTTCCATGATGGGTAAAGCAAAAACGAATGCAATGTCCTATCCATTTGGAAATGGTCTGTTTTGATATAGCCTTCCCTTGTGAAGCTGTAGCATAGTATACAAAGAGCTGGTCAGATTTTCGGAGAGCCTTAGTTTTATCCAAGTAGTAACAAAGTTGCCTGTGAATGTCCAAGGAATGCAGGAGTCTTTCTCCTTTGTTCCGTGGATTTGGGAAGAAGGTGGGTAAGTGGATGGTTTGATTTAAAGCCACACTGGAAACCACCTTAGGCATGAAGGAAGGATTAGTTCGTAGAGAAACTCTGTCTTGATAGAAAATGAGGAAAGGTTCCACTGCCATTAGTGCCTGCCAGCTCTGAGACTCTTCTAGCTGAAGTTATTGCTAGCAGCAGGGCAGTCTTCCATGTTAGGAACTGTAGATCTGCAGACAAAGCTGGTACAAAGGGAGGTTGCGTAAGTTTTTCCAGAACAAAATTGAGGTCCCACGTTGGTGTAGGTGCTCTCCTGGGGGGCCTAATGTTTTTTGCCGTTCTGAAGGAACTGTCTTACAAGTGGATGCGAAAATAAGGGTGGATCCGTGTTGTAGTGGGCTGAAATAGCTGATGCATGGATTTTAATGGAAGAAAAAGAAAGTCCTTTGTGCAACATCTCAGTTAAATACTGTAGAATATGAGGCATGTGAGGGTGAAGTGTGTTTTGGACTTTAGCTTGGTTCCAGGCACAAAACCTTTTCCCTTTGTCCGAATAGGCCTTCCTGGTGCTGGGCCTCCTAGCTTCCAGAATAACATCCATAACTGCTTGGGAAAGAGGAGCTGGCTGGATGCTTAGGTGATTTGCCATGCAGCCAGATTTAAGGTTTTGAGCTGGGTGTGAAGAATCTGATTGCTTTGCTGTGTGAGCAAATGGGCAGGTGTTTCCGCAGCACCAGCTTCTCCTTCTGCAATGTTGTCGGTAGGGCTTAAAGGAAATGGCTGCGGCGGCCTAGAACTCTCTGCTTGAGAATCCGAAGTGGTCTGGGGTTCCAATTCTGCGGTCGTCAGGGGCCACGTAGGCACCTCGCTGAAAACCGGAGAACCGGCGACCAGCCCAGTCGAGGCCTCGGAGTCTGGCTTGGATCTAGGTTGCCTGTCTGTCTTTGCGTTTTTTATGCACGCCGGTAGTCGGTTGCTCCGACGGCATAGTGCAATTAAATTTATTACCGAAGTAGTGTCGTGCGAAATCAAAGCGTCGCTTTATCGTTCGCTTATTGAACCTAGCACAAAAACGACAACCCATGACGTCATAGTCTGGGCCTAGGCAAGGTATACAATAAGAATGAAAGTCCTTATGAGGTATCTGCTTCCCACAAGAAATGCAATTAACTTTTTCTGACATCGGACTGAGGCAAGAAAAGGTTCCCCAACGGGGTACTACTTAGCTTTGAAGACTTTGGACTGAAATTCAATTTGAAAATCTCAGGTGTTGGCCGACCGGCACTTGCGAACTGCTTCTGCTTCGGGCACCGCACGGCAAGAAAGACTGAAGAAAATGGCGTTGGATGCCTCATATACCCCTGGCACACTGACGTCAGGGAAGAAGCGACAGCAACCGACGCCGGACCAAGACTTTGGAATTCGGGTCGACTGCGGGACCGCCTGACGACAGGATAACCCAAGTGTGGTGACTGCAGCAGGTTAACACGATGAACATCTATGCACATACAAAGGACTTTGTTTTACTATCCATGCCATTTGGACAGACTACTATAACAAGGTTAGACAGCATAATGGATAGTCCACCATTTCCTCCAGGATACAGGAAGGGGGAAGGAGGGTGGGACGCAAGAATGTAGGCGAGACGGACTACAAACATGGAACGTTATGGTAAGTACATAACTTCTTAATGTTATGTAGTCCTATCTCGCCGTAATTCTTCCTGGATGGGACAGCGTCCCCAGCACCTTTATCCTGGGTGGCTCAAGCAAAGACTCTTCAGCACAGTGGGCCTAAAAGATGACCTGTCCCAGGGAGGCCAAATCCAATTTGTAATGAGTGACAAAAGTACAAGGTCTTGCCCAAGTAGCTGCTGCACAAATGTTATTAACCGGGAGTTTTGATTTGAAGGCATATGAAGCTGATACTGCTCTAGTTGAATGGAATTTTACTTTGGCAGGTAGTTGTTTGCCAACATTTTTGTAAGCAAATGAGATGCAGTCTGAAAGCAATTTTGACAGAGTCACCTTGGAAATGGGCAAGCCTTTGTTTTTCTCGGAGAAAGAAACAAACAATTGATCCAATTTCCTGAAATCTTTAGTCCTGTGCAGGTACAATTGGAGAATGCCATGGACATCTAACTGATGTAGTCTGTATTCTGATTTATTACTGTAATTGGGGAAGAATACTGGTAATTCAATAGTTGTGTTTAGATTATGTTCTGAGTATACTTTAAGGAGACTCTATCCTTATGGAATATAATATATGGTCAATGGTCAGAGCTTGAAATTCTAAAACCCTCCTAGCAGATGTTCTAGCTACTAAGAACAATGTCTTCCAAGACAACAATTTCAAGTCGGATGAAGAAGATGGTTCGAAAGGTGGAGAAATCAATGAGGTCAGAACTAAGTTTAAGTCCCAGGGCTCCGGAGGTTGCCTGATTGGAGGTCTGAGAAGGAGGATTCCTTTCAAAAAGGTTTTACATAAAGAGTGGGACATAACAGGTTTTCCCATGTTCACAAAATGATAACTTGAGATGATAGCCAACGGAACTCTAATGGTAGCAGCTGCAGCTCCTTCTTGAAAAAAAGATGCAAGGAAGGACAGAATAGACTCTATGGGGGCTGAGTGGGGATCTAGGCCTTGTTTAGCTGCCCAAATGGAAAACCTTACCCATTTGCTGGAATATAATTTCCTGGTGGAAGGTTTGTGGGAAAAAATGAGGATGTGTTTAACGGTAGGAGAAAGGGATACACACTTGGGTACTCTTGGATCTGGAGCAGCCATGCTGTCAATTTCAGGGTTTGGATGGTAGGATGGAACTGTCCTGACTGGTAAATCAGAAGATCTGGAGATGGTTCCAGAATCCATGGTTCTTCCAAGAGATAAGGCCACAGGAAGGGGAACCAGACTTGGCGAGACAAGTAAGGAGCAATGAGGATCAGGGTACTCCAACAGTTTTGCTTTCTGAATCACTTTGGGTATGAGAGGAAAGGCTGGAAAAGCATAAATAAGTCCCGGAGGCCAATTGTGGACCAGAGCGCCCCTGGGTGACATCCCCGGATGGGGAATGAGGGCAAAGTAGTTGCTGCATTTGGTGTTCATGTACGTGGCGAATAGGTCATAGCATGGGTCGCTCCCATTTGCGGAAAATCTCTTCTGCAACTTCTGTTTTCAGGGACCACTCATGAGGCCTCAGAATTGCTCAACTCAGTTTGTCTGCTATCACAATGGACCTCCCCGGAATGTGTGTTGCTACCAGAAAATGTTGAGAGTCCATCGCCCTTTTCCATACTCTCTGTGCCTCTCGACAAAGTGGGTAAGACTTGGTTCCTCCTTGCTTGTTTATGTACCACACTACAGACATGTTGTCAGAATGAATTGCAATTGTCCCAGTGGGAAGAGAACTGTGAAGTGCTTGCAACGTGTATAGCACTGCTCTCATCTCCAGAACATTTATATGCAAGTGGTTCTCGCGATCCTGCCAGTTACCTTGGACCGTCATTCCCAGATAATGCTCCCTCCACCCTATCTGGGAAGCATTAGTGGTCAAGACTGCATTTTGTTGAGGGAGAACAAGAGGAAGACATAGATAAAGCTGATCTGTATGTAACCACCATGTTAGATCCTTCTTGCAGGAGTTTGTAATGTGTATTTGGTGGGACAAGGGTAGATCCTGCATTGACCAATGGGCAAATAGCCACAGAAGTACTCTCATGTGTAGATGGGCTAGGGGAACTAAAAGAATGATGGATGCCATAGTCCCTAAAAACTTGAAGAACTATCCTGGCCTGTGCTTTTGTCTTTGGTCAGCAAATTCTATTCTTTCTGGTGTCAGTTTTGCTGTCATGGTGGTTGAGTCCATGTCCAAGCCTAAGACGACAATGCGTTGCGATGGAGATGAGGCAGATTTTTTTAGATTTACTGTCATTCCTAATCTGGCACACAAGGATGGTCTTTCGTCCCTGAATCGGATTAGTTGGTATTTGGTGGTAGTAGTGAGGAGCCAGTTGTCTAAGTACAGAAACACCTGGAATCCCTGATGTTTCAGGTGAGCCGTGACCACCTCTATACATTTGGTGAACACTCTCGGGACTGTTGTGAGGCCAAAGGGCAGTGTTCGAAATTGAAATTGACCGGCTCTCAGCCAAAACCATAGATGTCTTCTGGAGCGCCTGTCCATTTTGATATGGTAGTACGCATCCTGAAGATCTACGAAGCACATCCAATTGTCTTTTCAGATAAAAGGAAAAACTGACTGCAGAGTGATCACACTGAACTTCGTTTTTTTTACAGACTTGTTTAGCTTGCTGAGATCTAGAAATGATCTCCAGTCCCCGGTCTTTTTTGGAACTAAAAAGAATTGTAAGTTCCAGATCCTATTTGCTCTGTGGGGACTTCCTGGATGACTTTTTTGAAGCAACGAGATGACCTCTGATGTTGCACGGTCTATTTGATTGGGTGGTACATCTGGTAAAGACCGATTCGTAGGGGGATCGGAAACGAAAGGAATGAGGTAACCTCTGGAAATTATATTTTGTACCCATCAATTTTGGGAAATTTGTAGCCAGGCGCTTGGGTACAGTGAGAGATGACCCCCGACTGCCTCCAGAGACGGACAGTCTGGCAACCCTTCAGGGGCGATGAAAGTGTCAATTACAGAAAGCACCTCTATCATCCTGGTGTTGCGGACCCCTTCTGCCGCGAGCGAGGCGCCTGCCATTATAACCTCCCCCTCTGCCTCTAGGGGAGGGGTGACCCTTGTGCTTGAGGGAAACCTTTTTGGGATTTACGGAACCACATTTTCCCTCCTGTTTGACCTCTGGGATAGGGTCTGAAAGCAAGGGAGAAACAGACTCTGATGGCGGATAAGTTTTCCCTTCCTGCTCGCACCTGGTCAAACTCTCTTTTATCTGAAAAAAAAAAAAAAAAAAAAAGAGTTGAACCATCAAAGGGGATGTTGGTAAAGGAAGACTTGAAGGATTCCGTAAAATTGCATAGATGCATCCAGGAATGTCCTTCTAATCCCTGCTGCGGCTGCCCTGATCGCGCCGTCAGCTGTATAGGAAATCAGCCTCTTGGAGGAGTTAGCAATAGAGGTAAGGGTGGAGAGCTGCGCAGATACCTTGTCAGCGGATCCCAAAGCTACTGAACCCTGAAGGGTATCTCCTAACACCTTTAGGAGATCCCTTTGAAGTCTAGAAAAATGGGATAGGTAATTCAGTAATTGTAAGGTAAATGTCGCTGAAGAAAAGTTACGCTTTCCATACCTATTCATCATCCTAGACTCTTTATTAGGAGGATGGATATTTGAGGATGTCTCAGTTAACTCCTCCTTTGTGGCTGCTGGTACCACCATAGCATCCACAGGTAATCCCTTGATTAGAAATTATTCGTCTTCTGGAGCAGTGATAAATTTATTCGGGCTCCACGGGACAGACTCCACCGTGTCCAGAGTGGTCCAAGCTTTCCGAGATATGACCTCTAACAGTTGGTCATATGGCGGTGTCACCCAGGAGGTGGAAGGTCAGGAACCAAAAGCATCAAGGTACACTGATTCGTCCTCAGTAGGGTTAGAGGTCTTCCAATCACCCCCTCTTTCTAAGGATTTCAAAGATGTCCGCAAAAGAGACATCCTCAGAGGGGGATCTTGGGGGCCCTTCTGACTCATCCAAATCAGTGTCAGAAGTGACATACCGGGTGAGTCAATGTGCTTCCTCTTACAAACTCTCTTCCAAGGGACCTCTCTCCAGTGGGGTAAACTGGGGAGGTCTCAGAAGAGGGGACACCTCTAATGGGGGCTCCTTGGGGCTCTGGTCCGCTACGCTTAGAGGCAGGCAGGGGAGAAGAGGCTGCTGCCAGCTGCTGAAGGGACACCGGGTCCAATGGCAGGGCTTTAGCACTAGAAGAAGCTTTCTCTATCGCCTCAAAAGCCGTACCACCCCACTCCGAAGAAGACCTCTGCTCTGAGGAAATGGAAGGTCACCTCCGAGCAGGAGGGGCAGGCTCCGAAGTGGACATGGGAGCAGAGCTCACAGGAGCCGAAGCACCGAGAGGGAGGGTCGGTTCCGAAGAAAAACTGGGGTGATTATCCCTCTCAGTCTCGACCGGAGAGAGCCAGCTCAAAGACCACTCGGCTCCAGACTGAGCCGATGAGGTTAGAGTTATCGTTTCGCAGGAAGAGTTCTCGGAACTGAAGGTGCCAGCATTAAAGGACCTGAAACATTAGACTCAGAGTGAAGCAGTCGGAGGAGGAACAGTACTGAAGATGGGATGGCTCCGAAGCCTTTGAATCCAGAGGATCAAAAATTTTTGCCAGCACTGGGTCACAGAGCAGCCTCTTCACCACCCACTCTACATCTTCATCAGACAGTGTCCTGGAGGAACGGGTGGAGATAGATGAAGATCTCCTCCTTTCCAAAATCGGAAATCTTAAGGTTGGTGAAACCGGTTCCAAGATTGGTGGGTGTATCAACAGAGAAGACTATCTCAGCACTGATGAAACAGACAGCACCGAGACTGAAAAAGCAGAATCAGAGCCAGAACTCTTTGGCTCCATCGCTTTTGATTTGTTGGTTCCGAAGCAGGAACCGATGGAGATTTCCTTTTATGAATTTTAGGAACTGTCTGACGTTGTTCAAGCTGTTCTTGGAAGGAACTAGTCATAAGGCCCCTATCGATAAGTTTTCTTTTCCTTTCATTAAGAACCCTGGTGCTGAACGCATGACAGAAGGTACAGGGTTCTTGCAAATGAGCCTCTCCAAGACATAGGTGTAACTTAGGTAGGTAGATACTAGGCTATCTGCCCGAGGGCATTTTTAAGCCTAGCCAGAGTGTGTCGGCTTCCGCTGCCTCATTGATTAATTAACTGAGCCTCTGTCAAGCAGAGCCAATGAAGTGATCCCAGGGGTGTATTTTCTGTTGCCCATCCACTCGTCAAGGCTTCTCTTTAAGAGTGTTAGTGAGGGGCTCTGCCTGTGTGTGACTGTCAATGACATTTTTTGAAAACATTTATCACATTTTCTAAAGCCAGAAGGGCAGTGTTCTTTGTGTTCTCTGTCTTTATCCTTTGACATATTTCTATAAGTAGTACTCATATTTTATATATATATATATATTTATTTTAAATAGGAGAAAAAAATAGCACACAGAGAGGAAAGTCCCTCTAATGTAAACGGGCAACTACGGCCCTCTAACTAAAACGGGCCGTACAATCCTTAAAGAAAGGGGACCGGGGTAGCAAACACTCATGACAATCACTCAGATAATAAAGGGAAAAAAAATATTAATGAGAACATTGAAGAGAGATAGTCAAAGATATCAAAATATTTCATTTAGCCAATGAGCCGGTAAGAAGACAATCTCGAAGCTTTCGCGGCAAACGAGAACTGGGGAATTGCCGTGGTGCACCATGGGATAGTGGATAACCTTGAGCCAGTAAAAGCTCTCGAGCATTAGTATCGGCCAAGTCAGAGCCAAGGATCGGCTCTGAACCCATCCAGCAAGAATTACGGAGAGATAGGACTACGTAACACTGAAAGTTTTGGAATGACCCAGACCTAAATCCAACAGAAAATCTGTGGGGTGACCAGAAGAGGGCTGTGCACAAGAGATGCCCTCGCAATCTGACATATTTGGAGCACTATTGCATGGAAGAGTGGGGTAAATTTTGCCAAGTCAAGATGCGCCATGCTGGTAGACTCCTACCCTAAACACTGAATGCTGTAATTAAATCAAAAGGTGCTTCAACAAAGTATTAGTTTAAGGGTGTGCATACTTATGCAACCAGCATGTACTTTTTTAATTTTTTATATTTTTTCCCCCAACGGATTTGTTTTTCAATTGAATTGTACAGGTTATAGGTCACATTAAAGGTGGGAAAAGTTTTCAAATGATTTATTGTGGTCTAATTTTTTATATCACAAAAAACTGTCATTTTAACAGGGGTGTGTACACTTTTTATATCCACTGCATGTCTGAATTGGGTTAAGGCAGAACTTCGCTTCACATGGATGGGAAGCCTGTGTCAAAGGAGTAGTCTCCAAGACACACACCTGTCACTACAACATCTCATATTTATGCTGCAGATTAGGTTTAAGTCCCTAGATTGGGGAATTCTGATACAATTTTTAGTGGATGTGCAACAGGTCATTCAGAGTGGGATCACAGGTTGCTCTATAAGACAGGAATAGATCACCTCTCCGCATTCTGCAGGAGACAGAGCACAAGGAAAGAGTTTTGAGCAGTCTGCAATGGACATGCTGTCAAACACCCTATATTCTTTTTGTAAGGAATCTCTGTTTATGCTCCAGTTGTTGCATATGCCTGGGTCAGGTACATCTCAAAACAGGCAATGTACTCGATGACTTGTCTGATGAGCCAACTAATTAACAAATTCTGCTATTAGACACAAACAAGCAGTAAGATGTCACAGACGTTTTTAAGTGCTTTTCTGTGACATCTTACTGCTTGTGTCCTGCAGCAGAATTTGCTAATTTGTTGGTGTTTCAAGTTTACCAGTTTGTGGAACTTGTGTGATGAGGGAAAAGTGCAGCAGAACAATGACATCATTGGACCTAGATGCCATACCCATGCTTACAACACGCAACACAGAATAATTTCCTTACTACCATAATAGAAATAGAACAAACAGGTGGTTGTAGAAGTGGCTAGAAGGTCAATAGCATGGGTGGTGAAAATAATCCTAGCAATGAAGCTTCTCCACATACCTTATGTCCAGAAAGTTCAAGATGATTTTAAGCAGTGGTGCAGCGGTTAACACAGTTGCTCCACAGCATGAGGTTCCTGGTTCAATTCTTGGTTGGGGTGTCTTCTGTGCAGAGTCTGTATGTCTACCCTGCAATCGCATGGGTTTCCCCCAGGCACTCCGGTTTCCTCCCACATTCTAAAGACATATCTGGAGCATTTCTCCCCGGGCCTCCACTGAAAATAGGCTCTATCCTAGCCAGACTTTCCCGGTCAACAAATGTTAAATAAATATTGAACCGTTTGAATTAAAAACAAATATACAAGTCTTGCACAAGACTAGCATCCAAACATAGTAGTACCGTTCTTCCAAGGGAAACAGAAATGGAGTTGTAATCGAAAATTTTGTCATCAGTGTGGCACAACCAGCTCTCACTTCTGTCTCATGCTGGCACATTCCATATGCAAACTCCTAAGGCAGCAAGCAAGAGCCCTGAAAGAGACAATCAATTAACCATGTACTATTCAGTACCTCGAATGAACTACCATATTTGCATGGGTTACTATACCTTAGTTCTTTATATACACAATCTAAAACTAGACAAAGACAGTACACCTGTCACAATCAGTGCAGATACAAAGCTTTTAACTTCACTGCTGCTCTCCCTACACAGAGTTGGGCTGGAGATTAATTTTATTTTTTTATTTTACATTTGTTGACCAGGATAGTCCGACTGGATACATGTCCATTTTCAGCGGAGGCCCGGGGAGAAAAGCTCCAAGGGTAAGCAGATACAGCATTACATAATACCAGCATTACATATTACAAACAGACTATTTACAGAGATTACATAAGTAAGTTAAACAAGTTCCAAAGGTTACAGTTAACCCTCAGCGCAAGTCAGGATTAAATTAAATTACACAGTAAACTGGTTAACAGATTTTTATACATTCTAGAGAGAGTTAGCCAGGCTTGATACATTGACATAGCCAGTTAAGTGACAAATGTTGTTTGAGTCTAGTTTTAAATTGACCTAAGGTGGAAAGTAAGGTAATATCAGCTAGAAGAGACTTCCAGGATCTACTTACAGAGTTTGCAAAGAGAGAATCACCGGCTGTGTTATTAATTTTGCTAGTCTGAATTAGTAGTTTGTTAGAGGAACGAAGCGGTCTAGGATTGTTACAGGGGGTGATAATATTTTTAAGTGCAGGAGTATTGGCCGGATTATAAAGGATTTTATAGGCCATAATCAGTTGGTTATTCTGGATTAGGCTGGGTAGTTCAAGACACCCAAGCTGATTTAGATTGATACAATGATGTGTCCTCAAAGGCAGCCCAGTGGCAAACTGGGCAATGTGGTTGTAGCAAATTGAGAGTTTAAGGACAGTCTTGTTTAAATTCGAGAGTAGAGGGGATACATACAGAAGGGTTGAAATAAGGTGAGAGTGAGCTATGACAATTTTAGCTGGAGGGGTTAGGAAGGCTTTTATTCTGTAAAGTGACCCTAGTTTTTTATTGATGGTTTTCATAGTTTGGTTAACATGTAGGTCAAATTTTACATTATTGTCTATGATGCCGCCTAATAGTTTTGTAGAGGGGTCAGGGGAGATTATTGTGCCATCATTTGATTGTATGGTAAAGGTGAAAGCGGTAGACCTACATGTTGGTGAAAATAACAGCATTTTAGTTTTTTTGGGATTTAGGATCAGACGATGTTCAGAAAGCCATTTTTCTACTGTATTAAAGGTGGTCTGAGTAGCTAACCATAACTCTACTGGAGATGTGGCTGAGCAAATCAGAGTAGAGTCATCAGCATACTGGATACAGCTGACTTTTGGGATGAGAGTAAAAAAAGTCGTTAATGAAGATGGAGAACAGCAAGGGCCCTAGTATAGAGCCTTGTGGTACTCCAAGGGTGTTAGGTAGAAGGTTAGAGAGTTTGTTCTGCCAGAGGACAGCCTGCTGTCGACCATTCAGGTAGGACTGAAACCATTGAAGGGCTCCAGTATCAAGACTGGATGTTTGCAGGGTGTGGATTAAAAGTTGGTGATCAACCATATCGAATGCCTTGGAAAGATCCAAGAAGAGGGCTGAGGATATATAATTATTGTTGCGATTATGGTTTATGGTGTTGGTAAAGGCTAGGAGGGCTGACGTAGTGCTGTGATGAGGACGGAAGCCATGCTGAGTGTCTGCCATAAGGTGATTCTGGATTAGGTGGTGCATGAGTTGTCTATGAATACATTTTTCCATAATCTTTGCAAGTGGAGAGAGTATAGCTATTGGCCTATAATTGGATAATTCAGTAGAGCTGCCGCCTCTATGAAGTGGGATTACATAGGATATTTTCCAGATGGTGGGAATTTTAGCTTCTACTATGGTTCAATTGATTAGTATTGAGATCGGGTAAGCAATAGCATCAGCTGATTTTTGTAGGTACTCGGCAGGAAGTTGATCAGCAGAAAGTGTAGTGGGTTTTAATTTTTTGATCAAGGTACGGATAAGTGAAGTGGCGACTGGTTGGAAGCTGAACGCGAGGAGGTTTCCAGGGGTGCTACTTTCAGGACCAGGGGAGCTAGGAGGTAGTTGGCTAGCTAGGGCTTGAATTGTCTCAGTAAAGAATTGGGTTAAAACTATCAGAAACATCTTCAGGGGTTTTATCAATAACATTGGTTTTATTAGTCAATACATGTTTGTATCACTATCAGTGGTGAAAACTCTCTAATTAAAAGCCATCAAGTCAGAGTCTGACTTTGCTGGAAACTTTCCTCTCTGACAGTATTTTATCACTGTATCTATTTCAAAGAGCAACTCAATCAGATCCCAAATAGTTCCTATCAGCAGTGGTTATTCATTTTTAAGTGTATACTATGTGCAGATAACCCCCCCCCCATCTTAGCTATTGAGAAACTTTCAAATAATTCACAGGTCTTGCAACAACTTAGGGTGAGCTTTTCCAACACATAATTGAGGTCCCATGCAGATAATGGTGATCTTCTAGGGGGCCTTAGGTTTTTGGCTCCTGTAAGATACTGCTTTAGTAAGGGATGAGAAAAGATTGGTGGCTTTGTATTGTAATGTGCTGAAATGGCAGAGGCATGGATTTTGATTGATGAGAAAGATAGGCCTTTGTCAAGCTTCTCAGTTAAGTATTGTAATATCCGAGGAATATGTGGTTCTGCTGTTTCAGTTCCTTGTGCTTGATTCCAAGCACAAAATCTCTTCCATTTGTCAGCAGAAGATTTTCTAGTACAAAGCCTTCTGGCTTCCAAAATACATCCATCACAGCTTTATTGAGAGGTGTCGTTGGTATGATTACATGATTAGCCATGCTGCCAGGTTCAGAGTCTGTAGTTGATTGTGCAGGATCTGACTGTTTTGCTGGGACAGTAGTTGTGGTCTTTGAGGCAAGGTCCGAGCTGGGTATTGAGACAAGTTCCTTAGGATTGGGTACCAGTATTGGCGGGGCCAGTCCAGGGCAATTAATATCATCTTTGGCTTCTCTTGTGTGACTTTTAGGAGGACCTTGGGTAGAAGAGGCAGAGGAGGAAAGGCGTAAACTGACAGGTTTTTCCAACTGAAAGATAGGGCGTCCACTTTCCATGCTTGTCTGTGATAAGTCCTTTTGCAGAATCTTTTCAGTTGATAACTTTGTGGAGAGGCAAATAGATCTATGTCTCGGCTCCCCCATTTCTCTGTTATGCTGAATACTTGGGGATTTAGTTTCCACTCGTGAGGATCCATAAGGTTTCTGCTTAAATCGTCTGCCAGAGTGTTCTGTTTTCCTGGCAGGAACTGAGCTTGAAGATTTATCTGGAAGGTCAAAGCTGTGTCCCACAGTGCCATGGCTAATCTGCAAAGGGGGTATGAGTGTGTGTGCCCCCTTGCTTGTTTATATACCACATGAATGTGGTGTTGTCCGTCTTTATCAGTAGTTGTCCTGGATGAAGTAAGTCCTTGAATGCTGTTAGGGCATTTTGAACGGCTAGCATTTCTTTCTGGTTGATATGTAGATGCATTTGATTTGGTGCCCATATGCCCTGAATGCATCGTCCTGCCATGTGGGCCCCTCAGGCATAATCTGATGCGTCTGTTGTTAAGGTTTGGCTGACAGGGGGTAGACTGAAGGGCCATCCCATGTTTTAGTGACAGGCCTTTGCCCACCATAGAAACTCCTGTTGCAGGCAGGGGATGAGAGGAATCATTGTTTCCAGACTGTGTAAATGCTGACTCCATAAACTTTTTAGGTACCATTGAAGTTTCCTCATATGCAGTCTTGCATATGGAATTAGTAGGATGCAGGATGCCATGAAGTCCAGAGCCTGCAGAATTTGTCTTGCAGAAGACTGGGTTTTTGTTGCCATCGGTTTGAAGTAAGTAGTCAGTTGCCTTTGTTTGTCTGGCGTGAGGTAAGCCATCTGGGTAGTTGTATGCAAGCTTGCATCCAGGAATGTTATCTTTTGATAGGGTACCAGTTGTGATTTCTTATCGTTTATTGTGTACCCTAGGCATGCTAGAAGCCTTTTCACAAACGCCAGGTGTCATAGAAGTGTCCTTGTTCTCTGCTTGAATGAGACAGTCGTCCAAGTAAGGATATATTTGAATACCTCTTTGCCTGCAAAATGCAATTACTGGTGCCAAGCATTATGTAAAGACAGTACAGTTGTGTACCTACCATAAATGTAGATGTTAGAGTGTATTCACTGTTGCAGTCATTACTCTTGGGTTATCCTGCTGGCAGGCTACCCGCAGTCGGCCTGAATTCCAAAGTCCTGGTCCGGCGTTGGTTGCTGTCACCTCTTCCCTGACGTCAGTGCGCCAGGGGTATAAAAGATGCAGCCGATGTCATCGTCTTCAGTTTTTCTTGCCACAGATGTCAGGTGTCCCCAAAAGGGTAGGCTAAATTTATTATGCCAATAAACATACATGCACTAAAGTACATTTCCTTCATCTACAAGCAGATACACCACATAGGTTGTATAGAATTGAGAAGTACAGATAAACCCCAGCAAAAGAAAGGGGGTGGTGGGAGGGTAACCTGGACTGCAACAGTGAATACACTCGAACATCTACATTTATGGTAGGTACACAACTGTACTATGTTCATCGTGTTTCACTGTTGCAGTCATTTCTCTTACCTTGAATCCCAACGATGAGGATGGGTGGCTGAGCTAAATAGGATTAGGAGAGGCTTTGAGGCCCTGCCGAACTGCAGTGGCAAAGCCAGCTCTGGACTTAGAGTAAAGAGGTAAGTGGTAGTGCTTTATAAAGGTGTGCACTGAACTCCAAGTTGCAGCCTCTAAGACGTCTTTGGTTGGTACTCCTTTGAGGAAAGGCTGCTGAAGTGGTTGCTGCTCTGGTAGAATGAGGCCTAATGCCCTTAGGCACTGATTTGCCATGCTGAGAATAGCAGAAACGGATGCAATGACCTATCCATTTAGAAATAATCTGTTTTGAGATGGCCTTCCCTTGTGAGCCTGCAGCATATGACACAAAGTTGCTCAGTCTTTCTGAAAGCTTTAGTTCTGCCCAAGTAGAAGCGTAGCTGCCTGTATATGTCCAAAGAATGCAGAATTTTCTCATCCTTGTTCTGTGGGTTTGGATAAAAGGTAGGCAAGTGAAAGGTTTGGTTGAGGGCCACACTGTACACCACCTTAGGCATAAATGTTGGGTTTGTCCTCAGAGAAACCCTGTCTAGATGAAAAATGATAAAAGGTTCCACAGCCATGAGTGCTTGTAACTCCGAGACTCGTCTTGCAGAGGTTACTGCTAGGAGCAGAGCTGTTTTCCAGGAAAAAATATTATATCAGCTGTTGAGGCTGGCTCAAAAGGAGGCAGTGTGAGTTTTTCTCAGACATAATTGAGGTCCCATGCCGGAATTGGTGCTCTCCTTGGAGGCCTGATGTTTTTGGCCCCTCTGCGGTACGGCCTTATTAAAGGATGAGAAAAGATAGGTGGTTCCATATTGTAATGGGCTGAAATGGCAGAGGCATGAATCTTAATTGATGAAAAGGAAAGGCCTTTGTCCAGCATCTCAGTTAGGTATTGTAAAATCTGAGGAATATTTGGTACATACATGTCAATGCCTTGTTCCTGGTTCCAAGCACAGAATCTCTTCCATTTTTCTGCACAAGATTTTCTGGTACTGGGCCTCCTGGCCTCCAAGATAACATCCATAACAGCTTTTGAAAGAAGAGTGTTCTGAGTGGCTACATTATCCACCATGCTGCCAGATTTAAGACCCTGAGTTGGCTGTGCAGGATCTGATTGTTTTGTTGGGTCAGCAAGTGAGAAGTTTGAGGCAATATCCATGCTGGACCTTGAGACAAGCTCTTTAGGATTGGGTACTAGTGCTGGTGTGGCCAGTCTGGGGCAACTAGTATAATTTTTGGCTTCTCTTGTCTGACCTTTAGGAGTACCTTGGGAAGGAGAGGCAGTGGAGGAAAGGCATATACTGTTAGGTTTTTCCAGCTGAAGGATAGGACGTCCACTCTCCATGTTTGTTTGTGATCAATCCTTGTGCAAAATCTCTGTAATTGGCAGTTGTGCGGGGAGGCAAATAGATGTATGTCTGGGCATCCCCATTTCCTTGTCATCATGCTGAAGACTTGAGGATCCAGTTTCCACTCATGGGGATCCATGAGGTTTCTGCTTAGTTCGTCTGCCAGAGTATTTGTTCTTCCTGGCAGGAATTGTGCTTGCAGGTGAACTTGATAAGTCAGTGCTGTATCCCACAAGGTCATTGCTTGTCTGCAGAGGGGGTAGGAATGTGTGCCTCCCTGCTTGTTTATGTACCACATGACCATAGTATTGTCCATCTTTATCAGTAGCTGTCCTGGATGAAGTAGATCCTTGAAAGCTGTCAGGGCATTCTGAACACCTAGCATCTCTTTTTTTTTATATGAAGATGCATCTGGCTTGCAGGCCATGTGCCCTGAATACATTTTCCTGCCATATGGGCCCCCCAGGCATAATCTGATGCACCTGCTGTCAGTGTCTGTCTGGCTGTGGGTTAAGTGAATGGCAGACCCTTGTTGTGGTGATAGGCCTGTGCCCACCATCGAAACTCCTGTTGTAGGCAGGGAATGACGGTAATTACTGTCTCCAGGCTGTGGCAATGCTGAATCCAAACACTTTTTAGATACCATTGTAGTTTCCTCATATGCAGTCTGGCATATGGAATAAATAGAATGCAGGATGCCATGAAGCCCAAGGCCTGCAGGATTTTCCTTGCAGATAACTGGGTCTTTGTTGCCAACTTTTTGAAGTAAGAAGTCAGTTGCCTTTGTTTGTCTGGCGTGAGAGAAGCCATCTGGGCAGTTGTACTTAAGCTTGCACCCAGGAATATTATCTCTTGAGAGGGTACTAGTTTTGATTTCTTTTCGTTTACTGTGTACCCTAGGCAAATTAGTAATCTTTTTACAAACGCCAGATGCTTTAGCAGAATGTCTTTGTTCTCAGCTTGAATAAGGCAGTCAACCAAGTAAGGATGTATTTGAATTCCTCTTTGTCTGCAAAATGCAATTACTGGTGCCAGGCATTTTGTGAAGACCCTGGGCGCAGTAGATAAGCCAAAGGGCAGTGCAGAGAATTGGTAGTGCATTGAGCCAGCTATGAATCTGAGGTATCTTCTGCAAGCATGTCTGATTGGGACATGCAGGTATGCCTCTTTTAGGTCCAAAGTTATGAGCCAAGCCTTATTGCCCAGCATGGGCAGTAGCTGCTGTAGAGTCAACATCTTGAATTTTGGAACCTCCAGAAACGTGTTTAGTATAGACAGGTCCAGTATTGGTCTCCAGGTTTTGTCCTTTCTGGGCAACAAGAAAAGTCTTGAGTAAAATCCTTGCCCCTGCTCTTGTTGTGGTACTTGTTGAATGGCCCTCATGTCCACGAGGGCTGTAATTTGCTTTTGTGCCTCTGCCCATTGATTGTGTGGCAGGTCTGGCATACCTTTTGCCCTTGGTAGGGTGTGAAAATGGAACTTGTAGCCCTGTGACACTATGTTCAAGACCCATTTGTCTTGGGTAATCATTTGCCAATTTGGTGAAAAAAGTGCTAGTTTTCCCCCTAAAGGGGCTGCCAAAAGAAAAGTGCTTGGATCTGGCAGAGGAAAGTCATTGGGACTGTTTCCTGTAAGGTTGTGATTTGTCTTCTCTGCTTTTGCAGGTAGGAGCACCCCCACTGTTTAGGCCTGTATGAGCCTTGGGCTGGGATCTGCCTCTGGGACGTCTGTATCTGCCTCTTTTTGGCCTGTCTGACACTGGAAAGGACCAATTTTTAGAAGGCCAGTTCCTGCTAAATCTGGGTGGCTGTACCTGTAAAAAAATCCTTAACTGTCTGCATGGATTTTGCTTTATCCTCCATTTTCTTCACCATCTCTTCTGCTGGAGCACCAAACAAAGTATCATGCTGTAATGGAGCACCTAATAATTTTGCTTTAATATGATCAGGCAGATTCTGTTCCTTTAACCCAGCATGCCTTCTAATAACAGAACCTGCAACAGCGGCCCTGCAAGAAGCCTCCAGTGAGTCATAACCACATTGTAAAGTATGCTTTCCCACTTGTTCAGCTGCATGCAATAAATCCTGCATTTCCTTGTTCTCTGAACATTCAGAATTTGTCAACATTTTCTGCTTAAGCAGTGACATTAAGTATTGCTGATATTTAAGCATATGAAACCGACAATTTAAAAGCCCTTACAGCCAAGGAAGCAGAAGTGTAAACTTTTTCCCCCCATCTGTCCAGTGCCCTAGAATCCCTATCAAAGGGGACGGGGGTTTTGCAGTGGAAGCTTTGATCCCTTTGGGACCCTGAGATATAGTTTCTGGGTCAGCAGCGGGGTTTTATATATAGGAATTTATGAGAGTCTGGGACCCGGTAGTATCTGTCTGGCTTAGCAGGTGCAGGGGGTAAAGAGTCAGGGGAAAGGCCTGACTCTGAAAATACATCATCTACAATGTCTAGAACAGGTGGAATAACAAGGAGTCTGTGCTGAGGTAGTAGCACAAAGTCTCTGAGCCTTTTCTTAAATTCTGAATAATCTTGGCTCTCCCAGTGGAAATGCTCCCTCATGGTATGCAGGGTTTCCCCAAAAGAATAATCCTCAGGAGGAGAGGGTGAAGGAATGGATTCTTCAGCATCAGAATCCTCATAGGGAGGAAAAGAATATCCCTGTTCAGAAGAGGAATCAGAGGAAACTGAAACCTGATCAGAAGAATCATATTCTGCCTCTTGCCTAGGCCTCTTATCAGGAGGGGGATGCAAACCTCTGATCAAAGTAATTAGGTCTTCGGCCATTTTGAGCATCTGTTTTTTAGGCATGGAAGTCTGAGTAGGAGAATGCTGTACTTGTTTCTTTGTCTTTAGAGCTGCTTTAGTCTTTGAAGCTGAAGATGGTTTAACATATAACTGTGTAGGTCTGAAGACACCCTCAGAAGCAGATGCCTGCTCGGTGGCTCCGGACCCATCTGAGGGAATGGTTTCTGAGTTTCCAATACCTTGAGTATCCAGAGGCCCAGTCGGCTCCACGTGGGAGTCGGAAGCGGCCTGTGGCTCTGAGGTAGTGTGCGCCAGGGGCTGCGAAAGCACCTCATCGAGAACCAGCGAACTGGCGACTGGCCTAACGGCGGCCTCGTCAGTTTTGGACCTCGGATGCCTATCCTTTTCCTTGTCCTTGCGTTTTTTGTAAACTCTGGTCGTCGGCTGTTCCGATGGCATTATATAGTTAAACCTTTGGCCAAAGTAATGGAATGCAAAATTGAACAGACGCTTAATAGTGTGTTGGTTAAATCTAGCACAAAACCGACAGGTAGCAACATCGTGTTCAGGGTCTAGGCAAGGAATACAGTAAAAATGAAAATCCTTATGAGGTATTTGCTTCCCACAAGAAATACAATTGTTAACTTTTTTTGACATCGGTCTGGACCAAGAAAAAAGTTTCCCCAACGGGGTACTTGGCTTTAATGAAGACTTTGGTTCTGAAATTCGGATTTGCAAATCTCAGGAGTCGGCTGACCGGCACTTGCGAACTTGCTTTTGCTTCGGGCACCACGCGGCAAGAAAGACTGAAGAAAATGGCGTCGGCTGCATCTTTTATACCCCTGGTGCACTGACGTCAGCGAAGAGACGACAGCAACCGACGCCAGACCAGGACTTTGGAATTCAGGCCGACTGCGGGTAGCCTGTCAGCAGGATAACCCAAGAGTAATGACTGCAACAGTGAAACACGAACATCCTGGGCGCAGTAGATAAGCCAAAGGGCAGTGCAGAGAATTGGTAATGCATTAAGCTAGCCTTGAATCGGAGGTATCTTCTGCACGACTGTCTTACTGGGACATGCAGGTATGCCTCTTTTAAGTCTAAAGTCACCAGCCAAGCATTCTTGCCCAGCATGGGCAGAAGCTGTTGCAAAATGAGCATCTTGAATTTTGGAATGTCCAGGTATGTGTTCAAAATCGATAAATCCAGTATTGGCCGCCAGGCCTTGTCCTTTCTGGGTACCAAGAACAGTCTTGAGTAAAAACCTTGTCCTTTTTCCTGTTCTGGTACTATCTGAATGGTCCCCATATCCATGAGGGGCGTAACCTGTTTCTGTGCCTTTGCCCATTGGTTTTTTGGCAGGTCTGGCCAACCATTTGTCATTGGCAGAGTGTGGAAATGGAATCTGTATTCCTGTGATACGATGTTCAGTACCCTCTTGTCCTGGGTTATTAACTGCCAATTTTGAGCAAAAAGTGCTAATCTTCCCCCTATGGGTGCTGCCAAAAGATAAGTGCTTGGTGTAGGCAGAGGGAAGTCATTGGGATTTCTTTCTGTAGGTTTGTGCTTTATCTCCTCCAGATTTGGAGGTGGATGCGCCCCATTGCTTTGACCTGTATGAGTCTTGAGCTTGGTACCTGGAACCCTTAGGGCATCTAGATTTGCCCCTTTGAGCTCTGTCTGACACAGGAAAGGACCAATTTTTGTAGGCCTGTGTCTACTGAATCTAAATGGCTGCACTTGTAAGAAATCTTTCACAGTTTGCATAGACTTAGCTTTGTCTTCCATTTTCTTTAAAACCTCTTCTG
Organism: Protopterus annectens; assembly: GCF_019279795.1. Classification (NCBI taxonomy): domain Eukaryota; kingdom Metazoa; phylum Chordata; order Ceratodontiformes; family Protopteridae; genus Protopterus; species Protopterus annectens. Next base: position 1,308,728,192 of record NC_056745.1, on the reverse strand, counting down.
CCTTAATACCAAACAGAGAATCATGCTGTAAAGGCGGATCTAGTAATCTAGCTTTAACATGATCAGGCAAATTTTGTTCCTTTAACCAGGCATGCCTCCTAATCACAGATTCAGTAACTGCGGCCCTGCAGGAGGCCTCTAAAAAAATCAAAACCACATTGCAAAGTATGCTTTACAATTTGTTCAGCTGCATGCAATAATTCCTGCAATTCCTTATTTTCTGCACATTCTGAAATCAACATCATTTGCTGTTTCAGCAATCCCATAACATGTTGTACTTAAGCATATGAAATTGACAGTTTAAGGCCCTGATTGCCAAGGTTGCAGATGTATAAACCTTTTTTCCCCCCATCTGTCCAGTGCCCTGGAATCTCTGTCGGAGGGAGTAGGGTTTTTTTGCTGTTGAGGCCTTAACTCCCTTAGGACCCTGTGAAATAGTTTCAGGATCAGCAGCAGGGTTTCTAAATAAAAATTTATGAGAGTCAGGGACCCTGTAATACCCATTAGGCTTACTAGGAGCCGGACGTAAAGAGTCAGGGGTCAGGCTTGACTCCGAAAAAACATCATCCACAATGTCTAACAGGGGGAATGGCTAAAGGCTTGTACTGAGGGAGGAGGAAATCCCTGAGCCTCTTTTTTGATTCCGAGAAGTCTTGACTCTCCCAGTGAAAATGCTCTCTCAAAGTATGCAAGGTTTCTCCAAAAGAATAATCCTCAGGAGGAGATGCAGACGGAATAGACTCCTCAGCATCAGAATCCTCATAGGGAGGTAAAGATAATTCCTACCTGATCTGAAGATTCATAGTCAGGGTCTTCCTAGGCCTCTTACCTGGAGGGGGATGGGTACCCCTGATCAAGGTAATAAGGTCTTCAGCCACTTTGATCATCTCTTTTTTAGGCATAGAGGCCTGTGCACGTGGCTCAGGCATCGTATTTTTAGTTTTAGAAGGTGTCTTTGCCTTTGGTTTTGCAGCTTTCGTCGGTTTGATGTAAAAATGTTGTGGTCTGAATACACCCTTAGAAGCTGGTGCCTGCTCAGCGGCTCCAGACCCATCTGCGTGAGATACATCCGTTGGTCCAATACCTTGAGTATTCTGCGGCATGACTGACTCCACATGGGTGTCGGTAAAGACCTGCAACTCGAAGGTAGCGGGTATCAGGGGCTGCGAAAGCACCTCACTGAGTACCGGTGAACCGGCGACTGGCTTACAAGCTTCGTTGTCGGTTTTGGATCTTGACTGCCTTTCTCTGTCCTTTTCTTTGCGTTTTGTATGTACTCCGGTAGTCGGATTGCTATCCGACGACATTTGAGTAGTTAAATCTGTTGCCAAAATACGTGGATGCAAAAATATACTGACGCTTAATAGTGCATTGGTTAAATCTAGCACAAAACCGACAGCCAGGCATGTTGTGGTCAGGGCCTAGGCAAGGAATACAGTATAAATGGAAATCCTTATGAAGTATTTGCTTCCCAGAAGTAATACAATTATTAACTTTTTCTGACATCGGTAAAAAGCAAGAAAAAAAGTTTCCCCAAAGGGGTACTTAGCTTGATTGAAGACTTCGGTTCTGAAACTCAAACGCGAATATTTCAGTAGTCGACCGACCGGCACTTGCCAAATGCTTCTGCTTCAGGCACTGCGCGACAAGAAAGACTAAAGAAAATGGCGTTGGCTGCATGTTTTATACCCCTGATGACCTGACATCATGGAAGAGAAGACAGCAGCCAACGCAGGACCCAAGACTTTGGAATTTAGGCCGACTGAGGGCAACCTGCCAGCAGATTACCCAAATGTAATGACTGCAACAGTGAAACATGAAGAACATCAAAGCATTTATGGAACACAGCATTTTTGACAGAGTTCAGAGGTATGCTTTGTATCCTCTAACATTCTAGTTCTCATTATAGCAATGAACTCGATAAACAGCAAACAAAAGAAAATCACAGCAAAGGGACCATCTCATCTAGGGGGCTGACTGTTGGCTCCAAGTACTACTTTGGTACCAATGGGGCTTTTTCATGTGGATTCCAGTCAGAGGGAACCATAAGAATTGTGGAAGCGACAAACCCTAGTCTCCTCAGGAATTTCCTTGCTGTGACCATTGTTCCTTGTTGCAAGTTTTGGAAGAACTGTGCCAAGCACTCCATTCTGTACCTTGTAGGGAGCAGCTGTGGCCACATGGGCCTTCCCCATTCCAAAAAACCTCCACTGCAGCCTCATCCACAATTCTTCTTGGAGACTGGCCCCTTAATTGCTGGAATCCAACAGAGACCCAAGGAACACATTTTTGAACAGGGTGAGTGTTGACCTGGGGAGGTTAAAGGAGTCCATGGTCAACTGTAGAGCCTTCTTCACCTGGGATACTGCCTGAATAAAGTAGTTATTCAGTAGGGATAAATGTGAATGACCTTCATCTTGCAACAAGTTATGGCTGCAGTCATGGACTTTGAAAATGTCCTGCGTGCAGTAGTCAAGCCAAAGGGCAGAGAGGTAAACTGACAGCTGCAGTCACCCACCCCCACTCTAAGATAGCATCTTTGATCCCTATGAATACATATAGGCAGGCAGATATCCTTAAGGTCCGTGATAACTATCAAAGCTTGAAGGAAATGGATAGGTAAGAGGGCCTGCAAGCATCCTGAATTTTGAAAAGTACAGTTTTGTACCTACCATAAATGTAGATGTTCGAAGATTCACATTGCTGCAGTCATAACCTGTGGGTAGTCCGCTGTCCTCGGTCAGCCCGAATACCAAAGTGTTAGGCTGGCGTCGGTCATGGTCGCTCAGATCTGACGTCAGTACGCCGTGGTACTAAAGCGCATGACCGACGCCATATCCTCAGTCTTTCTTGCCCCAGATGTCAGAAGGCCTTAAAAAGAAAGGCCATAGCCAAAAATGGAAAAACACCCAAACACCCATGTAGAAAAGTACAGTTTTGTACCTACCATAAATGTAGATGTTCGAGGATTCCATTGCTGCAGTCCTGACTATTGGGTATAGTCCGCGTCCCAGTCGGCCCGAATACCAGAGTATAAGGCTGACGTCGGTCAGGGCGCATTAGACTGACGTCAATACGTCAGGGTACTAATGCGCATGACCGACGTCATATCCTCAGTCTTTTCTTGCCCCAGATGTCAGAAGACCCTAAAAAGACAAGTCCCAAAAAACCTGCACCAAAAACATGTACAATATATACAACCATATATACAAAAATATAAGCATGTAAACTCACCTACACAACCACCCCTAAATACAGAGGGGAAGGAGGGAGGGTAAATTGGACTGCAGCAATGGAATCCTCGAACATCTACATTTATGGTAGGTACAAAACTGTACTATGTTCTTCGTCTTCCATTGCTGCAGTCCTGACTATTGGGTAGAATCCCAAAGCAGAGGTAAGGGAGGCTGGCAAATTATAAAGTAGTAGGAGCTGACAACATGCCTTGCAAAACAGCTGTGGCAAAACCAGCCCTAGACTTAGAGTAGATAGGAAGGTGATAATGCCTAGAGAAAGTATGCACTGAACTCCAAGTAGCTGCTTCCAGAATATCCTTAGTTGCCACCCCCCTTAGAAATGCTGTTGAAGTGGCAGCAGCCCTAGTGGAATGAGGTCTAATCCCAGCTGGAATCTCCTTGCCATGATGGGAATAACAAAATGCAATGCAAAAGCCAATCCACCTAGAAATAGTTTGTTTTGACACAGCCTTGCCCTGAGAACTCAAGGCAAAAGAAACAAACAACTGCTGAGACTGCCTGAAATCCTTAGTCCTGCTTAAATAATAACGCAATTGCCTGTGTACATCTAAAGTGTGCAAAATCTTTTCCCCTTTATTTTGAGGATCTGCAAAAAACGTAGGCAAATGAATAGTTTGGTTTAAAGCCACACTAGAAACCACCTTAGGCATAAAGAAGGATTAGTGCGTAATGATACCCTATCCTTATGGAAAATCAAAAGGGCTCCACTGCCATAAGGGCCTGCAACTCAGACACCCTTCTTGCAGAAGTAATAGCCAACAGAAAAGCAGTCTTCCATGACAAATATTTCAATTCCGCAGTAGCTGCAGGCTGAAAAGGTTGTAGAGTAAGTTTTTCCAACACAAAATTGAGATCCCAAGCAGGAGTAGGAGCTCTACGTGGGGGTCTTATATTCTTTGCCCCTCTAAGAAACTGCTTGAACAAAGGATGCGAAAACAAAGGTGGGTCACAATCATAGTGAGCTGAAATTGCTGCAGCATGAATCTTTATAGAAGAAAAGGACAAACCTTTGTCCAATAATTCAGTAAGATATTGAAGAGCCACACTCAAATTAGGCTCTGAAATCTCCAAATTCTTTGCTGTACTCCAAAATAAAAATCTCTTCCATTTTTCTGCGTACACTCTCCTTGTACTAGGTCTTCTAGCTTCCATAATCACATTTAAAACTTGTTGAGGAAGTTGAGACCTGCTGTGTTTCAACACAGAATATGCCAGGCTGTTAGATGAAGAGAGTGAAGCTTGACATTGAGCAGATGACCGTCCTTCTGAGATAACAGATGAGGAATCAGAGGTAAAGGCCATGGAGGCTTCTTTACCAGACTCCGTAGCAGTGGGTACCAGTGTTGCCGAGGCCAATCTGGAGCTATCAAAATCATCCTTGGCCTGTCTTGTCTGACCTTTAATAGTACCTTTGGAAGAAGAGGTAGAGGTGGAAAGGCATACACATGAAGGTTTTCCAACTGAAAGACAGAGCATCCACTTTCCAAGCTGTGTGATGAAACCCCTTTGTGCAATACTTTGGCAGCTGGTGGTTTAGTGGAGAAGCGAACAGATCTATGTCTGGAGTTCCCCATGACACTGTCAGTGTTTGAAATACATGAAGATCCAGTTTCCACTCGTGGGGATCCATGATTTGTCTGCTTAACACATCTGCTAAGGAGTTCTGTGCTCCTGGCAGAAACCTTGCCTGAAGAGTTAGTTGCAAGCTTAGCGCAGTCTCCCATAAAATCATTGCTTGCCTGCATAGAGGATAAGAATGTGTTCCCCCTTGCTTGTTGATGTACCACATGACAGTTGTGTTGTCTGTTAGAATCAACACCTGCCCTGGAAAAAGTAACTCTTTGAAAGCCATTAATGCAAATTGGACTGCTAACATCTCCTTCATGTTGATATGTAGATGCTGTAGTCTGGCAGGCCACTTGTCTTGTATCCACTTTCCTTTTAGATGAGCTCCCCAAGCAATGTCCGAGGCATCTGTCGTTAAAATCTGACTTGCCTCTGGCCGGGTCACAGAGAGTCCCTTGTTTAGGTGACATTCCTGAGCCCACCACAAAAATTCCTTTTGAATGCAAGGTATTATTTGAATGACAGTGTCCAAATCCTGGCAGTGCTGAGTCCATACATTTTTGAGATACCATTGTAGCTTCCTCATATGCAGTTTGGCATTGGGAAGCACCAGTAAACAAGATGCCATGAACCCTAATGCCTGAAGGACTGTCCTTGCAGTCAGCACGGACTGATGAGATAGTTGATGGAAGTAAAGTGACAGATTCTTTTGTTTGTCCGGGGTTAAAAAGGCCATCTGGGCTGCTGTATTCAGTCTCACACCCAGAAAGCACATGTCTTGAGAGGGTACTAGACTGGACTTTATTTCGTTCACAGAATACCCTAGGCATCTTAGCACTGCTATAACATATTCCAGATGCTGTAGAAGGTCTTCCCTTTCTTGAGCCAGAATCAGACAGTCGTCCAAGTAAGGATAGATTTGAATTCCTTGAAGCCTGAAATAAGCTATCACTGGAGCCAGAACCTTTGTGAATACTCTGGGCAGTAGATAAGCCAAAGGGCAATGCAGAGAACTGATAATGAGAATTTCCAGCTCGAAACCGCAGATACTTCCTGCAACTTAGCCTTATAGGCACGTGAAGGTAAGCTTCCTTGAGATCTAAAGTTACCATCCAGTGATCTTTGCCCAGCAGAGGTAAAAGCTGTTGTAACGTCAACATCTTGAACTTGGGAATGTCCAAAAACGTGTTGAGGAGAGATAAATCCAAAATTGGTCTCCACGTGTTCCCCTTTTTTGGTACAAGGAACAGGCGAGAATAAAATCCTAGGCCCCTTTCTGATACAGGGACTGGCTGAATGGCCCCTATGTGAAGTAACTGTAAAACTTGCTTGTGAGCCTCTTTTCTTTGTAGAGGAGGAACGTCTGGCATGCCTTTGAAAGGGGGCATAGTATGGAAATAAAATCTGTAACCGTGGTGAATGATATCCAACACCCATTTGTCTTGAGTAATTAAATCCCAATTTTCTTTGAAAAGAGACAGTCTTCCTCCCAAAGGAGCTGCCAAACGTGAATCTGCTGGCAGCTGGAAAAACAGGTCATTGGGTCTGTTTACGAAAGGACTGACCCTGCCCTCACCAGAAGTCTGAGCAGGTGAACTCCCTGTTCTAGGCCTAAAGAACCTTGAGCCCTGCCCCTACCACGTCTAGACCTACCCCTAGACTGAGAATCATAAGCAGGATATGTCCACCCCTTAGCAGGCCAATTTCTACTAAACTTCGGAGGCTGCACCTGCAAAAAATCTTTAACAGTTTGCATAGACTTAGCTTTGTCCTCCATTTTCTTTAAAACTGCTTCCACAGGCGAACCAAACAACACATCAGACTGTAAAGGAGCATCCAAAATCCTTGTCTTAACATGCTCAGCTAAATTCTGATCCTTCAACCAGGCATGCCTGCGAAGAACCGAACTGGTAGCAGCCACCCTCGAGGAGGCCTGTACAGCATCAAAACCACATTGCAAAGAATGCTTACCCACTTGTTCAGACACATGAACCAAATCCAGCAACTCTTTACACTCAATACCTTCCGCCAAAGCATCCACCTTAGATTTCAATTGTGAAAGGAGATAATTCTGATATTGTAGCATGTGAAACTGACAATTCAAAGCTCTCATGGCTAGAGTGGAAGAAGTATACACTTTCTTTCCCCACCCGTCCAAAGCCCTTGCCTCTTTATCAGTGGGAACAGGATTTTTAACCACAGAAGCCTTTACACCCTTAGGCCCTTGAGAAACCGTTTCTGGGTCCGCCCTAGGACTCTTAAACAAATACTTATGAGCTTCGGGCACCCTATAATACCTATCAGGCTTAACAGGAGCAGGAGGCAAAGAGTCAGGGTTCAGGGAAGCCTCTGCAAAAACATCTTCCACCACATTCAACACAGGAGGAATAGCTAAAGGCCTATGCTGGGGTAAAAACAAGAACTCCCTAAGCCTTTTCCTGGAGTCAGAGTAATCCTGGCCTTCCCATTTAAAGTGCTCCCTCATGGAATGCAAAGTCTCTGAAAATGAGAAATCCTCACCTCTTATCAGGCGGGGGCATAGAACCCCTAATCATAGTAATCAAATCTTCTGCCATTTTAAGCATATGTTTCTTAGGTACCAAACCCGAAATGCTAGGAGAAGCCCCCACTGAGGCTGAACTAGGCCTACCTCTCAATGAAGTTTTGGCAACAGAAGGAGAGGCCCTAACTACCTTGGGAAGAGAGGGAAGAACAGTCACCTGAGAAGCCCCCTCAGCCTGGCCTACCTCCTGAGAAGGCACATCCTGTAAGAGTATAGTTTCTGCCTGGGACTCCAATGAAACTCCTGGCAAAACCTCCGGCTCCGCTGAGCCTTCTAAAGAACCGACGGCCGGGACTGCCGGTTCCTCAATCCTAGGCTTCACAGTTTTATCCTTGCGCTTCTTGGAGGAAGCGGGCGTCGGAGCATCCGACGGCATTTTATAATTGCAACGCTTCCCAAACACCAACCTGGCACAGTCTAACCTCCTCTTAATAGTGCGTTTGTTAAACCTAGCACAAGAGCGGCAACCAACAACGTCGTGCTCAGGCCCTAAACAAGGTATACACAAGGTATGATAATCCCTATGAGGTATCTGTTTCCCACAAGAAATACAGTTATTCACTTTTTCTGACATCCGGTAAAATACTGAGGCAAGAAAAACTAAAATGTTCCCCACGGGTACTAAGCCTACTCTGTTTCGGTCTGAAACTCCGGTTTCGGAAATATTTCAGTACGCCAACCTGCACTCGCAAAACTGCTTCTGCATCGGACCATGCGGCAAAAAAGACTGAGGATATGACGTCGGTCATGCGCATTAGTACCCTGACGTATTGACGTCAGTCTAATGCGCCCTGACCGACGTCAGCCTTATACTCTGGTATTCGGGCCGACTGGGACGCGGACTATACCCAATAGTCAGGACTGCAGCAATGGAAGACGAAGAACATCAATATTTACAACCTAAACCACACAACCACCCCAAACTACAGAGGGGAAGGAAGGAGGGAGGGTAAATTGGACTGCAGCAATGTGGAACTTCGAACATCTACATTTATGTTAGGTACAAAACTGTACTATGTTCTTCATCTCACATTGCTGCAGTCATAACCTGTGGGTAGAGTCCCAAAGCAAAGGTAAAGGGAGGTTGGCAAAATCATAAAGCATTGGGAGCTGCTAACATGCCCTGTAAAACTGCAGTGGCAAACCCAGCCCTAGATTTGGAATAAAGAGGGAGATGGTAAATGTTTAGAAAAAGTGTGCACTGAACTCCAAGTAGCTGCCTCCAAAATATCTTTAGTAGCTACTCCCCTTAAAAAAGCAGTAGAAGTGGCAGTCGCCCTAGTGGAATGAGGTCTGATGCCAGCCGGAACCTCCTTACCATGATGAGAATAACAAAAAGCAATACAATGGCCAATCCACTTAGAAATAGTTTGTTTTGAAACTGGTTTCCCCTGTGAACCCAAAGCAAAAGAAACAAACAACTGCTGAGACTGCCTGAACTCTTTGGTTCTGCTCAAATAATAACGCAACTGCCTGTGAATATCCAAAGAGTGCAAAATTTTTTTCCCTTTATTTTGGGGATCAGCATAAAATATAGGCAAATGAATAGATTGGTTTAATGCCACATTAGAAACACCCTTAGGCATAAAAGTAGGGTTAGTACGTGGGGAGACCCTATCCTTATGAAATATCAAGAAGGGTTCAACTGCCATTAGAGCCTGTAATTCAGATACCCTTCTAGCAGATGTAATGGCCAACAAAAAAGCAGTCTTCCAAGACAAAAACTTCAACTCCGTAGTAGCTGCAGGTTCAAAAGGAGGTAAAGTGAGCTTTTCCTACACAAAATTGAGATCCCAGGAAGGAGTAGGAGCTCTACGTGGGGGTCTTATGTTTTTTGCCCCTCTAAGAAATTGCTTAAACAAAGGGTGAGAGAATAAAGGAGGGTCACAGTCATAGTGAGCAGAAATGGCTGCAGCATGAACTTTTACAGAGGAGAAAGACAAACCCTTGTCCAATAATTCTGTAAGATACTGAAGTGAAACACTCAAATTAGGCACAGAGACATCAAAGCTCTTTGTTTTGCTCCAAAGAAAAAATCTCCTCCATTTATCAGCATAAACTTTCCTGGTACTAGGCCGTCTGGCCTCCAAAATGACATTCAAAACTTGTTGAGGAAGCTGCAACCCCCCAGGGTCTAAAACAGAATATGCCAAGCTGTCAGATGCAGGGACTGTATCCTGACATTGCGGAAATGATTGCTTGCCTGAGACAAAAGGTGTGGAACTGATGGCAAAGGCCAAGGAGGCTCCCGTACTAAACTCCTCAGCAGAGGGTACCAGTGTTGCCTTGGCCAATCTGGAGCTATTAGAATCATGCAAGGCTTGTCCTGTCTGACCTTCAAGAGTACCTTGGGAAGAAGAGGCAGAGGAGGAAATGCATAGACGTGAAGGTTGTTCCAACTGAATGATAGAGCATCCACTTTCCAAGCTTTTGGGTGAAACCGCTTTGTGCAAAACTTTGGCAGTTGGAAATTTAGTGGAGAAGCGAACAGATCTATGTCTGGAGTTCCCCAAGCCACCGTCAGCTGTTGAAATACATGAGGATCCAATTTCCACTCGTGGGGATCCACCATCTGTCTGCTCAAAACATCTGCTAAGGAGTTCTGTGCTCCTGGCAGAAACCTTGCCTGAAGAGTGAGGTGCAAACTGAGAGCAGTCTCCCACAAAATCATAGCTTGCCTGCAAAGAGGGTACGAATGGGTTCCCCCTTGCTTGTTGATGTACCACATGACTGTTGTGTTGTCTGTTTGAATCAACACCTGTCCCGGTTGAAGTAAATCCTTGAAAGCCATCAGGGCAAATTGGACTGCTAACATCTCCTTCATGTTGATATGCAAATGTTGTAGTCTGGGAGGCCACGTGTCTTGAACCCATTTCCCATTGAAGTGTGCCCCCCAAGCCATGTCTGAGGCATCTGTCGTTAAGATCTGACTCGCCTCTGGTCGGGTCACAGAGAGTCCCTTGTTTAGGTGACATTCCTGAGCCCACCACAAGAATTCCCTTTGGATGCAAGGTATTATCTGAATGACAGTGTCCAAATCGTGGCAGTGTTGAGTCCATACGCTTTTGAGATACCATTGTAGCTTCCTCATATGCAGTTTGGCATTGGGAAGCACCAGAATACAAGATGCCATGAACCCCAAGGCCTGAAGGACTGTCCTTGCAGTCAGCCTGGACCGTAGAGATAATTGCTGGAAGTAAAGGGAAAGATTTCTTTGTTTGTCCGGGGTCAAAAACGCCATCTGAGAGGCTGTGTTCAGTCTCACACCCAGAAAGCACATGTCCTGAGAGGGTACTAGACTGGACTTTGTTTCGTTCACAGAATACCCTAGGCACCTTAACACTGTCATAACATACTGAAGATGGTGAAGCAACTCGACTTCGTCTTGAGCAAGAATCAGGCAATCGTCCAAAAAAGGATAAATTTGTATTCCCCTTAGTCTTAAGAAGGCTATCACCGGAGCCAGGACTTTTGTGAACACCCTGGGCGCAGTAGATAAGCCAAAGGGCAATGCAGAGAACTGATAATGAAAAGTGCCAGTCCGAAAACGCAGGAACCTCCTGCAACTGGGCCTGATTGGAATGTGAAGATAAGCCTCTTTGAGATCCAGAGTTACCATCCAGTGATCTTTGCCTAGTAGAGGCAGAAGCTGTTGCAAAGTTAACATTTTGAATTTGGGAATGTCCAGGTATGTGTTGAGAATAGACAAGTCCAGAATAGGTCTCCAAGTGTTTCCTTTCTTTGGTACCAAAAACAGGCGAGAATAAAATCCTAGGCCCACTTCTGACGGAGGGACCCCTTGGATAGCCCCCATTTTTAAAAGTAAAGAAATCTGTTTGTGAGCCTCCAACTTTTGCTGAGGAGGAATGTCTGGCATGCCTTTGAAAGGAGGCAAGGTGTGAAAATAAAACTTGTAGCCTCGGTCTATAATGTCCAACACCCATTTGTCCTGGGTGACTAAAAGCCAATTTTTCCTGAAAAGTGCCAACTTTCCTCCCAGAGGAGCTGCCAGACAGGAGGGATCTGGCAGCTGGAGATACAGGTCATTGGGTCTGTTTACGAAAAGGCTGACCCCTGCCCTCACCTGAAGATTGTGCAGGGGAACTCCACGTCCTAGGCCTGAAAGTACCCTGAGCATGAGCTCTGCCCCTACCACGTCTAGATCTGCCCCTAGACTGTAGATCAGAAGAAGGATAAGCCCATCCCTTAGTGGGCCAATTTCTGCTAAACTTAGGGGGCTGCACCTGTAAAAAATCCTTAACTGTCTGCATAGACTTAGCTTTGTCTTCCATTTTCTTCAAAACTGACTCCACAGGAGAACCAAACAGAACTTCAGATTGAAGGGGGGCATCCAAAATTCGAGCTTTAACATGCTCTGACAAGTTCTGATCCTTAAGCCAGGCGTGCCTACGAATTACTGATCCAGTGGCAACCACCCTGGAGGAAGCCTGAAGAGCATCAAAACCACACTGCAAAAAATGCTTCCCCACCTGATCAGAGGCATGAACTAAATCTTGCAATTCCTTACACTCTACGCCCTCTGCCAAAGCATCTACCTTAGATTTTAACTGACTTAGGAAAAAATTCTGGTACTAAACTGACAATTCAAAGCCCTCATTGCTAGAGTGGAAGAGGTATACACTTTTTTACCCCACCTATCCAAAGCTCTAGAATCTTTATCCATAGGAACTGGATTCTTTACAACAGAAGCCCTGACACCCTTAGGTCCCTGGCTAATAGTCTCCGGGTCAGCTCTTGGGCTCTTATACAAATATTTTTGAGCCTCTGGCACTCTATAATACCTGTCTGGCTTGACCGGGGCAGGAGGCAAAGAATCAGGATTAAGTGAAGCTTCAGAGAAAACATCCTGAACAACATCCAAAACAGGGGGTATAGCTAAGGGCCTATGTTGTGGTAAAAACAAAAATTCCCTAAGTCTCTTTCGAGAGTCTGAGAAATCCTGACCTTCCCACTTAAAGTGCTCCCTCATGGAATGCAGGGTTTCTGAAAAAGAAAAATCCTCTGGAGGGGAAGCAGAAGGACTAGAATCCTCTGCATCTGAATAAGAATAAGGAGGAAAATCCTGAATGTCTTCAGTAGAAGACTCTGAGTAATCTGAGGAATGCTCCAATCCTTCCACCTCTGGTTCTACCCTAGGCCTCTTATCTGGAGGGGGCATAGAACCCCTGATTAAGGTAATCAAATCCTCTGCCATTTTTAGCATATGCTTTTTAGGTACAGAACCTGCAGAGCTAGGGCTGACGGCAGAGGAAGACAAACCAGGCCTGACCTTGGAAGGTACCTTAGAGACAGAAGCTGAAGGCCTAACCACCTTATGCAAGGAAGGGACTACAGAGACCTGAGAGGCCCCCTCAGCCTGAACAGACTCCTGAGAGGCCACATCCTGCAAAATTAAAGGTTCCCCCTGAGACTCAGTTGAAACCTCGGCTGGATCCACAGATTCCACCATAGTTTCTAAAGAACCGGCGTCCGTAACGGACGACTCATCCTGCTTGGACTTTAACGATTTTTCCTTACGCTTCTTAGCGGTAGCGGGCGTCGGAGGATCCGACGGCATATTGTAGTTACACCGCTTACCGAATACAAGCCTAGCACAATCTAACCTGCGTTTAATGGTGTGCTTATTAAATCTAGCACAAAAGCGACACCCGACTACGTCGCGCTCAGGCCCCAAAGCAAGGAATACAAAGAGAATGGTAATCCCTATGAGGTATCTGTTTCCCACAAGAAATACAATTATTCACTTTTTCTGACATCCGGTATTTAACTGAGGCAAGAAAAGACAAAAATATTCCCCAACGGGGTACTTAGCCCAACTTGGTCTTCGGTCTGAAACTCAGAATACGAAAACTTCAGGACACCGAACGGCACTTGCAAATGCTGCTTCTGCTTCGGACCATGCGGCAAGAAAGACTGAGGATATGGCGTCGGTCATGCGCTTTAGTACCACGGCGTACTGACGTCAGATCTGAGCGACCATGACCGACGCCAGCCTAACACTTTGGTATTCGGGCCGACCGAGGACAGCGGACTACCCACAGGTTATGACTGCAGCAATGTGAGATGAAGAACATCCCTGAGATAGGTAATTCAGCCCAGAGAGATCCAGAATGGGCCTTGAAAGACACTCCTTTCTGGGCACTGAGAAGTCTTTAATGTAGCCCCTGGTTCTGGTCATGCTCTGGCTCAAGTTCTAGTACTCCCAAGTTGCAGAACTTCCCACAGACAAGGCAGAAAGTACAGTTTTGTACCTACCATAAATGTAGATGTCCGATAGGTATGCATCTGCAGTCATAACATATGGGTTGTCCTGCCTCAGGCAGCCCTTCGGTCGGCCGGATTCCAAAGTCTGGGTCTGGCCTCAGGCTGATGTCGCACTTTCCCCGACGTCAGAGCGTCTGGGGTATAAAAGCATCAGCCGACGCCATTTTCCTCAGTGTTTCTTGCCCCAGATGCCAGGTGCCCTCTAGGAAGGCCAAATTTGGAGGAATGCAATAAATTCCAAACATTTTCCAAAATATATACATATATATACAAACAAATCCACCATAATAGATCCCACAGCTAGCTAATGGAGGGGTAAGCACCCTAGGAATACCACAGAGGGGAAGGAGGGAGGGTAAACCTGACTGCAGATGCATACCTATCGGACATCTACATTTATGGTAGGTACAAAACTGTACTATGTCCTTCAAGAATGCATCTGCAGTCATAACATACGGGTAGAATACCATAGCCAATCTGGGGGAGGAGATACTAAGAAAAGGATGGTGTAGTTAAGATACCCTGCAGGACTGCTGTAGCAAAACCCTCTCTGGATCTGGAGTATAAAGGTAAATTGTAATGTTTGGCAAATGTATGCACGGAGCTCCATGTAGCAGCTTCTAAAATGTCCTTGGTAACCACCCCTCTTAGGAAGGCTGTAGTGGTGGCTGTGGCCCTCGTGGAATGAGGCCTAATGTTTGCAGGAACCGTCTTTCCATGAAAGGAGTAACAAAATCGAATGCAATTTCCTATCCACTTTGAAATTGTCTGTTTGGAAATTGCTTTTCCTTGTACCCCAGCAGCATATGCTACAAGGAGTTGGTCAGTCTTTCTGTAACTTTTAGTTCTGTCCAAGTAGTAGCGTAGTTGTCTGTGTATATCCAGAGTGTGTAGACGTTTTTCCCCTTTATTTTGTGAATTTGGGAAGAATGTAGGCAAGTGAATAGCTTGGTTCAAGGATACCCTAGATAGCACCTTTGGCATAAAAGTAGGATTGGTTCTCAATGAAACTCTGTCCTGATGGAAGATAAGAAATGGCTGTACTGCCATTAAAGCTTGTAACTCAGATACTCTTCTTGCTGAAGTTATGGCCAGAAGGAATGCAGTTTTCCAAGACAGAAACTGTAGATCCGCCAATGCTGCTGGTTCAAAGGGAGGAAGTGTTAGTTTCTCCAGCACAAAGTTGAGATCCCATGTAGGTAAAGGGGGTTTCCTTGGAGGATTGATGTTTTTGATTCCTCTCAGAAATTGCCTGAGGAGAGGATGCGAGAAGATAGGTGGATCAACATTGTATTCTGCTGAAATTGCTGAGGCATGAATCTTAATGGAAGAATAGGACAGGCCATTGTGGAACAATTCTGCAAAGTATTCCAGAATATGTGCCATGCTCGCCACTGTCACATCTAAGCCTTTTGCTGTGTTCCAAATGAGAAATCTTTTCCATTTTGCTGAGTATGTCTTCCTTGTGGAAGGCCGGCGAGCTTCCATAATAATGTCCTTTACTCTCTGATAAGTTATTTTGAGGGGGGGTTTATGGAATTTTCCAGGCAGTTAGCTGCAATGTTTTCAAGTTGGGATGCATGATCTTGAAATTGTTCTGCGTCAGAAGAAGTGGCCATAGGGGGAGAGGCCACGGTTTCGTCTGTGACATGCTCCTCAATAGTGGGTACCAGTGCTGCCTTGGCCAGTCTGGAGCTATCAGAATCACTCTTGGCTGTTCTGCCCTGATCTTCAGTAAAACCTTGGACATTAATGGGAGAGGTGGGAAGGCATAGACTTTTAGAGCTTTCCAGCTGAAAGAGAGAGAGTCCACCCTCCAAGCTTGTGGGTGGTATGTCCTTGAGCAGAATGTCTTCAGTTGATTGTGGGGCGAGGCGAACAGATCTATCTCCGGCTTTCCCCATGCTTGTGTTATGAGTAGAAAGATGTCTGGGTGCAGCATCTATTCGTGTGCATCCATGGTAGTTCTGCTTAAGCTGTCTGCCAGTGCATTTTCTTTCCCTGGCACGAACTGGGACTGTAGTTGGATATTGAGTTTCAAGCATAGTTCCCATAGATTCATGGCCAGCCTGCATAGAGGGTAGGAATCTGTGCCTCCTTGCTTATGTACCACATGACTGTGGTGTTGTCTTTCCTTATTAACAGGTGGCCTTGATGGAGGAAAGGTTTGAAGGCCTCGATTGCGTGTATCACTGCCAGCATTTCCTTTTGGTTTATGTGCATGCGCAGCTGTCCTTGAGACCATAGGCCTTGGATACATTTGCCCTCCATGTGTGCTCCCATCCTCGGTCTGAAGCGTCCATGGTGATGGTTTGTTTTGTTTTTGGTTTGTTGAAAGGCAACCCTCTGTTGGACTGGCAGGCTTGAGCCCACCACAGGAGTTCCTTTTGAAGGCAAGGAATGATTGGTATCAAAGTTTCCAAACTGTGACTGTGCTGAGACCATACACTCCTTAGGTACCATTGTAATTTTCTCATATGCAGCCTGGCTTGTGGAATCAGAATTAAGCGGGATGCCCATGTAACCCAGGGCCTGCAGGATTTTCCTTGCAGTTAGCGGAGTTTGTCTTGTCAGATTCATGAAGTAATCCGGAAGTTGTTTTTGTTTTTCTTCTGTGAGAAAGGCCATTTGGGTGGTTGTGTGTCTAGATCTGCACCCAAAAAGGTTATCCTTTGGGATGAAACAAGTCTTGATTTTTGGATGTTGACTGTGTATCCCAAGGCCTGTAATAGGTGGATGGCATAGTCCAAGTCCTTTATCAAATTTTTCTTGTTGTCCGCTTGTATAAGGCAGTCGTCCAGATATGGGTAGATTTGAATCCCCTGAAGTCTGCAGTGTGCAATTACTGATGCCAGGCATTTCGTGAATACTCTGGGCGCAGTAGATAAGCCAAAGGGCAATGCTGAGAATTGATAATGCTCTGATCCTGCAAGAAATCTGAGGTGTCTTCTGCAACTTTGCCGAATAGGGACATGCAGGTATGCCTCCTTGAGATCTAGAGTCACCAGCCAAGACTCCTTGCCCAGCATGGGAAGAAGTTGCTGTAGGGTCAGCATCTTGAATTTTGGCACAATGAGGTAAGTATTCAGTGCGGACAGGTCGAGAATAGGCCTCCACTGATTTTCTTTTTCTTGGAACAAGGAATAATCTGGAGTAAAATCCTTGGCCTTGTTCTGAAAGAGGTACCTTTTCTGTGGCTTTCATTTGTATTAAGTTGTTGATCTGCTTTAAAGCCTCTGCCCTCTGATTTGGTGGCAGGTTTGGCATTCCATTTCTTCTTGGCAAAGTGTGGAAGTGGAACCTGTATCCTTTGTCTATTATTTGCAGTGTCCATGTGTCCCTTGTAATGTAATGCCAGTTTTTTGAGAATAAAGAAAGCTTTCCGCCCAATGGTGCTTCCAATTGAGCCCTGGTCGGCGGAATCAAAGGGAAGTCATTGAGTCTGTCCAAGTGTAGTAGTTGTTGTTGCTGTTCCTGCACTACCTCTCTGGTTGGTAGGCTGCCACTGACGGCCTCTGTAGGAGCCTCTAGCTTGCATCTACCTCTGGGACGCCTGCTCCTGCCCCTCTGGGATCTGTCCGAGTCCGGAAAGGACCAACTCTTAGTAGGCCAGTTTCTGCTGAATCTCGGTGGTTGTACTTGCAGAAAGTCCTTAACTGTTTGCACAGATTTTGCCTTTTCTTCAAACTTCTTTAAGACCTCCTGAGCCGAGGAACCAAATAATTTTTGTTTTTCCATTGGAGCATCCAGGAGTTTAGCTTTAACATGGTCTGGTAAAGATGGTTCCTTCAACCAGGCATGCCTACGAATAACTGCCCCAGTCATAGCTGACCTACATGAAGCTTCCAGTGCATCATAACCACACTGCAAAAAATGATTACTAACCTGCTGTGAGTTATGTACCAGATCCTGAAGGGATTTACGGTCAAGGGGTTCAGAAGAGGAAAGCTTCTTATGCAAGTCATCTAACAAATACTCTTGGTACTGTATCATATGAAATTGACAATTTAATGCCCTCATGGAAAGAGTTGCAGAAGTATATACCTTCTTTCCCCATCTCTCTAAAGCTCTAGACTCCCTTTCAGAAGGTAGAGGATTTTTGGCAGTGGCAGCTGCAACCCCTTTTGGGCCCTGAGAAATAGTATCTGGGTCTGCAGAATGGGCCTTGTACAGATGTAGATGAGAATCCGGGACCCTGTAGTATCTATCAGGTTTGGCAGGAGCCGGAGGGAGAGAACCAGGGGCTGTATTAACATCATTGTACACATCATCAATAACATTCAAAACAGGAGGTATAGCTAAGGGCCTATGCTGAGGTAAATGTAAAAAGGTCCTTAATCTCTTTCTAGAATCAGAAAATTCCTGACCCTGCCATTGAAAATGTTCTCTCAGAGTGTAGTGTCTCACCAAAGGAAAACTCTTCAGGAGGGGAGGCCGAAGGGATAGATTCTTCAGCATCAGAATCCTCGTAGGCCGAATAAGACTCCTCCTGGTGATCTGACAACACAGATCCATCCGTAGACTCATCTGAAGAGTGTTGGTCAGAGGGCTCAGTCCTGGGCCTTTTGTCTGGTGGTGGTTGAGAGCCCCTGTCTGGGTGAGGCTGAGAACCTCTAATTAAAGAGATAAGATCCTCTGCAAGGCTGAGGATCTGAGAACTAGAAGAAGGTCTCAGAGGTAGTCTTGGGAGGCAAAGCTTTAGCAAGTTTAGCAGCTTTAGCCCTGGAAAATGCCTTAATGGACATGGATGCAGGGGGTCTGGCTGCACCACGTGCAGGAGTAGACTTGTCCAAAGGAATGGTGTCGGACATTTCCTGGACACTGGTTTCAGTAGGTAGCTCAGTAGCCGACTCAGCCGGGGCCTCCAGGGCCGCGGTGGTCGGTTGAGTGGATTCGGTTAAAGGAAGTACCGAGGACTCTGTTTCGGCCGAAACCGAGACACTCCCGGTAGGCCTAACCGTGGTTTCAGCCGAAACCGTGGGCCGCGAGTGTCGGTCCTTGTCCTTCCGTTTTTTTACCAAATGCGATGTCGGAGTCTCCGACGGCATCTTATATGCAAAATTAGCCCCAAAGAATTCCTCTGCAAACTCCGACCGACGTCTAAGAGTTAGTCGGTTGAAGGAAGCACAGGCTGAACAGGCCGAGACGTCGTGGTCTGGGCCTAAGCAAGGGAGGCAGTAAGAGTGGAAATCCTTATGAGGTATTTGTTTCCCACAAGTTAAACAATTATTTACTTTATCTGACATTGGCTGAGGCAAGAAAGAGTCCCCAACGGGGTACTTAGCTTTTTCGAAGTCTTCGGTAGCTGAATCACAGGAGCTGACCGACTGGCACTTGCGAACTGCTTCTGCTTCGGGCACCGCGCGGCAAGAAAGACGGAGGAAAATGGCGTCGGCTGATGCTTTTATACCCCAGACGCTCTGACGTCGGGGAAAGTGCGACATCAGCCGAGGCCAGACCCAGACTTTGGAATCCGGCCGACCGAAGGGCTGCCTGAGGCAGGACAACCCATATGTTATGACTGCAGATGCATCCTTGAAGGACATCCAGAGGCACTCAGTCTCTTGCTATGGGTGAAACCCCGAGAAACAACCTGCAGCACCCATTTTCCCTCTTGTGATGATCTCTTAATTTCTCATACATTTGTTTACCATCCCTGCTATCTTTGAGGAGAATATGAAGGACTGTGGATGAGGACATGGTGGGGGTTCAAGGGTATGGAGAAGACCAATGTAGCCACAGGTGCTCCCTACGAAGGTATAGGGTCCTGAGGGTACCCAGGATTCCCTTTCTGGTATTCCTAACATTTATGGTACTGGTCTTTTTTTACCATTTCCCTGCTTACATTTCCTTGATTAAGGTAAAAGAGATCTACAATTTGATGAGCAACTCCTGTCATATCAAGGCATAGGTGGGGTGAAAAAAAGCTGTTTCACTGTCTGCATAATCTTCTCCCTTTCTTCCTTTCCTTAAACACTTCACCAGTGAAGGGTCCCAAAGAGTAAATCTTCTCCAGATGTGCAATAAGGACACGCGTGGTGCGGTAGCATCGTCGCCTCAAAGTTAGACGTTGCCCGTTTGATTCTGAGCGTCTTCTGTGTGGTGACATGCGTGAATGGGCCTTCTTTCGTTGAAGGTTGTGCGTTAGGCCCAGCAAGCAAGTACGTAAAAATCTACTGCCTATCATTAGCGGACCGGAGTTCCGCTGTGGCGACCCCTAACCAGGAAAAGCCAAAAGACACAATATTTTGACATTCTTTGGCATAGAGTTGCAGCCTCTCAGTCAGTCATCTCTCCTAATAGCAGACCCTGTGGCTGCACCCCAGATGCTGCATGTACAGGAACAGAGTTGCACAGAAGTTCACCACCTGACCAAAGGTCTGGGTGAAAATTATTTAGCCTTTAAATGCAAATCAAACATCTCCCAAGTATTCTCCTTCAATGGCTAAGAGACCAATTTGAAACTTGGTTATACAAGTCAATGTACAGGGCCCAGGAGTCCTGAAAGTTCCATCAGGCTTTCTTTAGGGCAGGAACTGGATGCCTGGTTTCTTAGAAGCAGCCAAGAAAGCATCCTCTAGAGCTCCCAAAACTGGAAAAACTGTCACATTAAGACACATCCAGATTCAGCAGATCAAAATACCTTTTGTAGGTGTCTGATACTGCTCTTGCTTCCCATGTGAAGCTGTCTTTACCTGCAATGTCTCTCTAATTGAAATTCTGTCTGTGGTGAAGTCCATGTCATGGTCCATTTCACATCCTATGGGAAGGTGAGTGGAAACAGTAGTACATTTCATCCTCCTCACTCTGTGTACAGCCATCATTCCTCTCTGGTGAGGAAATCGCTCTTTTTTTCTTTGGGACCACTGGCACTGAAAATTGAACTGCACTTAGTTGCATGTTCTGTAAACAAATCTTTTCTAGAGAAACAGCTTCGGAGCGGGGTGGGAAGTGTAAATCATCATGTGGGCAGATAAGTACCCAGATGGAGACTTTCCTTCCTGTACGGTGGCATTTACCTGATGCCTAAGCAACTTTAGAGAACCGGACACAAGTATCCAGAACTTAAGCATCTATGCATTCTTGCCTGAAACAACTATCTTGGAGATTTGGGTCTTGGGACAAGACTCTATGGCCTCCAGGTTTCTGCCCAAGATGCACTTCCTAAACAGGGGAAGAAATGAGTTGACTGTCCCTTCCTCTTCTAAAATGAAGAAATGCAACTTAGCAGTTGAGGCATGGAACTGTGTGCCCAGTCTGCCTCTCACAAGCAGGCTCTCAGTTCAGTGGTATGAACCTCAATGCACAGGAATGGTGGCCTCCAAAGGGTTACGCCAGAGGACTTGAATAGCCGACATGCAGCAGATGGGAGCAGTAAAAGCACCTTACAGGACCTGCATTCTCAAACCAGGCAAGGATACCAGATGTGGAAGCTACATCTCCGAAGTTTTTAAAAACTTCCTTCTTACATCACTTTTCTAACAACTTCCTGAGGGAGGTTATCCAAGATCAGAGGTGAACTGGAAGATGACATGGCAGTATAAGTCAAGGCCCCAACCTTCTTCCTGTCTATACAGGTTTGCATGGAATGCTCCTTTCTTTGTTACTTCAGTGTAAAAGCCTGGCAAATGCTGTAACTTTCTGTATCATGCTCAAACCTCTGGAAATCTTTATGTGAACTGTCTACCAAAGAAGCACCTCCTTGCTTTTTTCCATGAAGTAGACTTACCTTAGACCATATTCAGTCATTCAACTTCTCAAAACATTACAACATATGACTTAGCTAACCAATTAAGAATTAGAAAGTAACAGGAAAATTTCCTTGACATGTTGCTTACCTGGACTATATATTTTACCAAACAGTATATACACTGTAAACTATGGCAAAAAAGAAGTAAAACGCATTGGGGGGGGGGGGGGTGGGGTTCAGCTTTACACAGGGAACATCCTGGCATCTCTCCCACCTACAAGATGAAAGGTGTTGAGCTATACAAGTTAGACCAGATGTTGGGATTTCTGCCACTGAACTCCCAGTATTAAGGACTATTGCAGCACCGAACGTTATGAAGAACATTATAACTGTTGAGTTTAAGTCTTGCAGGCAGCAGAGGTTTGATACACTGGAGGTAACAGTTTACCCATTAAAATAAACCTCAGATTATAGAAAAAGTACAGTGGCATTGGTAACTTACCATAACTGCAGATATTTGAGTAGATCAATGTTGAAGTACTTAGTCTTGGGACTTCCAATCTTGCAGAAGCCCACAGCCATTCCAAACACCAGAAACTTTCGCCATCCTCCAGCTGCTTGACAACCTCACTTGCCTAATTCAGGAAGTAAGAACTGCCTTGGAGGAAGTTCCTGGCTCTCAGTGGCTTCACAGTGAGCAATGCCACAGGAATCTAAATTAGCCAATGGATAGTCTGAGTGCACAAACATGGCCACAGCAGAGCTGCCCATCAAAAGCAGAGGCAGGCAGTGTGTTAGAATGGAAACAGAATCCTCTCCATGAACTTTTCTTTTCTTGGTGAATGCAGGAAAGACATCTGAAGAAATGGAACCCAGCTCCATAACTTTACTAGTTAAAGCTTTCAGCTTCTGGTTTGCCAAATGTAGGATTAAGGAACTGCACCTGCTTCTGAGGGATTTTTTTTTTTTTTGAGTAAAAGACTGACACAGCACAACTAAATGATTTACTTTGCCCCAAAGCAAAAAAAGACAAGCCACACGGTGATCTTTATATGAGTCTGCAAACACATGAACATCCCCTTTCTTTTAAGCAAACCACAATCAAGGCACTTTTTACACAAAAATAGGAAGGAGAGTCTCCAACTGGGTATTTACCTACCTACCCACATGATGAAACTAGTCAACCACTGAACTTGTCAAGATGTAGCTAAAAGCAATTCGCATCAGTAGTTTCAACAGCAAGTTAGTTCTGAATTTTGACACCCATAATTATCTAGCTTATACCAGCAAACTCCTGCACCTCCTTGGATGTACAGGTGCATGGAAGATGCTCTGAAACTTTGGAAGTTGGTTGGACGTCTAGTCTTTGGCAGGATACAACCTATATAATGTATTCTACGGCAGTGGTGATCTAATGAACATTACGCATACCAGGAAAGAAATCTGTGGTCAACCGTTTAAAGGGACACAATCATCTTTTCTTGTACAAATTTCAAGTCCCAAGGAGGGAATGTATTTTGCAGGACAGTCCTGAAAGGAGTCGCTTTCTTAAGAATGCTTTGCATGCTCATTGGGAAGCAAGGGAAGTACAATTGATATACTCTGATCATAAGTGGAAACAGCAGCAAGACAAACCTTTACCATACAAAAACTGAAGCCTCTGTCAAAAATGTAAGACTACGGGATCGTTGAAACTGATGCTATGAATGGGTCTACTACTATTTGTTTTGTCCATAAAGCAGACTTACGCCACTTACTCTTTTAAGTCTTTCTATAAGATATTTTTTGGGATGTCTTGACTAGGTAGGTAAGAAGGGTCACTTGCAATCACTAAACTGGAGAAATAGTGCAGTTAATATGAGGGAATGGATGTCCAGCTGAGGCTTGATAAGTATGTCAAATACTTTTGAGTGCTGCTCCAGAAGGAGGGGCTTCCTTAAGAGATAAGGCCGTAGCAACAATATTTAGTCAAGACCAGAATGGGGCAATGAGAATGACTATGACTTTGCACAATCTGGCTTTCTGGCTAAATTTCATCCTGAGAGGAAGTGAGAAGAAACTTGGGTGCCAAATATGGACTAGAGCATCTCAGGGAGTCTGATCCTGTGACGGGACTGGGAAAAAGAAGTTGCAGCATTTAGTGTTGGAAAAAAAGATCATGGTGGGGCTTCTACCAACAACAGAATAGCATGCTCTGCGTACATATGCTTAGAGACCAATCAAGAAGCAATACGAAGAATTTACTTAGTCTGTCCGCCAGAATGTTAGACTGTCAATATGTGCATCACTGCTAGAAAGCACTGTTAATCGGTAGCTCATTATCAAACTCTCACTGTTTCCCAATACAAGAGGCAGTATTTGGTTCACCTTTGCTTGCTGATATACCACATTGTTGCTATGCTGTCAAGGAAGGCAGTCTTGGAAGATCTGCAATGCTGTGAGAACCATCCTCATCTCCAGAACACTGGTGTACAACTAGGCCTCTAATGGAGATCACATTTCCTGGACTGTCTGTTCCAGACCTTGCTTATCCAAAGGTAGATGTATCAATGCTGACCATGGCAGTTGGCAATGGTGGAAGAAAAGGACATCCTGACAGATTTTTGGCTAAAGCCATCACTGCAGATGCTTGCATTATTATTTTGAAATTCAGATCTTTTGGGACACTCAAGGAATCTTATATGATATCAGGCAGGAATAACAGTCCACAATATTGCTGCCATCAGTGCCTAAGGTTCACAGTGCCACGGCTGTTGTGGGTGTTTGATTTTGTGACTGGAGTTGAACTGACTGTTGTACGGACAGAATTCTGTGTGTTGGGTAGCATGGGATTCTTAACCTGGAGTTTAGGTGGCAGACTATAAAGGTCAAAGTTTGACGTGGTAGCAGCTGTGGCTTTGAAAGACTGAAGGGAGATTCCCAAGGACAGGTATAACCGAATTATACAATTCTTTGTCTTTGAGAGGGACTTCTTTGAAGCAGCAGCTGTAAAGCCACTCATCTAAATAGGGGAATATCTCAATTCCCACCAGTCTTAAATGAGCTGATATTAGTGTCATGCACTTGGTGAATACCTGGGGGGGGGTGTTAATGAATCTGAAGAGCAAAGCTCTGAACTGGTAACGACAGTCTCTCTTCTGGAAGAGGAAAAGTATCTTGGACTCTCAAAAACTTTTATGTATATACAAAGTCCTGAAGATCCAAACAGCATATCCAATCTCACTCCTGTGAGCAAGGATGGATGGACTTAAAAAAAAACCTCCCAGATGGTCACAGTGAATACACTGATTTAGGCAACCAAGATCAAGTACTGGCTTGTGGTCTTTTGTCTTTTTGGATACCAAGAACCCCCTTGAGTAAAACTAAAATCCTCTGTAGTTTATTGGGGCCTCCTGTACTGCTCTTTTGAGAAGAAAGTTGGTCACCTGTTGAAGTGCCACCTTTTTCCATCAAGGGCAGTAAGTTTGCTAGAGAATGAACAGGCAGCTTTGGGGTAGTGAAAAGAGAATTGAGTAGCTTCTGGGTACCATCTCTCTGACCCATAAGCTCTGCATGATGGCTAACCATACACTGGGATACAAGGACATAACGACTACCTCCAAACAGAGACAGTCTGGAAATCTTTCAGGGGTTCTGCTGCCCAATCCTGGGGAAAGGCATGTGGATCCCCTGATTCTGAAGACAACTTCCTGCTTCTAAGGCAGCAGCCACTGAATTAACCACCACATCAGTAAAGGGGTTTATCAATGGCAGTTAGTACTTGGTCTCCTGGGATTTTTTTAACCAAACACTATTCATTCTTTTTGATTCCTAGCAAAGGATCTCTGACTGGCAGAAAATCTGACCTCAACAAAAGTAAATGTCTTGCGTTCTTGCTCACTTTGTTGAAATTTACCTAAATTTTGGCCAAATAAGGTACAAACATTAAAGGAAAGGCTGCACTTGCGTGTTCCATGAATCCAGTGAGCCTAAGCCATGTCTGCAGTTTCATAACCTCTAACTTTGCAGCTCTCACTGCAGTGCTAAGTAAAACTTCCTTTGAGAACTAGAAAGTATAGATGTAGCATTAACTGTAGCCACTTGAGACTCCACCTATTTTTTTCTACAACACCAAGCAGCAAATTTTTCAGTTTGCAGTGTCTTATTACCTAGAGCCCTCTGAAATCTGATTATATGCATTCAAGTAGTAGATTCCACCTACAGCCCTCTGAAGCCTGATCACACGCATCAAATAGTAGATTCCTCTGAATGTTAAGGTACTAGGTACATATAAATCACATCACGGGGTGATCCATAGCCTAACACTCTGTCATATTGTTGGTTTGTAATGAACTCACTCCCAGAGGCAAGCCTGTAGCTCGTACAATGCCAGGAGAATTGCATTTATTTCCAGGGCACAGATGTAAAGGCTGTCCACCTGTTGACTCCATGATCATCCTTCCCTGAGATTTCCCCCACTCCCAACCAAGGGGGTGTCCGTGGTTACCACCAATGTGAGGACTGGCAAAAATCAAATGGTCTTCCTGAAAGAATGAAAGGTAAGTGTAGGGTTCTCTGCTCAGTCCTAGTCTTTGGGTTAGCAAGTTGAGGAGCCTTGGTATAAAAAGAACACCAAGGGATAAACCAAAATTACAATTAAAATCTAGCAACTTGCGGCTCTTAGAGGAGGAAAAAAAGTAGTTATGTACTTACCGTAACGTTCCATGTGAGTTGTTCATCTCGCCTTCATTCTTACAGATGGGTTCGGAGCCGATCCTCGGCACCAAGCCAGCCAACTACAAAGCTCGAGGTCTTCAGACAACTCAAGGCCAAGTCCCTATCCCATGATGCACCTTGTGTTACCTCAGATTTTGTTTGCTCCCTCTAACAATACAATATGCCATTCTATCCCTATTTTAGGTAAGGAATCCATATAAAAGACAAAGCAACCATGATAAAACATTAATCTCTGGCCTCAAAAAAAAAAAACCTGGAGTGGGTTGGAGAGTGGGAAATAAGAATGAAGGTGAGATGAACAACTCACATGGAACATTATGGTAAGTACATAACTTCTTTATGTGAAGTTGTTCTCTCTCTTGCCGTTCATTCTTACAGATGGGTAGTGTCCCAAGCACTTTCTCGGGTGGCTCATGGGAGCATGTTTCTCAGGACAGTGGAACTAAAGGAAGCCCTGTCCCTGGAGGCCCTATCGACTTTGTAATGAGAGATAAAAGTATGAGGCTTTGACCAAGTGGCTGCTGCACAAATACTATCTATTGGTAGCTTGGCGGTAAAGGCTGAAGATGTGGAAACAGCTCTCGTTGAATGAGCCTTTATTTTACGTTGCAGAGGTATATTGGCAGCTAAGTGAAGGTGATGCAATCAGATAACCATTTCGACACTGTGGTTTATGCCACAGGTTTACCTTTTCTGGAGTCTGAAAAGGAGACAAAGTTCAGATCTTCTAAATTTTTTGGTTCTATCTAGGTAAAATCGAAGTTGTCTGTGAACAGCAAGTTTATGCAGCATGTACTCCAAGTTATTGGTGTGTTTGGGGAAAAAAAATTCTATGATTTGATTAAGGTTTGCTTCAGTACAAACTTCAGGTAAGAATAAAGGAATAAAGGATTTCTTCAAAGTGAAACTCTATCAGAATGAAAAATCAGAAAAGGGGGTTTTATAGACGAGGCCTGTAGCTCTGAAACTCTATGGGCAGATGTGATGGCCACTAAAAAGACAGTCTTCCGAGACAAAAATTTCAAGGCGCATGAATAAGTTGGCTCAAACAGTACTAATCTATGAACCTAGGAATGGTGGCTGCAGCCGCTCCCCGGTTGAAAAGCATAGTCAAAAACTCTAGAATGGAGGAAACAGGGGCTAGATAAGGGTCAATGTTATTTTGAGAAGTCCATATGCTGAGGTACAACTTCCTGGTAGATGATTGATGGGAAGATATTAAAATAGGTTGCGTTTCCGTTGACAGATTATGGAACCTGGCTATGTTGGGAACTGAAGCTGTCAATTTCAGAGACTGAAGGGAGGGGTGAAGAGCCCCCGACAAGTGCATCAGAAGGTCTGGAACTGGGTGTAGAATCCAAGGCCCTTCCAATAGATGAGGCTGAAGAAAGGGGAACCAAATCTGACGAGGCCAGTGAGGGGCTATTAGAATAATGGTCCTTCCCAGGGCTTTGGCTTTCTGTAACACTTTGGATATCAGAGGTATTGGCGGGAAGGCATAAAGGAGACCCAGAGGCCAATCGTGTACAAGTGTGTCCCTTGTGGCATCTCCAGGAGTGGGGATTAGGGCAAAATAGCTTCTGCATTGTGTTCATGGGGGATGCAGAGATCGGAACAAGGCTGGCCCCATCTGCAGAATATTCTTTCCGCTATTTCTTCTTTGAGGGACCACTCGTGAGGCAACAAGACTGCCCTGTTCGGTCTTGTCTGCTATCACGTTGGATTTCTCCGGGATGTGCGATGCTATCAGAAAGTGCTGGGTGGAGGTAGCCCACTGCCACACTCTTAGGGCCTCTCAACAAAGGGGATTGGACCTGGTTCCTCCTGGTTTGTTTATGTAGCAAACCACAGACATGTTGTCCGTCTGAATCGCAATAGTCCCCATAGGGAGAGAGTCCTGAAAGTACTGCAACACCAAGAGTACCGCTCTCATCTCCAGGACATTGACATGCAGATGTGTATCTTGTTCGGTCCATGTGCCTTGGGCTGTTCTTCCCTGAAAATGCCCCCCCACCACCACCTGATCAGAGAGGTGTCCGTGGTCACAGTGGCCAGTGGTGAGGGTAGGATAAAAGGATGACCTATCGTTACTAGGAGAGAGGTCAACCACCACTGAAGATCCTTTTTGCAAGAGTTTGTTAGAATGATGAGATGAGACACTAGGGTTCTTGGTAGGACCATTGCGTGAACAGAAGCCATTGTAGAATTTGCATACGACCCAATGGAATCGCTATTATTGCAGCTGCCATCTTCTAGAACAATTTTAGCACCTCTGAGGCTAGCACCTTGTGTCTGGATATGACATTCACAATTTGCTGACGACGTACTAATATCTTTTCTGATGGAAGTTTCAAAGTGGTGGTGGTGTCCAATTCTGCTCCGATAAAAACGATATGTTGCAATGGCGACAAGGCAGATTTTTCTGAATTTATGGTAATCCCCAGCTGATTGCAAAAAGTAAGTGTGGTGTCCCTGGCTTGTATAAGTTGATGTCTGGTGGTGGCAGTGAAGAGCCAATCGTCTAAGCATGGAAACACCTGGAATCCCAAATGCCTCAAGTGAGCCGTGACCACTGCCATACATTTAGTGAACACTCTGGAGGCTGTAGTGAGACCAAAGGGCAGGAGTCGAAAAGTACAGTTGTGTACACTTACCATAAATGTAGATGTTCGAGTGTATTCACTGTTGCAGTCATCACACTTGGGTTATCCTGCCAGGGGTAGCCCTCAGTCAGCCCAAATACCAGAGGCTTAGTATTTCTGCATCAGTTGCTGTCACTCCAGGACTGACGTCAGGTTGTCAGTGGTATAAAAATCAAGCAGCCGAAGCCATTACATCAGTTTTTCTTGCCCCAGCTGTCAGGAGTCCCCAAATAGGGAGCTAGGTTATGGTGGAAGACCACCACCAGTAGAAAGTAAATACCAAATAAAAATCCCCTGTAAGGGATGAGGAAGAAAGAGAGAGAGAGGGAGAGAGAGAGAGAGAGAGAAGGGGGATGGAGGGTGGGAAACCAGGACTGCAACAGTGAATACACGGTAACATGTACATTTATGGTAAGTGTACACAACTGTACTATGTTTTTCATGTTTTGCTGTTGCAGTCATCACACTTGGGTTGATTTCCAAAGCTGACGAAAAGGGTGGAGGCAGTCAAGAAGACTGGGGGCTGGCTAGGTTGCCCTGCAAGACTGCTGTGGCAAAGCCTGCCCTGGATTTGGAGAAGATAAACAGGTGGTAATGTTTGGTGAAGGTATGAAGAGAGGTCCATGATGCAGCCTCCAGGATGTCCTGGTAGGGATCCTCTGAGAAAAGTTGCAGAGGTGGATGTTGCCCTGGTGGAATGCATCCTGACCCTCTTAGGGGGCACTTTCCCACAGTGTTTGTAGCAGAAATGGATGCAGTGTGCTATCCATTTGGAGATAGTTTGTTTGGCTATAGCCTTGCCCTCTGCCCCTGCTGCAAAGCTGACTAGCAACTGGTCAGTTTTCCTAAAAGATTTAGACCTATCCAGGTAGAAACCAAGCTGCCTGTGCACATCTATAGAATGCAGAATTCTTTCCCCCTTGTTTTGTGAGTTAGGGAAAAAGGTGGGCAAATTAAATGATTGGTTGAGAGCCACACTGGACACCACTTTAGGGGTTCCGACGTGTAGCCCGCAAGACAATTCCCTGCGAGCTGCATCGCCGAACCCAAATAGGCAAAGACAACCGTACCGGATGTGTAACACATTCCTTATTTACATTCAAGGAATGCATTTATTGAAGCATTTATTTATTATGTCAGACTGACAACAAAATAAATAAATAAGTAAATAAATGCATTCCTTGAATGTAAATAAGGAATGTGTTACACATCCGGTACGGTTGTCTTTCCCCGTACATAGATTACAGCTGCAGCGGCTAGGCTTTTCAGCCATATTGCACTATGGCAAAGTGCCGTTGCGGCCATTTGGGTTCGGCGATGTAGCTCGCAAGGAATTGTCTTGCGGGCTACACGACGGAATCCCCACTTTAGGCATGAAAATTGGGTTCTTCCTGAGGGAGACCCTGTCAGCATGGAAAATGATGAAGGGCTCTACAGCCATGAGTGCTTGTAACTCTGAAACTCTTCTAGCTGAAGTGATGGCCAGAATCAAGGCCATTTTCAAAGAGAGGAAATTTAACTCTGCTGAAGCTGTGGGCTCAAAGGGGGTAGTATGAGCTTTTCTGTGTGGCCTTAAATTGTTAGCCCCTCTTAGGAACTGTTTGATGACAGAGTGAGAGATGAGAGGTGGCTCACTGCTGAAATGAGCAGAGATGGCAGAGGCATGAATTTTAATAGAAGAGAAGGAAAGGCCCCTGTGAGTAGGTCTCCTAGGTAATCCAGGATGAGAGATAGAGAGCTGTGCTGTTTCAGCTCCTTCAGCCTGGATCCAGGTGAAATATCTTTTCCACTTGTCAGCATAGGAGTTTCTAGTGCTGGGGCGTCTGGCCTCACATATAACATCCAGGACTTGTTTGCTTAGGCTGGCAGCTGGAGGAGAGGTTAGTGAATAAGCCATGCTGCCAGGTTCAGGTCTGCAATTTTTGATGCATTAATTTTCCATTCTTCTGGGTTAGGAGTGTTGGGATCTGAGGTAGGTGTCAAGGTGACAGGCTGCGCAGCAGTGGGTACCAGTGCTGGCAAGGCCAGTCTGGGGCAATCAAGACTGCCCTTGGTTTTTCCTCCCTTATTTTGAGCAGTACCCTTAAAAATTAGTGGTAGAGGGGAAATGCATAAATCGACAGGTTTACTCATTAGAAGGATAAAGAATACACTTTCCAGGCCCTGCTGTGAAGTTCCGTGGTGCAG
Organism: Protopterus annectens; assembly: GCF_019279795.1. Lineage (NCBI taxonomy): Eukaryota > Metazoa > Chordata > Ceratodontiformes > Protopteridae > Protopterus > Protopterus annectens. The sequence continues at coordinate 1,308,697,286 of NC_056745.1, read as the reverse complement.
ATTTTGCTGAGCTGGTGATTGTTGTGGGAGGCAGAGGTCCACCTTCGGGGTGCCCCGTTTCTGGTTTACAAGGTTGAAGGTTCTGTGGTCTAGCTGCCAATCGTGTGGGTCTAGCAGGTTTCTGCTTAAGTTGTCTGCCAGAGAGTTTTGGGAGCCTGGCAGGAATTGTGCTAGCAGGTGAATTTGCATGGCTAAAGCCATGTACCAAAGGGTCATGGCGAGCCTGCATAGAGGCTAAGAGTGCGTTCCTCCCTGTTGTTGATATATCACATCACTGCTGTGTTGTCTTGATCACTAGAGGCCCCAGTGACAGTAGGGGTCTGAAGGCTGCCAGAGCGTGCTCAACAGCTAACATCTCTTTTTGGTTGATGTGCAGATGTATTTGATTTGGGCACCAATGGCCCAGAATGCACCTGCCGTCCAGGTGGGCACCCCAGGCATAATCTGATGCATCTGTGGTTAGGGTCTTTTGGCGTGGGGTTGTGAGAAGGGGAGACCCTTGTTGTGGTTGCATGTTGCCCACCAAAGAAAATCTTTCCTTATGGTATTGTAGGTATGATAGTTTCCAGGTCCTGAGAGTGTTGACACCAAAGGCTTTTTAGGTACCATTGTAGTTTCCTCATATGCAGTCTGGCATATGGAATTAGTAGAATGCAGGATGCCATGAACCCTAGAGCTTGCAGGATTTTCCTTGCAGATAACTGGGTTCTGGCGGCTAGTTGAGAGAAGTACCTTGTCAGGTAGGCTTGTTTTTCTGGAGTAAGGAATCCATCTGTGATGCTGTGTCTGGCTTGCTCCCAGGAATACAATTTTTTGAGTGGGGACTAGTTTGGATTTCTTTTCATTTATAGTATACCCCAGAGAGGTCAGTAGGTCCTTTAGAAAGGTCAGGTGCTGTAACCGCTTTTCTTGACTGTCTGCCTGAATCAGGCAGTCGTCTAAGTAGGGGGTAAATTTGAATATTCCTTTGCATGCAAAAAGTAATGGCTGGAGACAGGCATTTTGTGAAAACTCTGGGAGCAGTGGATAAGCCAAAGGGAAGCGCAGAAAACTGAAAGTCCATAGATCCTGCCCTGAAAAGTACAGTTGTGTACACCTACCATAAATGTAGATGTTAGAGTGTCTTCACTGTTGCAGTCATGACTGTAGGGTTCTCCCCTGCCGGCAGGCAGCCCCAGGTCGGCCAGAATCCCAAAGTCTGGGTCCGGCGTCGGCTGTTCAACCCTGCTCCCTGACGTCAGAGCGCCAGGAGTACAAAGCTGACAGCCGACGCCATCTTCTCCAGTTTTTCTTGCCCCAGATGTCAGGAGTCCCAAAATGAAAAAGGTCCCATAACCCCTGTAAATACACCTCAAAAGAATGGTGAAAAAAGGAAATACACAAAGGTAAAAATAAGAGGGGACAGGAGGGAGGGAAATCCAGACTGCAACAGTGAAGACACTCGAACATCTACATTTATGGTAGGTGTACACAACTGTACTATGTTCATCGTGTTTCACTGTTGCAGTCATGACTGTAAGGTAGAATCCCAAAACTGAAAGAAAGGGAGGTGGTCATAAAGAGGAAGGGGCGGCTAAAAGGCCCTGCAAGATTGCAGAGGCAAAGCCTGCCCTAGACTTAGAGTAGAAAGGAATATTGTAGTGCTTAGAAAATGTATGCACCGAACTCCAAGTTGCAGCTTCCAAAATATCCTTGGTAGGAACTCCCCTGAGGAAGGCCGCAGAAGTGGCAGCAGCGCTGGTGGAATGAGTCCGTATACTCCCTGGGATTTGCTTTCCATGGTGAGAATAACAAAATCTGATTCCATGAGCAATCCATTTAGAAATGGTCTGTTTTGAAATGGCTTTACTTTGGGAACTGGAAGCATAAGAAAAACAATTGTTCTGATTTTCTGATGTCCTTAGTTCTGTTCAGGTAAAAACGTAGCTGTCTGTGTACATCCAAGGAATGTAAGATCCTTTCCCCTTTATTTTGAGGAGTGGGGAAAAAGGTTGGCAAGTGTATAGTTTAATTTAAAGCCACTTTGGAAACCACCTTAGGCATGAAGGTAGGAATAGTCCTCAAAGATGCCCTGTCTTGATGAAAAATAATATAAGGTTCCACAGCCATTAGAGCTTGTAACTCTGAAACTCTCCTGGCAGAGGTTAGGGTTAACAGGATGGCTGTCTTCCAAGATAAAAACTTGATGTCAGAAGAAGCAGCAGGCTCAAAAGGAGGCAAAGTTAGTTTTTCCAAAACATAGTTGAGATCCCAAGCAGGAATGGGAGGAGATCTAGGAGGTCTTAAGTTCTTAGCTCCTCTGAGAAACCGTCGCATGAGCTGGTGGGAAAAGATGGGAGGGTCTGTATTATAAGGAGCAGAAATAGCAGAGGCATGTATTTTAATGGAAGAGAAAGAGAGACCCTTATGTAAGAGATCTGTCAAGTAAAGTAAAATTAAAGAAATGTTGGGAAGAAGAGGATCAGAATCCTGAGCCTGCATCCAGGAACAAAATCTTTTCCATTTTCCTGCATAAGATTTTCTAGTGCTAGGACGTCTGGCTTCCAAAATGACATCCATAACCTGCTTGGGCAATAAAGAAGAAATCAAAGACCCTGGATTAACCAGGCCACCAGGCTGAGAGTTATGACATGAGAGTGTAGAACCTGACCCTGATGTTGAGACAGAAGGTTCGGAGACTGAGGTAAAACCAAAGGGGGCTCCAGGCATAGGTTTTTTAGAGTTGGATACCAAAACTGCTGAGGCCAATTTGGAGCAAGCAAGATGATCATCTTGGGCTTGTCCTGTTTTATCTTCAATAAAACCCGTGGAAGAAGAGGGAGAGGTGGAAAGGCATATCCCGAGAGGTTCCTCCAACTGAATGACAGGGCGTCCACTCTCCAAGCTTCTGTGTGGAAAATCCTGGTGCAAAAAGTCTGTAGCTGATGATTGAGATGGGATGCAAGGAGGTCTATGTGAGGACATCCCCAGACTGCTGTTATCATCTTGAATATTTTGGTGTCCAGCATCCACTCGTGTGGATCCGAAAGATGTCTGCTCAAACTGTCTGCCAGGAAGTTTAGTTTCCCTGGTAGAAACTGAGTTTGAAGATCCAGATTGCAAGACAGAGCTGTGTCCCACAGATCCATGGCTAGTCTGCAAAGGGGGTAGGAATGAGATCCCCCTTGCTTGTTTATGTCTGTCCGTATTAACAGTTGTCCTGGTTGTAAAAGATTCCTGAAGGCCAATAGAGCTTTCTGAACGGCTAACATTTCCTTTAAATTGATATGCAGGTGCTTCTGATCCCTTGTCCAAAGGCCCTGCAAACAATTGCCCTGAAAATGAGCTCCCCAAACATAATCCGAGGCGTCCGTGGTTAGAATCTGAGAGGCAGGAGGCAGACGGAAGGGCTTCCCTTTGTTTAGAGCACATGCCCTGGACCACCAAAGAAATTCCTTTTGAAGGCAAGGAAGAATGGGGATCAGTATGTCTAAACTGTGGCAATGCTGAGACCATACACTTTTTAGGTACCACTGTATTTTCCTCACGTGTAGTCTTGCATATGGTACGAGAAGGATGCAGGAGGCCATGTAACCCAAAGCCTACAGGAATTTCCTTGCAGATAGAGGAGTTAAAGTTGCCAAAGTTCTGAAAGTTGAAGCCAGCTGTAACTGTTGTTCAGATGTCAGAAATGCCATCTCGGTAGTGGTGTTTAGAAGTGCACCCAGAAAAGTTATCTGTTGCGATGGTGTCAAATTTGACTTTTTTATGTTTACAGAGAATCCCAGGAACTTGAGGAGGTTCTGTACAAATTCTAGATGCTGGAGTAAGACATCCTTGCTGTCTGCCTGAATTAGACAATCGTCCAGATAAGGGTAAATTTGAATTTCCTTGAGTCTGCAGTAAGCCACTACTGGAGCCAGGCATTTGGTGAAGACCCTGGGCGCAGTATATAATCCAAAGGGCAGCGCAGAGAATTGAAAGTGCCTCGATCCGGCTTTGAACCTGAGGTATTTTCTGCGATCCTGCCTGATGGGAATGTGTAAATATGCCTCCTTTAAATCCAAAGTTACCATCCATGCATTTTTGGACAGCATTGGAAGCAGCTGCTGTAGAGTAAGCATCTTGAATTTTGGAATCTCTAGAAAGGTGTTCAAGACCGACAGATCCAGAATGGGTCTCCATGAGTTTTGCTTCCTTGGGAATAGAAAAAGCCTTGAATAAAACCCTTTTCCCATCTCTGAAAGAGGAACCGGCTCTATGGCATTCATAGCCAAAACAGCTTCCACCTGGTTTAAGGCCTCTATCCACTGATGTTTTGGAAGGTCTGGCCATCCGCTTGGCCTTGGCAAGGTATGAAAATGGAATTTGTAACCTCGTAGAACCACATCCAAAACCCATTTGTCTTGGGTTATTTGAGTCCAATTTTGATAAAAAGAGAGTTTTCCTCCGAGAGGGGCTTCCAGGGAAGAAGTTCCTGTAGCCCCACAGAGGGAGTCATTGAGTTTGTTTCCTTTGAGATTGTGACCTGTCCTCTCCTCCCCTAGGGGTGGAAGCAGTCCACTGTCTTGGTCTATAAGCAGCTTGTGATTGAGGCCTCCCTCTGGGACGTCTGTATCTACCCCTCTGAGGCCTGTCTGAAGTGGGAAAGGACCAATTTTTTGAAGGCCAATTCCTGCTAAATCTAGGAGGCTGTACTTGTAAGAAATCTTTAGCTGTTTGCATTGATTTCGCCTTATCCTCCATCTTTTTAATCACCTCTTCAGCTTTCGATCCAAACAAAACATTAGGTTGAACAGGAGCATCCAATAATTTTGCCTTTACCTGTTCAGGTAAATTTTGTTCCTTTAGCCATGCATGCCTCCTAATGACTGTGCCAGAGGCCGCAGCCCTACAAGAAGCCTCCAAGGCATCAAATCCACAGTGTAAACCATGCTTTTCAACCTGTTCAGTGGCATGCAATAAATCATGTAATTCCTTATCCTCTGCACAGGCCAAAATGGAAGTAAGCTTTTGTTTTAAGACAGACAGTAGAAATTGCTGGTATTTAAACATATGAAACTGACAGTTTAGAGCCCTAATGGACAAAGTAGCAGAAGTGTACACCTTTTTGCCCCATCTTTCTAAGGATCGAGAATCCTTTTCAGTAGGAGTAGGATTTTTGGCAGAAGCGGCCTTAGCTCCCTTAGGTCCCTGAGAAATGGTTTCAGGGTCAGCAGAAGGGTTCCTGTATAAAAACTGATGGTAATCAGGAACCCTGTAATATCTATCAGGCTTCACAGGAGCAGGAGGAAGAGAGTCAGGGGTTAAGTTAGCCTCCGAAAAGGCATCATCCACAATATCCAAAACAGGAGGAATAGCCAGGGGTCTATGCTGGGGAAGAAGAAGAAATTCCCTCATCCTTTTCTTGGATTCCGAATACTCCTGTCCTTCCCAGTGGAAATGTTCCCTCATTTCATGCAAAGTTTCCCCAAAGGAGAAATCCTCAGGGGGGAGAAGCTGAAGGAATGGATTCTTCAGCATCAGAATCCTCATAAGGAGGAAAAGAATAATCCTGATCAGAAGAAGAAACTGAGGAAACAGAAGCCTGATCAGAGGAATCATAAGAAACATCCTGTCTTGACCTTTTGTCTGGAGGGGGATGAGAACCCCTAATCATAGTAAGTAAATCCTCCGCCATCTTGAGTAACTGTTTCTGTGACTTGGGAGCTGGTTCAGAAGAAGCCTGTGTAGAAGTCTTTGATTTTGAAGGAGTCTTTGCCTTTGGCTTTGCCTGTATTAGTAGCTGACTAGGCCTGAAAACCCCTTCGGAAGCCAGTACCTGCACAGCGGCTCCGGACCCATCCGAAGGAACATTGTCCGAAGGTCCTGCAACAGAAATATTTAAAGGCCTGGTTGGCTCCTCATGAGAGTCCGTTTCGGCCGTCTGTTCTGAAATGGCCGACGACAGGGGCTGCAAAAGCGCCTCACTGACGACGGCCGAACCTGAAGCTGGCTCCGCTTGTGCGCTATCATCAGATTTGGACCTCGGAGGCCTGTCTTTATCCTTGCGACGTTTATGAACTCCGGTAGCCGGGACCGTATCCGACGACATTTTGTAGTTAAAGCACCTACCGAAGTAATGAAAAGCAAAATCGTACCTTCGCTTAATTGTACGTTGATTAAATCTAGCACAAAACCGACAACTAGCTACGTCGTGGTCAAGGCCCAAGCAAGGAATACAGTAAGAATGAAAATCCTTATGAGGTATTTGCTTCCCACATGAAATACAATTATTAACTTTTTCTGACATCGGAGTGGAGCAAGAAAAAAGTTTCCCCAACGGGGTACTTAGCTTTGAGTGGAGAAGAAAGTCTTCGGACCGAAGTATATCAGTAAAATTTAGTCAGGAGTCCGCCGACCGGCAAATGCGAACTGCTATCACCGCACGGCAAGAAAGACTGGATAAGATGGTGTCGGCTGTCAGCTTTGTACTCCTGGCGCTCTGACGTCAGAGAGCAGGGTTGAACAGCCGACGCCGGACCCAGACTTTGAGATTCTGGCCGACCTGGGGCTGCCTGCCGGCAGGGTAGAACCCTACAGTCATGACTGCAACACTGAAACACGATGAACATCGTAGATATTTCCTTTAAGAATCCCTGACTGGGATGTATAGATAGGCCTCTTCTAGGTCTAGGGTGGCTAACCAAGCATCCTTCAAAAGCATAGGAAGATGATGCTGGAGGGTGAGCACTTTGAATTATGGTATCACCAGAAAGGTGTTTAGAATTGACAGAGGATTGGGCACCACGTGCCCTCTTTTCTGGGTACCAGAAAAAGCCAGGAACAGAAACCTTGGCCTATCTGTTCTGCAAAAAAAGGCTGTATTGCCCTCATTGAGAGCAGGGAATGGACTTATTTTATGGCCTCTGCCCACTGGTTGGGAGGAAGATCTGGGAACCGTATTGGGGTTGGCAGAGTGTGGAAATAAAATTTGTATCCCTGGGACACTATGTTGAGGACCCATCGGTCATTGGTAACAGAGGCCCAGTTTTTTGTATGGGAGGAGAGTTTTCCTCCTAGGGGCACAAACAGGTGGGCAGAGGTAAGAAGTGGAGGTGTAAAGTCATTGTGAGTTCTTTCCATAAGGGGGTGGCTTAGCACTCCCTGTTTTTGAAGTGGAGGAACTCCATTGTTTAGATCTCTGCATTCCCTGAGACTGCAGTATGGGAGGGTCTGCTTCCCCTAGGTCTTGTCTGAGCTGGCTTGGAGGGGGCTGAAAAGGACCAGTGCTTGGAGGGGCAATGCCTACTGAACCTCGGAGGCTGGACCAGTAAGAAATCTTTAACTGTCTGCATAGATTTAGCTTTTTCTTCCATCTTTTTTAAGACCTCTTCTGCAAACAAATTGTCCTTGTTCAATGGTGTGTCCAATAGTTTTGATTAGACATGATCTGGCAAGGTCTGTTCCTTAAGCCAAGCATGCCTTCTAAGTACAGTACCTGTGACTGCTGCCCTGCAAGATGCTTCTAGGGCATCAAAGCCACATTGCAAGGTGTGTTTAGTAACTTGGCTTGCAGAATGCATAAGCTCCTGTAATTCTTTATTTTCTGTACAAGCAGGAAAGGTAGACATTTTTGTTTGAGGAGGTCCATGGTATATTGCTGGTATTTCAGCATTTGGAAATGACAATTTAGTGCTCTAAAGGCAAGAGTTGCAGAGGTGTATACTTTTTGTTACCCCATCTGTCTAAAGCACAGGAATCCCTGTCCGACGGGGTGGGATTCTTAGCTGTGGTTGGTTTTATTCCTTTAGGCCCTTGGGAGCAGTAGGATTTTTGAAAATAAATTTAAGAGTCGACTCTGTAATACCTGTCAGGTTTCCCGGGAGCAGGAGGAAGGCTGTCAGGAGTTAAACTGGATTCCATAAAGACCTCATCCACAACATACAAGACAAGAGGAATGGCTAAAGGTCTGTGCTGTGATAAATCTAAGAATTCCTCGAGTCTCTTTTTGGACTGAGGATAGTCCTGGCATTCCCACTGGAAATGCTCCCTTAAAGTATGTAGGGTTTCACCAAATGAAAAATCCTCTGGAGGAGAGGCCGACGGAATGGATTCCTCTGCATCTGAATCCTTCTAAGCAGATAGGGGTTGCATGTCTTCATATTCAAAAACCTCAGAGTCTTCAAACTCCTAGTCAGATAAAACTGCTGGGGACAAATCTCTTTCCTTTTGAAGGGTTAGGCTGGCTTCCCCTAATAAGCATGATAAGGTCTTCTGCCATTTTAAGCATTTGAGACTGAGGCATGGAAAAAGGTGCATGAGCTTGGGTCGTCAGTTTTTTAGGCGCAGTTCGTACCCTGGGCCTTAGAAATGGTAGTTTTAGAAAGAACTGAAGACACAAAAGAAGTCTTCGGTTTGTGTCAAGTATCAGTAGTGTGATGAACTTCCTCGGAAGCCGGTGCCTGCTCAGCGGCTCCGGACTCATCCAAGGTACAAACATCCGCAGGATCCTTAGTCATAAGAGTCTCGTGGCATACCAGACTCCGAACGGGTCTCGGTAGCAACCTGCAAATCCACAGAAGCGGGTATCAGGGGCTGCGAAAGCACCTCACTGAGGACCGGTGAACTGGCGACTTGCTCAACAGAAGCGTCGTCGGCAGTTTTGGACCCGTGCGGTCTGTCTCTGTCTTTATCCTTATGTTTTTTCGGAAGATCGGATGGCTTACCAAAGCCATTTCGTAATACGGAGATCGAAAGCAAAAATATTTAGCTACAATAAGGGCCCGATGACGTATAGTTCTGGCATTGAACAAAGCACAAAAGTGACAGCGAGGGACGTCGTGGTCTGGGTCTAAACAGATGACGCAGTACGAACGAAAAGTCTCGGTGTGGTATTTGCTTTTCACAGGCGAGACAATTGTTATTTTCTGACTTCAGTTAGAGCAAGAAAAAAGGATCCCCAATGAGGTACTTAGCATTTGAAGACTTCAACTTTAATTTGGAAATGAAACTTGGGTAGCGGCCAACCAGCACTCGTGCGAACTGCTTCTGCTTCGGGCTCCACGGCAAGAAAGACTGATGTAATGGTGTCGGCTGCCTGAATTTATACCACTGACGACCCGACATCAGTCCTGGAGCGACAGCAACTGACACAGAAATACTAAGCTTCTGGTATTTGGACTGACAGGGCTATCCCTGGCAGGATACCCCAAATGTGATGACTGCAATAGTGAAGCATGAAGAACATCAACAGTTCATTTGAGAAAGGCTCTACACATGCACTAAGAAAGTTAGAGATATCAGCTAACTGTACCTTAATGGTAGAATGAATACTGTCAGAGTCGAACATGCTTGTGGTTAAGTTGAGATCATCACAGATGGCTGCATAGGGGGGGCGGGGTCAATTCTCTGTGAAGTTGCCCAAAAGTGCAAAATATTTCCATTTGCTTCGATAAATGTTATGGGAAGATTCTTTCTGGGATGCAGACAGAATATGAACAACATCATGAGATAAAGATGGGTCACTGGACATCATGGGACCTGAAGAAATCAGGTGGTTAATTTGAAGTTGTGAAGATCCAAGTGAAGCAACCCAGATGGGTAAGAGTAGATCCTTCCAGTGATCCAAGCAAGGAAACTGTTGGGCCAGTAAGGATCAATGAGGATTACTGTGGCTTTGCATCATTTCACTGTCTGTAAAAATTTGGTTACCCCCTGAGGCAAAAAGGTTGCAGCAAGGATCGCCCCATCAGCTGACTATCTGATGCACTACTACCAAATTGAGACTACTTGAGAAGAATCAGGAGAGACCTGCTAAGTCAGTTGGAAAGACAGCTGGTATTTCCAGGAATATGTGTTGTATCAGAAAGTAATATGAAGGAATCCCCCAATACCACACTCATGGATTCCCGGCATAAGGGCAGGATCTGGTCCCACCTACTTAATGATGTACCAAACTACTGTTGTATTGAAAGTATGGATAGAAAACACCCCTGGAGGCAAGACACCCTGTAACTTCTGCAATGCAAGGAAAACTCTCTCGTCTCCAGGACTCTGATGTGACAGTTAGCCTCCTGTTGACACCATGTAACATGAACCATCCTCCCCAGGGAAGACACTCCACCCAAAGAAGAAAATGTCCATGATTACCACCACTGAGAGGGTTGATAGAAAAAAATGGCCATCCTGAAAAAAAATGAAAGGGGAAGATAGTCACCATCACACCCGAACTTTGCAGAGACCGGTGTTTGATATCAAACCTAAAGGAAAATCCAAACTTTGTTGCGTCCTGGTCAAACTGAAGATTTAGGATCTAGTCTCTCAAGTTATGGACCCCATCCTGGGGCACTGATACTATGTAGTCTAAGTGACTTCCGATGAATTGCACTGCTTCAAGTAGTTTTAGAATGATTTTTTTTTTTTTAGTAGTATACAGATATGCCCAAAGAGAGACAAAGATGAAGCAAGTAGTTTCTGGTGTCAATCAAGGATCATCTTGCTGAGGTAGCCAGAGACTGGTCATATCAACATGGAAGCACTCTAATCCCTCATAATCAAAGCTAAGCTGTGAACACTGGCATGCACTTGGAAAATAAAAAGAGGTTTATGGTGAGACTAATGGACAGGGCTCTGAACTGAAAATGAATGGCTCCCATATGGAAACACAAGCATCTCTCATAGGCTTTGTCTATCCTTATGTAAAGATAAGCATCTTGGAGATCTACAGAGCACATCAAATAATTTGCCTGCAGATAAGGCAAGATTGCTTGCATCATGACCATCCTGAAATGGGATTCAGCCCCCCCCCCCCAAAAAAAAAAAAAAACACTAGTGTTTAGATAGCGGTGATCCTTGCTCTTTTCTATAACCAAAAAAAATCTCAAATAATACTGCAACCTTGTATGGGGAGACCTATGGGCTGGCATGTTTAGAAGTGGATGGCTTGTCAGTCAAAGAGATGATGCTGGGTTTTCCCTATCCGCAGGGATTTGGGCTCCTTTTGGCCCTCACTGTATGAGCGTTGAGGGGGGGGCTCGAACCTGACTACCGTAACAGAAAGCATCTTCTCACCTTATTTACCCTTCTGCATCTTCTCTTTAAGGTAGGGACCAAACAAGGATGATCAACCATAAGTAGCATTCATAAAGGACGCTAAAGGTATGCACAAAGTATCAAAGGCAAAGCCGGGCATGACACTACATGGTAATACCTGCACCTACAGATCCACTGGCTGCATTATACATCAGCAGCAGGAGGAAGTTTTAAATAACTGATTTGTTTGCTGCTTAAAACCTTCTTCAAGTGTCTTACTCCTGTGTTTCTGCTCTTTAAAACATTTGTAGTGTCTCACTTCTGTTTAAAACATTTTTGTTTACCGTTTCCTGCCTAAATTAGTGTAGCTAGTAGCTGTAGCATAGTCCAGATACAGATTTGTTGCATCTAGGTCTGTTTGTAGTGGCTGGTTGTATTCTGAGCACATTTTCCAAGCCATCTTTCATTGCAAGGGCCCCTTCTGCACCCTTGTGAGAGAAGTTTTCTAATTGGAACCTGTTTGGTGAAGGGTTATTGGTCTAGGGCTTGGAGTATGCACCCTCACTGATTCTTTTGAGTTTTTAACTTTTCATATTTAAGAGGGTTTCTGCTCTATGCACCATTGCCAGACAGATAATTTCTCTAATTTTTCCCTTAGATACAGCTGTAGTACATTAATGTAGTCCTTATATTTAGTACAGCTCCGGTCCAAGTATTGCTAGTGAGCTATGAATTATTAAACCACCAGCCAAAAACCCAATTGGAAATACCACTCTACAGAGCACCTTTCAGATCAGTCCTGAAAGCACCCACTTTGTGATAACAGTTCTTCAAACTTAGCATTATGGACAGTTGGACTACCCTCGTTTCTCCTGCCAGTCTTGTTGACTTGGGTCTCCAGTGGCAGTGTAGCAACCACCTTATGTTCACTACCAAACTACTCATACGCAAATATCAACATAAGTAGAGCTTCTAGCAAAAAACTTTCCAAAACACCAGAGACATCCAAAACAAAAGACTGCTACAACTAACACAGTTTCTACAGCATCCAAGACACACAGCAACACCAGTGTGTCACCCACCAAGCCCTTAAGGCGTATCACTCAAAAAACAAATGTTCTTGTCATTGGAGACTCCACAGTGGGACACATGCATGTCCCACTCACCAGTTTAGATGAGGAGAAAGTCGGCTACCTATCGGGTGCCCGCATTAGTCAGATCACACATGCACTCAGGTCCCTCAGCAACAAGTACCATTAAGACTCTGTCACAGCTCATGTTGAAGTCAATGATCTGAGACTTATCTCACTGGACTATATGAACAGAGACCTATCTGAGCACTGAGTATGCGCCCGAGACAGGTATGTCCCTAGCCTTGAACAGCACATTACCCTCACCTAGAATGATACCACAGTATACATAAATGATAGATTTCAATAACTAGCTTAGTTTTTGGTGTCATTCAAAGGAGATCCAATTTCGGTCATGATGGATGACATGGTCGACAAGCCTTGCTGCTTTGCCAAAGACAATTTGCATCTGGCACCATTAGGCTTTCGGTTGCTGGAAAAGGCTCTCGTCTCCCCTGTAGTGTCTTTTTTAGGCAAGATCTCAAAAACAAAATTGTCGACATGAAAACTGGCAAACATAACAAAACAAAGGATTATGCTGCTAAACGCTAGGAAGCTCATAACAAAAACTGCACACCCTGGAAGCACTTCTATCACTGGAGGATGCAGATGTCTGTGCAGTCATAGAAACCTGGATCAAGGCCTGACAGTACCCCAGCCTTGCAAGCCTACGATGCCTCCCAAACCTTAAGATCACAAAATGTGAGAGAACAAAAGGCGGAGGTGTTTCTATGTATATTAGAGATAAATTCAACTCCCAACTAGTTAAGACTGTACAACTCCATGGAGTTACTACAAATACATTTTACTGTGGGTAAGACTCCCATTCAAGTCATAGATCCCTCTCCACAGATCATGATGTGCACAAAGTCCACTTGACCAAACTGGAGTCAATCCAAATAATGCCAAACACTCCATGGGGAATTTTAATTATCCCATCATCAACTGGGAAACCTACTCTAGCCCTAACTCACTAGCGCAAAAGTTACTTGACTTTGTTAACTCAATTGCCCTGGAACAAACTGTTCAAACCCCAACAAGAGGAAAAATATATATTAGATCTGGTGCTCACTAACATGACAAACAGATGCACCACCATAACTGTCAGACCCTCAGTTAAATCTGACCACAAATCTGTCACCTTCGAACTGGCACTAACACTAGAACTCACAAAACACAAAGTCAGACTAAAACACTTCACCAAAGCAAACTATAACCTCCTAGGGGAAGGTGTAAATGCATTCCAAGACCTATACCCAGCTGGAAGTGGTAACTACACCAACGCTTACACTAAAAGCCCTGTATAATTACTTGTATAAGTGTATAGACTCAGCTGTTAGAGAGAATTCAAACCCAGAGCCAAAAGTAAAAGAAAAAAAAAGGCACCCTGGTGGACATCCAGCATACACAAACTTTATAACACATGCAAAAAGTTGCTGTCTAAGAAAACTAAGGAGAGGCCCCAACAATGGAAAAGCACCCTCCTCAGCAGGCAAATAAGACAACATATCAAATCCTCTATGGGTGACTGAGAAAAACTTAGCAATCACAACCAAGGATAATCATAAGCCCTTTTAAAGCTATATATGTAGCCTAAAAGGTAGGACCCAAGCAACTAGTGACCAACAGTAAACGCACCAAAAGAGACAGGAGAGCAGGAATAGGCCCACCAAAATTTATTTAAACATTAGTGCTTTCATCAAGTAAAAAACTTCATCAGATAAAATTCAAATATAAAGACAATTTACATCACATGACCACAAACCCAATTAACCAATTAAAAACAAATAAGAATTCATACATAAAAAACGAGCAAACATCCCCAAAAAAGGATGTGTGTGTGTGTGTGTGTGTGTGTGTGTGTGTGTGTGTGTGTGTGTGTGTGTGTGTGTATATATAATAAATAAATATCATGATGTATATATTACCTACACTGCGCTTTCATTTTTAATACACATCCTATCAACGCTATTTCACTTAAACCTGGAAACCCTACTGCACCCAGGCGTAAAATTCAGTATAGTTCAGGGTTCTCCAAAATTAGCAGCCATGGCCCATCTCTCACATTCTTTTTCACTTGTTCAATTATGATAAATTTAAAATGATGGTCAGGGAATTCTAATATATGCTTATAAAGTGTATTAGTGCCCCCCCCCCCCCCAGAATATCATAATTGCGTTCATAGATGTGGTTCTTCTGCATCCGCTCGGTCTTGCCTATATAAAAGGTTGGACACACCTGACAAAGCCCCATAAACTACACCAGAACTATTACAATTGTAGTGACTATTCATCCTCAAAATAAACCCATTTATTTCAAATAATTCTCCAACATTAATGTACATATAATAATGGCACCTTACACATTTATGCATTTGTTTAACTTTGCTATAACCCCGTTGCATAATGGTTTTCGCTACCAAATTCTTGATATGCAGGTCCCTTTTCCAAACTATAGTGAGTTTGTTACTGATTTCGGATCCAATACCCCATCCTCGAACAATACACCCCAATTTTTAAAAATGATCTCCTGAATCTGTTGATACTCAACTATAAATCTTGTAAAAGAATCTAAATTTGGTAGTTTCCTGGGTGTTAGTCAACCCCATGTTTCCTACAAATGCTGTCCCACCAACACTCAAGTTTTGGTTGCAAATGCTTTCAACCAGGATGGGGGAATAAATCTCCAAACGTCTTTGTCACCACTTCCCTTTTAATCTCTTGAACAAAGGGTTCAGGATAGTCTCTCTTAGTAAATATTTATAAGAAAGCACATTCAATGAGAAAAGCATCAAAACTAGAGAGCATCCTGGCGGCCCTCACAAACTGTCCCTTGACAACCGCTTTTTTTTGGGGTCAAAGGATGGGAACTATCAAAGTGTAAAAAGGAGTTTGAATACGTAGACTTCCTATACACAGTGGAGACATACCTACCATTCACCATATCCTTCTCCAGTTTTACATCTAGTTAACTAATACTATCATTTCCCATGACATGTGAAAATTTCAAAAATTCTGTGGTGTTTATATAGTCCAGAAATATCCGATAATGGGCAACCTTGGTGAAATCAAAAGGCGTGCCAGTCACTGATGCACCAAACGGAACACATTTATTGTGAAAAAAACACAAGAACCAAAAACAAAAAAGTTAAGTGCTTTCACTCATAACCATGAGCTTCATCAGAACAATTTCCACACAAACAATTCATTACTTAAATACTAAAAGTTGGCGCCAAAATGGAACTTGTTCCCTTCCTTAAAGTGGCACCACAATTTTACTTACATATAATTAATCTCGATAAACTATCTAATAATAATATTCCCTTGCCTAACACTGCAAGGACCATTAAACCATAACCTGGCTTGCACATAATACATATTTACTTACAATATTAATTTAGTTGTAAAAAAGTGTGTGTGATAATAAAAACAATATATAAAAAGTACAATATATAAGAAATACAATATATAAAAAACTGATTGTAACCCATATAAATACATTTCCTAATAATACTAACTAGATATAAACCTCATATATAACAGATGTAATAGATGTATGTTATTACTTATTGTATCTAACAAGCTAGGGAACGATATTATTAAATAGGTATTGTTGAAAAGTATTTCTTGACAAGACATCAAATGATTAAAATTTTAAAAATTATTAAACAACATTATAAATATTTGGTTAGTAATAATCAATTAATGTAAACTTGTTCTATAAAATAAAATATATATGATGTATAATAAATAATTGATTAGTAATAAATGAATCTGATGAATATAATGATGTAATAAATATAGATATTTTAAAACTATATAACACTATAAAATACTGTTAAAACAATGAATATGTGGTCTAGTCAGGTTCATTTACCTATTATCCCATTCAAGGATGGGTTTACAAGAAATAAAATCATTAAGACCTGGGGAAGTAGCTGCATTAAGATATAGCTGCCACCAAACTTCCTTCTAACTTAATAGTTTCTTTTCGTCCCCACCTTACCTTTGGGATTCTTGTAGATTGAATCTAAAATACCGAATTTAAATTTGTGATTATTGCCCTTCATCTCTACATGCCTATATAATGCATTATTACAATCTTTTCGAGATATACTGTAAATGTGGTCATAAATTCTCTTCTTAAAATTCCTTTCGGTTTTTCCCACATAATAACTAGGGCATACTTCACATATGGCAATGTAAATAACCATCCTTGTGTTGCAATTACCTTCTTTCAATTTTACAATTGTTAAAATTTTTTAATTTATGTCCTTCAAAAATATATTTACATTGATTACACTTGCCACACTTCCTAGTACCTTTTGATATTTGCTTTGTCATTTGTTTTCTAGAATGTCCCTGATCATGATTGTTATATTCAAGAAGTTTCTTCATGTTGTTTCCCATTTTATATACCACCCCAGGTCGATTTCCCACCACTTTACCTATACTGGGGTCAGAATTCACTACAAACCAAAATCTATTAACAATTTCCATAATCTTGTCTGACATCGGACTATATGTTAGTATAAAAGATTTTTGGTGTGTATTGCTGTCAATACCCCCAAAGGTAGAATTAAATTCCTTCTTGTCAAACAAACCTGAACCTAACAGGGGTTTGTATTTCAAACCCCATTCACTTAACACATATTTTCCTATATTTTCCAACATAGTTAATGGATAATTCCTATCTTTGAACAAATTAGTAATATATTTAATTTCATCATGCATGTCCTGTGCATTAGAAGTCATACGAGCAGCAGGAATGCACTGCCCCTTAAAAATGTTCTGTTTCATTTTTATGGGATGGAAACTGTCATATGCTGAATAATCATTGGAGAAGGTTTTTTTCCTGTGTATTCTGGACTGTAAGCTGTCATTGTGTACATATATATAGGTGTCTACATATGCCAAACCCTTGTTGTTCATGTTATACGTAAATTTCAAGAATTTACTACTGTTCAAATATTCAATGAAAGTGTCCAGTTCTTCTTTCGATCCTTCCCATAATATATATATATCGTCCAGAAATCTTGAATAATGAAGGATTTTACTATAATGCGTGCTTGGGAATAAACTTGTTTCTTCCCAATCAACCATGACAAGATTGGCAAATATGGGTGCACATGCAGCTCCCATTGCTACACCTCTTGTCTGTTTAAAATATTCTCCTTCAAAATATATAAAATTGTTGTCCAGGACTATATTCATAAACTCCATTATAAGGCATATTTCATCCCATGTTAGTTTTGCATATTTTCTTATACTGTTACAAAATGCGTCAAGTCCTTCATTTTTGGGAATACTAGAAAATAAATCAATCACATCAATTGTGACAAAAAGATGTTCCTTCTTCCAATTGTGGACAGGATATTTGCTTAAAAATTCCCATGAATCTTTCACCATATAAGGGATGTTGTTGTAAATTGACTTGAGAATGATATCTATATATTTCCCTATGCAGTATGTTTTGGAATATTTCCCTGACACAATGGGTCTGAAAGGAGATTCAGATGTACTTTTATGTGTTTTGGGTATCCCTATGAAGTTAGCCATGATAGGAGCCTTTACTTTCAAGTAGTCATATACAGTATTAGAAATTCTTCCATCAATCAGAAATTCTTCCAGATAGGAATCTATCCTACAATGTAAGATATTCACTTCATTGATTGAAATAGTTTCGTAGTTTCCAGAATCATGAAGTATGTTGTACATCTTCATGATGTATTGCAATTTGTCATATACGACCACCCCACCACCTTTATCAGGTTTCATAACTCTGATCGTGGAATTAAGTGTTAAAGCATCCAATGTATTTCTCTCCTGGTCAGTTAAGTTGTTGTTGACCTCATAAGCTTCCTTATTATGGTGTAAAGAATAAATTTCTTTAGCTACAATTTTCTCATAAACATCAACTCTAGGGTGGTATGGGGGTATAAAGGAACTTTTCTTTCTAAAATCACCCTCTTGCTTCTGACTATCATTCCCTACTTGATTGAAGTTGTTGTTGGATACTGGTTTGTTGTTAAAAAATATACCCAGATTGATTTTCCTTGTGAATTTCTTCAACTCACATAAACAATCAACCAAATTGAATCTGGGAGTGGGGATAAACTTCATACCTTTTGCTAACAACCTGAAATGACTGATTGATTTCCAAACTCGAAAAGTTGTAAATTTTGAAGTTGTCAAAAGAATGTATGTTATCCTCCACTAATATAACATTTTTATCATTGATCTCCTTCCCCTTGGGGAACAATACCTATTTAATATCGTTCCCTAGCTTGTTAGATACAATAAGTAATAACATACATCTATTACATCTATTATGTATGAGGTTTATATCTAGTTAGTATTATTAGGAAACGTATTTATATGGGTTACAATCAGTTTTTTATATATTGTATTTCTTATATATTGTACTTTTTATATATTGTTTTTATTATCACACACTTTTTTACAAATAAATTCATATTGTACGTAAATATATATTATGTGCAAGCCAGGTTAGGGTTAAATGGTCCTTGCAGTGTTAGGCAAGGGAATATTATTATTAGATAGTTTATCGAGATTAATTATATGCAAGTAAAATTGTGGTACCACTTTAAGGAAGGGAACAAGTTCCATTTTGGCACCAACTTTTAGTATTTAAATAATGAATTGTTTGTGTGGAAATTGTTCTGATGAAGCTCATGGTTATGAGTGAAAGCGCTTAACTTTTTTGTTTTTGGTTCTTGTGTTTTTTTCACAATAAATGTGTTCCATTTGGTGCATCAGTGACTGGCACGCCTTTTGATTTCACAGAGGTTGCCCATTATCGGATTTAAGTTGTATTCTACTCAGCATTGAATTCAGTTGTTGCATGGCTTCCGAGGTAGAAACCGACGTGAACTTACTTTTAAATAGCCAGGAAGTGAAGGCGGAACTATCGGAGCTGAGAGACGAGATCGCTGTCCTGAAGGGAAAAATCCATGAATTGTTCGCTTTCTTCAGGGAATCTTTCAAGGGCATCGTTTCGTCAAGAAATGAAGGTACGAAGGATGCAATAAAAGGACTTCAGGGTATGGATCTCGCCACGGAAAGTAAAGGAAACAACGAGCGCCAAGTTATCAACGGCACTTCTGCCGGGAAATTGACTTCAACAAATGTGAAAAACAAATCAGTTGATGACAAAGAAGGTACTGCAAACAATAGTCTTAATTTTACTTGCGATAACTATGAGGATGACAATTTAGCAAATAGATCTAGGGAACGTAATATTTCTGAAGGGAGTTTTAATATACCTAACAGTCAAGGTGCAATGTTGCGTGGGACGAACAAGGGAAAGCGTACCGACTTAAACATAACTGAATCCTACAATAACAGTAGGATTAATTTACCTGACCTATCGTTTGATTTTTCAGTTTATGACATAGACGAAGAGGCAACACGTATAGGGACTAAACCCAAACGTCTGCCTCCGTTGAAAACGTACTCGTCAGTAACAGTGAACACAGTACAAAACAAGGACAACGGCTCTTACAAAGATGACATGGTTAATGCATCTAACAAGGGACAATGTTTGAACAAATTTTTGAATGCTTGCTATCACATGGAAACTGAAAACAGCATCCCAACGAACAATGTTTTTTCTAACAAACCAGGGGGTAGTTTAAAAAATTATTTTTACCTTGGGTAAAATGTTAAAACAAATCAATGGACTAAAAATGGACAATGTTTACTTACAGAAATGCGTTGAATTGAAAGTTATACCACAGGGTTTAACATTTTTCAAAAAACCTATGGGTATTGTTTTGAATGAAAATTCTATATCTACTTTTAACAAATTTTTTGATGAATGTGGTCTAAAATTTTTAAAAAATGCTTATTGAACTTAATGATGCTAAATTAAGTGGTTTGATCCAGGAAGCAGAGGCACTGGATATGAAAATTGCTAATGATTTATTGTTTAAAGAATGGGAACAATTGTATTGCAAACAGTTCAAGTTTGCTGAGAAGTGGGTAACTAATATAAAGGAAAGAAAAAAGAAAAAATTATGTACAGATATTGAACAATATAAAAAAGGGGAAGCATATATATGGTTCGAAAGGCATAGGAATAAGTTACAGGAAAGGAACAATCAGTATGCACATAAAAATGTGGCTGGTAGTACGGAATTCAATTCTGATGTACACCATTTTTACAGGGAACCAAACATACAGAATCCACCATACTGGAAACAGGGATGGCATGGGAGAAAATACAATCACAAAAGGAACTGGGAGGAGAAAAGAGAGTGGAACAAGTATTAATAGGATCGTGTTCATTCCGGGATTCTCCCAAGGGGAAGGAGATCAATGATAAAAATGTTATATTAGTGGAGGATAACATACATTCTTTTGACAACTTCAAAATTTACAACTTTTCGAGTTTGGAAATCAATCACAGTCATTTCAAGTTGTTAGCAAAAGGTATGAAGTTTATCCCCACTCCCAGATACAATTTGGTTGATTGTTTATGTGAGTTGAAGAAATTCACAAGGAAAATCAATCTAGGTATATTTTTTAACAACAAACCAGTATCCAACAACAACTTCAATCAAGTAGGGAATGATAGTCAGAAGCAAGAGGGTGATTTTAGAAAGAAAAGTTCCTTTATACCCCCATACCACCCTAGAGTTGATGTTTATGAGAAAATTGTAGCTAAAGAAATTTATTCTTTACACCATAATAGGGAAGCTTATGAGGTCAACAACAACTTAACTGACCAGGAGAGAAATGCATTGGATGCTTTAACACTTAATTCCACGATCAGAGTTATGAAACCTGATAAAGGTGGTGGGGTGGTCGTATATGACAAATTGCAATACATCATGAAGATGTACAACATACTTCATGATTCTGGAAACTACGAAACTATTTCAATCAATGAAGTGAATATCTTACATTGTAGGATAGATTCCTATCTGGAAGAATTTCTAATACTGTATATGACTACTTGAAAGTAAAGGCTCCTATCATGGCTAACTTCATGGGGATACCCAAAATACATAAAAGTACATCTGACCCTCCTTTCAGACCCATTGTGTCAGGGAAATATTCCAAAATAAGAAGTTATGTACCTACCATAACGTTCCATGTTAGTTGTCTTCTCTCGCCTTCTTTCTTGCTTGATGGGTTCGGAGCCGATCCCTCGGCTCCGACTCGGCACTTGCTAAGCTCGAGAGTCACTTTTACCAGCTCGAGGCAGCCCCATATCCCATGATGCAAGGCGGTAAGTACCCAGATCTCGTTTGATGACAAAGGGCAATAGCACCAAGCATAAAAAACTTCCCAAAGGAAGAAAGAAAACTTACAGGATGGAAGAAGGACCAGGTCTGAATGGTCTTCAGCATAATAATTTCTTATAACAAGGTCTGTCCAGGCCAGGGGGAAGGAGGGAGGGTCGCAAGAAAGAAGGCGAGAGAAGACAACTAACATGGAACGTTATGGTAGGTACATAACTTCTTAATGTTAAGTTGTCAATCTCGCCTTCATTCTTGCTTGATGGGACCGCGTCCCTAGCACCTCTATCCTGGGTGGCTCAATGGAACAGACTCTTGAGGACTGTAGAGCCAAAGCTGGCTCTGTCCCTGGAGGCCAAGTCCAATTTGTAATGGGAAACAAAAGTGTAAGGAGTGGCCCCAAGTGGCCGCTGCACAAATAGTGTCTAAAGGAAGTCTAGCTTGAAAGGCTGTAGAAGTAGCTAAGCTCCTAGTTGAATGTGCTTTAGGTTTTGAGCACAGCTGTTTTCCCCTGAGCAGATAAATTTCAGAGATGACCGAAGAAAGCCATCTGGACAAGGTCACTTTAGAAACAGGAAGGCCTTTTTTATTATCTGCATAGGAAACAAAAAGTTGATCAGATTTTCTAAATTTTTTTGTTCTGTCCAAATAATATCTAAGTTGATGGTGGACATCAAGATAATGTAGCTTTTGTTCAGCTCTGTCTGAATAGTTTGGGAAAAATACAGGGAGATCAATGGATTGATTCAAATTGGTCTTTGAAGCGACCTTAGGCAAAAAGGTCGGATTAGTTCTCAAAGATAATCTGTCTTTGTGAAAAACCAAATAGGGGGGTCGAACCGATAGAGCATGAAGTTCAGACACCCTCCTGGCCGATGTAATAGCCACTAGGAATAAAGTTTTCCAAGAAAGAAATTTCAGGGAACAAGAAACAGCTGGCTCGAAGGGGGGAAGAATCAAGGATGTCAGCACTAAATTTAGATCCCACTGAGGAGGAGGATTCCTGATTGGAGGCTTTAGTAGGAAAATTCCTTTCAAGAAGGCCCTGCAGAGCCTATGGGACATAATATTATGATCTGCTACCCCGACATGAAAGTTGGAGATAGCAGCCAATTGAACTCTGACTGTGGAAGAAGAGGAGCCTGCATGAAAAATCTCTGCTAAGAAGTCCAGGACTGCCTGAACAGGGGTAGTGAAAGGATCAATATTCTTGGCCTTAGCCCAATAAGAGAAACGTTTCCATTTGCTTGTATAAATCCTCCTGGTAGAGGATTTTAACGGCTACTATGATGTCTCTAACTGGGTTAGAGATCAAAGGAAGCCTGGCTAAGGAAGGAAGTGGAGCAACCATGCTGTGAGGTTGAGAGAAGGGATAGACCGGTGCAGCTGACCCGATTGGTGAATCAGAAGATCTGGCACTGGGTCCAGATGCCACGGCTGCACCAAAAGGTGATGATGGAGGAACGGGAACCAAACTTGTCGAGGCCAGTAAGGGGCAATGAGAATCAATTTGGCTCTCAAAACGGTAGCTTTCTGGATAACTTGAGGGATCAGAGGAAACGGAGGGAAGGCATAAAGAAGTCCCTGGGGCCAATCCTGGGTCAGAGCGTCTCTGGGGGGATGGCCTGGTAGAGGGAAGAGACAGAAGAAGTCTGGACATTTGCTGTTTTGGGGAGTAGCAAAAAGATCGCAACATGGACAACCCCATTCCAGAAAAATCTCTTCCGCTATAGATTGCTTGAGAGACCACTCGTGAGGCATGAGAATAGCTCTGCTCAATCTGTCCGCTACAATGTTGGTTTTCCCAGGGATATGCGTTGCTACCAGAAACCGATGAGAGGAGATCGCCCATTGCCATAGTCTGAGCTTCTCGACACAAGGGGTAGGACTTGGTTCCGCCCTGTTTGTTGATATACCAAACTACAGACATGTTGTCTGTGTGGACTGCAATTGTCCCTACGGGAAGAAAGTCGTTGAGGGCTTGCAACGTTAAAAGCACTGCTCTCATCTCCAGGACATTTATGTGCAGATGGTACTCGAACGGCTGCCACGTCCCATGAACCATCCTGCCCTGATAATGACCCCCCCCACCCGATCAGGGAGGCATCCGTGGTGACAGTGGCTATCGGGGATGGGGGTACAAAGTACCTGCCTTGGTGAACCTGAGGAGATGTGATCCACCAAGCAAGATGATCTTTGCAAGTCTGTGTCACCAGAATCTGGTGACGATAGGAAGTTGTTGGTACGACCACTGTGTGAACAGCATCCACTGAAGAAGGCGCATGTAGAATCGAGCCAGGGGAAGAAGAGTAATGGCCGCAGCCATGAGGCCTAATACCTTTAGAACCATTCTGGCCTGTACTTTCTTGTTGGCCAGAATGATCCTGACATGACTCTGAATGTCTGAAACTCTTTGATTTGTAAGGGTAGCTGACATCCGAACAGTGTTTAAGTTTGCCTATGAAGGTAATAGACTGGCAGGGCGATAAGGATGACTTTTCGAAGTTGATTGAGATGCCCAAATGAGAACAAAGATTTATTGTGTAATCCCTGGCTTGTATAAGCTGATGCCTGGTGGTGGCTGACAGGAGCCAGTCGTCGAGATACGGAAACACCTGGAATCCTTGACGTCTCAGGTGAGCCGTGACCACTGCCATGCATTTGGTGAACACTCTGGGGGCTGTAGTGAGACCAAAGGGCAGGGCTCTGAACTGGAAATGACTGGACCCCAGCCGAAAGCGGAGAAATCTCCTGGAGCGTCTGTGAATTTTGATGTGATAGTACGCATCCTGAAGATCTATTGAGCACATCCAGTTGTCCTTCTGTAAGAAGGGCAGAATTGACTGAAGAGTGACCATTCGAATCTTGTCTTCCTCACAGACTTGTTGAGTCTGCTGAGATCCAATATTGGTCTCCAGTCTCCCGTCTTTTGGGGACCAAAAGAACCTTGAGTAGATTCCGGCTCTGAATGGTCTGTAGTAACTGGCTGAATGGCTCTTTTGCAGTAGTTTTAAGACTTCTAACTCTGCAATTTCCCTTAGACCGGGTGGTACATCTGGAAGGGAATTTGAGGGGAAGGACTTTCCTCGAAAGGAATTATGTAACCCTTGGATATGATCGACTGTACCCATCTGTCTTGAGTGAGGGAATGCCAGGCTTCTGGGTACAGTGATAATCTTCCCCCGACTGCCTCCAAGGAGGGACAGCCGGGCAACATCTCAGGGATGCTGAAAGGGCTTGTCAGAGAGAGGCTCTCTGTTTCCCTGGTTTTTTGAACCCCCTCTGCCTCTAGAGCAGCGTCTGTTGTTGTTACCCCCTCTGCCTCTAGGGGTAAATTGACCACGTGAATCCGGCGTGACTCCTTGGGATTTGCGGAACCACATTTTGCCACCTTTCTGTCCTTTGGGGTAAGGTCTAGAAGGGGTGGAAAAACGGACTCCTACGGCAGAAAGAGTCTTGCCGTCCTGCTCACACCTGGTCAAAGTTTCCTTCACTTGAGGGCCAAACAAAGCTGACCCATCAAAGGGAGAATTTGTGAAGGACGCCTTAAAGGGATCTGCAAAGTCACATAGCCGCATCCAGGCCTGGCGTCTAAGAGCCACACCTGTACCTGCGGCCCTACTCGCTCCATCAGCAGCATATGATATTAGCCGCATGGAGGAGTTTGCAATGGAATTAAGGGTTCCTAGCTGCGAAGCAATTTTTTCCTGAGCTCCTGCAGCTGTAGGATCCTGAACAACATCACCTAGCTCCTTAAGGATATCCCTTTGGAGTCTGGTGAAGTGACATAGGTAATTCAGCGAACGCATAGCAAAGGTCGCTGAGGAAAACATCCGCTTACCGTACCTATCCATGGTCCTAGAGTCCTTATTAGGAGGATGAACGGCACGGAAGGATCTGCAAGTTCCTTCTTGGTGGCAGCAGCCACCACCATGGCATCAGCGGGGACACCCTTAGTGAGGAATTGCTTGTCACACGGGGCAGTGATAAATTTTGAAGGCCTCCTAGGGACTGGCTCTACAGAGTCAGGAGCTGCCCACGCCTTTCGGGCAATAACCTGCATAAGGCGGTCGAAAGGCGGAGACACCCAGGAGGTGGAGGGCCGAGATCCAAACGCCTCTAGGTATACTGACTCATCCTCAGAGGGATTGTTGGTGGGCCAGTTTCGCCTCTGTTTAAGGAGTTCTAGGATGTCTGAGAAGGAGACATCCTCAGAGGGGGATCTAGGGGATCCCTCTGACTCATCAAAGTCAGTATCTGAAGTGATAGACTCGGGGGAGTCTACATGTTTCCTCTTACAAGTCCTCTTCCTAGGAGGATCTCCCGAAACATCAGGAGAATCCTCGGAAGAGGGGGAAATTCCCAATGGGGAAACCTGAGGCGGAGGATCTCTGGGTCCTGTAGCAAGAGAAGTGGCAGAGATGTCAACAGGCACTATAAAGGGAGGAGCTAAGGGAACAGACTGCTGACTGATACCAGTGGCCAGCACACTCTTCATCACCTCGAATGCTCCCCTCCCAGGCAGGTCCGAGAGAACCCATTCCGAAGAACTAGGAACTCCAGGGACCACCGAAAGGGAAGTCTCCGAGGCAGATGTCGGAGCCGAGCTCACCAAGGCCGAGGCTCCAAGGGGAAGAGCGGGTTCGGACAAGGGTCCGATGCCACTCACCCCCTCGGAGGAGACCATGGAAGCCCGCCACGAATCCCTCTAAGGAAGGTCTCGAAGAGGAGATAAGAGCAGAGGCTGAAGGAACAGAAGGGGGTATCTGTCCTCCAGCCGTAGCAGTAACCATTCCCGAAGACTCCAACTCCAAGCTCTGGGGTAGAGTTGAAGGAGGAACTGTAACGGGGTGTGGACCAATAGTCGTCTGTTGAGACGGACTATGTAACATTTGGGCCAGTGCCTGTGACTTAAGTAATCTACTGACCACTCTAAGTCATGGTCAGAAAGCCTGGATGACCTTGAAGATCGGCTCCGATGGCTCCGTTCCGAAAGGAGAGGTGAAGCCGGAGCCGAAAGTATCGGCTCCAAGGAAGGAGACCTCGACCTCTTCCTGGAAGGAGCCATCGGAACCGATGAAACTATAGACCCTGTCGGAGCCGACAACTTATCGGAGCCGACAGGTAACCTCGATGCATCGGCTCCAGCCGGAGCCGATACAGCCACAAAAGTAACGGTGTCGGAGCCGATCGGAGCCGACACCGATGCCTGTGCCACATGGTGGTCGGAACCGATCGGAGCCGACACCGAAGTGGTCGATGCAGAATCGGCACCGATAGCCATCGGTGCTGAAGGCTTAGTTAAGCCAGAATCGGCTCCAGCCAGAGCCGATCTCGACTCAGAACGAGTCGGAGCCGAGGCCGCAGGCTTTGACACAGAAGCCTGGGCCTTGGAAGATTTGGCAGATTTTGATGGAGCCGACTTAGCCGGAGAGCCCTCCGGCTTAAGAAGGCCCCTAAGTATAAGTTTGTTTCTTCTTTCCTGCAGGACTCTCTGGCTGAAGGAATGACATATAGCACAGGAGTCCTGCAGGTGAAGAGGCCCCAGGCAATACAGGCAAGAAGTGTGACCGTCTGTCAGAGACATCTTCTGACAGCACGAGTCACACTTCTTAAAGCCTGAGACCCTCTCTTTTGACATGGTGTAAGACAACACACACACACACCAGTCAAAGAATTAAATTAAATTAAATATACCAAAAAGGTATAAGTAGACAAACACACACACACACCCTAACTGGGGGGGGGGATGGGATGAGTAAAGTTTGACTAAAAAATAAGAAGAGACAGGAAAAGTTCTGTCAGAAAATCTTTAAAATTAATTTAAAACTAAAATTTAAAGGGTTTTTAGCAAAAAGGGGCTAAAATATCAAAGTATTTTAAACACTTACCAGGAGCTGGTAAAAGGAGGACCTCATAAGCGAAGCGGCAAACGAGATCTGGGTACTTACCGCCTTGCATCATGGGATATGGGGCTGCCTCGAGCTGGTAAAAGTGACTCTCGAGCTTAGCAAGTGCCGAGTCGGAGCCGAGGGATCGGCTCCGAACCCATCAAGCAAGAATGAAGGCGAGATTGACAACTTAACATCATACTACATATAGAAATATATAGATATCATTCTCAAGTCAATTTACAACAACATCCCTTATATGGTGAAAGATTTATGGGAATTTTTAAGCAAATATCCTGTCCACAATTGGAAGAAGGAACATCTTTTTGTCACAACTGATGTGATTGATTTATTTTCTAGTATTCCCAAAAATGAAGGACTTGACGCATTTTGTAACAGTATAAGAAAATATGCAAAACTAACATGGGATGAAATATGCCTTATAATGGAGTTTATGAATATAGTCCTGGACAACAATTTTATATATTTTGAAGGAGAATATTTTAAACAGACAAGAGGTGTAGCAATGGGAGCTGCATGTGCACCCATATTTGCCAATCTTGTCATGGTTGATTGGGAAGAAACAAGTTTATTCCCAAGCACGCATTATAGTAAAATCCTTCATTATTCAAGATTTCTGGACGATATATATATATATTATGGGAAGGATCGAAAGAAGAACTGGACACTTTCACTGAATTTTTGAACAGTAGTAAATTCTTGAAATTTACGTATAACATGAACAACAAGGGTTTGGCATATTTAGACACCTATATATACGTAGACAATGACAGTTTACAGTCCAGAATACACAGGAAAAAAACCTTCTCCAATGATTATTTAGCATATGACAGTTTCCATCCCATAAAAATGAAACAGAACATTTTTAAGGGGCAGTACATTCGTGCTGCTCGTATGACTTCTAACGCACAGGACATGCATGATGAAATTAAATATATTACTAATTTGTTCAAAGATAGGAATTATCCATTAACTATGTTGGAAAATATAGGAAAATATGTGTTAAGTGAATGGGGTTTGAAATGCAAACCCCTGTTAGGTTCAGGTTTGTTTGACAAGAAGGAATTTAATTCTACCTTTGGGGGTATTGACAGCAATACACACCAAAAATCTTTTATACTAACATATAGTCCGATGTCAGACAAGATTATGGAAATTGTTAAGAGATTTTGGTTTGTAGTGAATTCTGACCCCAGTATAGGTAAAGTGGTGGGAAATCGACCTGGGGTGGTATATAAAATGGGAAACATGAAGAAACTTCTTGAATATAACAATCATGATCAGGGACATTCTAGAAAACAAATGACAAAGCAAATATCAAAAGGTACTAGGAAGTGTGGCAAGTGTAATCAATGTAAATATATTTTTGAAGGACATAAATTAAAAATTTTTAACAATTGTAAAATTGAAAGAAGGTAATTGCAACACAAGGATGGTTATTTACATTGCCATATGTGAAGTATGCCCTAGTTATTATGTGAGAAAAACCGAAAGGAATTTTAAGAAGAGAATTTATGACCACATTTACAGTATATCTCGAAAAGATTGTAATAATGCATTATATAGGCATGTAGAGATGAAGGGCAATAATCACAAATTTAAATTCGGTATTTTAGAATCAATCTACAAGAATCACAAAGGTGGGGACGAAAAGAAACTATTAAGTTAGAAGGAAGTTTGGTGGCAGCTATATCTTAATGCAGCTACTTCCCCAGGTCTTAATGATTTTATTTCTTGTAAACCCATCCTTGAATGGGATAATAGGTAAATGAACCTGACTAGACCACATATTCATTGTTTTAACAGTATTTTATAGTGTTATATAGTTTTAAAATATCTATATTTATTACATTATATTCATCAGATTCATTTATTACTAATCAATTTATTATACATCATATTTATTTTATTTTATAGAACAAGTTTACATTAATTGATTATTACTAACCAAATATTTATAATGTTGTTTAATAATTTTTAAAATTTTAATCATTTGATGTCTTGTCAAGAAATACTTTTCAACAATACTTATTTAATATAGTTCCCTAGCTTGTTAGATACAATAAGTAATAACATACATCTATTACATCTATTATGTATGAGGTTTATATCTAGTTAGTATTATTAGGAAATGTATTTATATGGGTTACAATCAGTTTTTTATATATTGTATTTCTTAAATATTGTACTTTTTATATATATTTTTTTTTATATATTGTTTTTATTATCACACACACTTTTTTACAAATAAATTCATATTGTAAGCAAATATATATTATGTGCAAGCCAGGTTATGGTTTAATGGTCCTTGCAGTGTTAGGCAAGGGAATATTATTATTAGATAGTTTATCGAGATTAATTATATGTAAGTAAAATTGTGGTACCACTTTAAGGAAGGGAACAAGTTCCATTTTGGCGCCAACTTTTAGTATTTAAATAATGAATTGTTTGTGTGGAAATTGTTCTGATGAAGCTCATGGTTATGAGTGAAAGCGCTTAACATTTTTGTTTTTGGTTCTTGTGTTTTTTTCAAAATAAATGTGTTCCGTTTGGTGCATCAGTGACTGGCACGCATTTTGATTTCACAGAGGTTGGCCATTATCGGATTTAAGTTGTACTCTACTCAGCATAGTCCAGAAACATGGTAACAATGTGACTATCACCTTTTCAAATAAAAAACATATCATCCAGGTACCTCAAGTATCACACACACTGATCTTGCAGAGATAGCAAACCTGCTTGTGGACATAGTTGGCAAAATTTCACTCCCTCATCTCCTCCAAACATATCACAAACCCTGCCCCCAAACCCCACCCCCCCCCCCACCCAACATATCTGAAGAAGCTGGTCAATAAAGCCTTGTCTAAGGCAAAGAAAACAGCCTCAATGGAACCAGACGGCATCCCAGGCTGTTTTCTAAACCAACATGAACTAGCATCACCATTAAAGTACCCTATTCAATTACAGCCCAACCACTAGCTTTGTGCCTGCAGAATGAACAATGTGAAGAAATTAGACACAGTTATTTGTGCTAGCATGTCTGGCTCAGTTTTTGTACATCATTTCAGATAAACCCGTGTATTACATGCCAGCATGACTAGCTATGATACTGTAAACAAGTTTTTACATGATGATTTAGAATCTGTTTGTACAGAATGTTTTAAAGACTTGAACAGTGTTCTTTACATTTCGAACAGCGCACGTTTGTGAAGAAAGATTCTAAAGGCAAACTCTCTCAGATTCAGCTGATCTGCAGATGATGTCTTCAGATTGTTGACAGTTGCTATATGTTACTGTCAGAAGCTGAAAGACATGAAGGAACTTTTAGAAAACAGCTGTTTGATTTTCAAAATATGAAATGAAAATTAAAACCAGAAGAGTTGTGACAGGCTAGTCTATAAAAAAGCCTGCTGAAGACATTTAACAGTCAGTTATCAGCTAATAGCCAGTGACAGATGTACTGTACAGTGGATACCAAAAGGACTCGCCAAGAACCATAAGCCTGCCTTTGCTATGTTGTAGTAATTTGGTTTAGAACTGGGACACTGTTCTTTAGTCAGATAAGAAAATTATAACTAGTCAAATCGATTAAGACTTTCTAAATGTTGGATTTCTATCCTTCAGTATTGACTTCATTTTCCTGGTGCTTGAGTTCTGCATTGCTTTAAATTTTTAATCATTTTGCTCAATATTAAATATTTTTATTAACATATATTGTGGCTGGTCAATCGGTGGTGTCTTTAGTGATTTGAGAGTGCTTATACTTGCTTTAATAATTCCCAGGGCCACTCCGAAAGCCTGGCTGCTTAGGTCATTTGCTACTATTTGTTTTAATATCTAATTTTCCTAACTGGACACCCCCTTTAAAAAGGCATAAACACACACTGATTGCTGGCAGCATTGCAGTATTATTTTGGGGAAGGGACACAGCCGGAAATCTGTGTCAGGCTTTCCCAGAAGTGTTTGGATGTGTTTGGCTTAATTTAAGTGCGAGTGTATCAGAGGTCTTAAACTGGGACATACTGCTCTGAAGTGTGTAATAAGGAGTTACATTAGGGGTGGACAGAAGTATACAGTCCAGTCCCAGGCTTTAGAGTGTGTTCCTGTTGTGCTCTTGGGGAAAATTGTGAAATATTACTCCTGTTTAAGTGACAGTCGTACACTGGAGTCAGAAGTAAGGATTGTAGCTCCTTAGTTACTGATCCAGAATAGTAAAGGACATCACATTGCTTGGTGGCAGTTCAGTAGGATATTATCTGAATGTCACAAACAGCAACAATTACTTCCATCCATGAACGTGGCTTAGCAACAGAGCCAAGGAATTATGGCCCCATAAGTCTGACCAGCCTCATCTGTAAAGCCATAAAACGTATCATGGACCTCAAAGACACAGGCAACCTCCAAACTCTGGTTCTGACCCAATTTGGCTCCATCAAGGGCAGATCCTGCCTGTTAAACCTGGTGGATTTCTTCAAAAATGTGACCAGGGCCACTGATGAGGGCATATCTGTGTGCACAGCATACATCGACTTGGCCAAGGCCTCTGACACAATCCCAAACTCATGCATTACTGATAAACTTAGCAAACTGAATACAAGCCCATTTCCTGCATGATGAGTTTCCAACTGGCTCACAAACCAGTCACACACACTCAGTGTGGGTGACTCCACATCAACCAGCAGACTTGCCAACAGCAGGGTGCCACAAGGGTCACTGCTGGGCCCCCCCCCCCGACTGTTTGGTATATACTTCTCAGAAGTTCAGGCCAAATCTTAGGGTGCTGTGGCTGACCAAGTTTGCGGAGGACTGCAAACTGGGTGCAATTACTGAATCCCCAAAAGAGGTCAGTATACTTCAGGAGGGTCTTACGCAGACCAATGACTGATGTCTTAGTCACTGTCTCAAACTTGATTGGAAAGAAATGCACCATCATTCCCTTCAGTAAAAACACTGTCCCTTTACCATATCAAATTAATAATGCCCTGTGTACCTATGAAGTGGTACGAGATCTGGAATCACAAGTAAACTGCAACTTTAATTTTGACCACCATGTGTCTACTGTAGTAAGGCTTTCTACATAGCACACTTGATTAGTAAAGGCATTGCCTCTAAAGCAAAGGAGGTTACAGTCCCACTATATTACTCACTAATCACGCCCATAATTCAGTATAAAGCCCCTTTCAGCATGTATCACACAAAGCACCTGCAGCAATTGGAGAGACTTCAGAGGTTTCTAATCAAGATCATCAAGGGACTCCAGCATGTACCTTACACAGACGGCAAAAGTCCCCTGTCACTATACTCAGTATTGTACAGATTTCTTTGGGGAGACTTATGCCTGGCTTACAGTACAATCTCTGACCCAAACCTAATGAATTTGCTGTACATCTGAAAATCAAACTGGACTAGCGCTACCAGTTCCAGGGACTTAAATATGGTATGTGACTTGAATAGGGCATGCTAGAAGAACAGATTTGTCTCCAGCGACTGCCACAGCTTTAGAATAGGTTGCCAATTCATGGGGTACCGTAAGTTCTCACCGGGGATAGCGCCTACAACCCTCAAGGACTTGGGTAGTCATTACTAAATACAATCCTGGGTATTGACTATAGTATCTGTGGTATTACATTGGGATGAAACGGCTAGGCTTGAAATGACCTCCGGGTCGATAGCCTAGTAACCAACCTCCTATGATCCCATGAATACTAAATATCATGCCCAAGATGGTCTCTAATTGCTTTCTGAAGTGTGGTGTGGGGCAGTCACTTGTTCCACTAAATCCTTTTGGAAACTATCCATATGGGTGGCACAGTTCACGGCCTTATGGGTGAAAGTGCCTGAAACATATTCCCACTTCCCCATACTGCTTGAAGACCAAGAATCATTGTTGGGCAGATGAACAGAAGCTACTCTGTCAACTATTTCTTCATAGCCACTGCCACAATAACAGAATCCTGAGCATGATGTTCTTCAGATGAGACATTAAACCAAGGTCCCATCTGCTGGAGCTGGCAGTAACTCACATGGATGTAAAGACATCCATGGCACCCATCAAAAAGAGTAGGGGAAATTCACTGATGCTCTTCTCAAATTTTCTCCAACAGTATAAATACCACCTCAGGTCTACCCTGAAGAGAGGCCACTAGCCTAGGGGGACTAACATGGTTAACAAAAGATAAATAAAAAAAATTCTCTAAATATTAAATCATTGTTATACAACTTGTACCTATTCTTAACCAATGTTTTCATATTACATCTAATTAAGAATAACTATATAATCTGTGCATGTTTTTGTACTAATTTTTGAAGATTCTAAAATGATAGTTCATAAAATGTTTTGTAATACTTTGGGGCATTTCTCTTTGAGCCTCCACTGAATATGGGCTCCTACCCATTCAGACTTTCCCAGCTATCAAATGTCAACAAATAAATAAAACTAAGAAATAAACATATTTCACCTTTACTATTATCTTTCCTGATTTTTTTTTTCAACCTCAAAGTCAGGAAGCAACAGTCCTTTAATGTTCAGTGATTGGGCTTGTTCAAACAAAAGGAAGACTCGACATATTGAACATTCTTCCACCAGATGATCCACTCCCAGCCACGCCACACACAACTCATTCACATCTTGGAGGAAACTTTTGTGGCCACATTTTAAGCATTTTCTAAAACTTTTAGTGTCAGTGGTACAACAAGTAACACCATTTGCCTTTGTTGCTCAAGGCCGTGGGATCTATTCCAGCACCAGGTAAATGGACTACTAACATGGGGGCTGCACTCCTGACTGCTGAAATATTAAAATAAGATGCCCCCCCCCCCATCCGCTTGGGTTGATGGTAGTTCAGGTAGATGCAAAAGATCCCATGGCATCTATCAAAAAGAATAGAGGCCCTTTGCTTATATACAAAAAAGAACTTTTATTTACAATATATTTAGACATTTATAAATATATATATACACACACAAATATATTTACACATATTCCTAATTTTCCTTAGAATCTTATTACATTTTCATCCCTACTAGACCCCCCCTCTTCTTCTTCCATAACCACTATATGATTTTAATACTGTTGCTAAAATACATTCACCATTAAACAACTTATTCTTTCATTCCATATAACACATCATATCATCTATTCTAACATTTTCTTTACTTCTCTTCTTATAATATCCATGTGTAATCATATCCAAGTTTATTTTATCTACTTCTTTTATACCTTAGAAAAAATCTTCTTTAAACAGTTTTCCCCATAACTTTTTTTTACTCTTACATTTTAGACACATTCAGTAGTTTCTTTTTGACAATATAATGACAATGTAAACACATTCTATCACCTTTCTTTTTACATAAATATTTCCTTTTACTTATATTTTATCTATTACCTGTCTCCATAAAAAAATCCTGACAACACCATTAACTTATTTTTATAGCTTTAATTTTTCTGTTACATTTTCCCATGGTTTACATAGTAATGATTTATCACTACATTATTGTACCATACTTTTCTTTTTTCTATATCAATTTTTGTTTTCCACAAATATTTTTTCTTAGTAACATTTTATATCTTCATCTACATATTTTTCTCTTTTATTCATTTTTACCATACCCCCAAATTTATAATACTTACATTTATACAATTTTACTATTAATCTCTTATCTTTTTCATTTATCTGCTTTAACTCTTTGTACAAATTTAATGAAGCAACATATGCCATTTGGTTACCTATCCCTAAACGTCCTTCCTCTTTCTTTACATACAAAACTCTTTTTCCTGGGTGTAATCCAGAACCCCATATAAATGAAAAATAAAATCTGCAACAATTCCTTTGTGAAATACTGTTGGCAACAAATACACTTGCTAGGTATGCTGTTTTTCCCATCGTACTGAATTTATCCAAGCAGCCTTTTTTCTGAATGTTAATTTACATGTTCTCTAGAAAAGACAGGCTCGTTTTATTTCTTCTACTGTCTTTACCCTCAACTTTTGTACCCAATATCGAAATTTCATTCATTGTGAAATATATACACCTACCTTTACTACATCACCTAAACATTTACTTTTATCTTTATTTAAAGCTATCCCAATCACTTCTAGACACTAATTTGTGCAAACTATTACTTCATTTATCCAAATTTTATTTTTTGCAATTATTATAATGTCATCTGCATATGTTAACAGAACTGGAATTCTTAATCCTTCAGGTGTTATACACCCTGCCTCCTTCATTTGGTAATTTATTTCACATACTGTCACATTCACAACTAATATAAAAAGTATACATCTCATTTGGCATGCTTGACTTACGCCACTCTTCAAATGCATCTCCTGGCTTAAAAATACATGTAAATGGCTGGTTATTATCACTGTATGCCAACATACATAATTTCGTAGCTTTCCAACTTATATTCTTTCATTAATATTTCACATCCAATTGTATCAAATGCCTTAAGGTCTCCTTATCCTGATTTCCGCTTTTCTGTTCATAGTAGCGCCCATAATTTCTCTAACCATCATACTATCTTCCATAATATTTTCTACTTCAGTTTCAAATGTCCTTTGTATAAATTTCATAAAGATCTGAAAAACATTATTCAATACAATTGGTCTCCTTTTTAACTACATTTCCCTTCTTCCAAATGAAATTAAGTATTCCACTACATAACTTTTTACACATAAAACCTTTATCTAATCATTCATACAAAATCTTTAAAAACATTTTTTGCCAAACCCTTACATTTTGTATACATTTCATAACCTATACCATCTGGTCCTACAGCCAAATCTCTATTTACCTGGCATAATACTTTATCTAGCTCATATAAAGAAATCTCCTTTTCCAACTCCTTATTCTCTTTTTCTGGTAACTTTTTTTTTAAGCTTCCTTGTTTTTCACTACCTTTTTTTTTTTTTTTTTTTACATTTCTTGTAAATTGTGTACTATACTATTCATAATCTTTTTCCTGAGTTATTTCTATTTTTACATGCATTTCTTTCATTACACAACCATATTCCTTTACTAATTTGTTTAAGTAATGTAATACTTCTCTTTTCTTTTCCCTAGAAACATATATTTGCTTATGTAATAATTCTTGTATGTTTTCTTGATTTCTTTTATATAATTGTTTGTCTTTGTCAAAATGCGTCCTATCATTACATTCTAAATATTCCAATGCATCATTATATGTTCTTTTATATTTTCTCACATCATACTGCCAGTGTTAAAAAAAAAAAAAAAAAAAAAAAAAAAAAAATTTATTTCTTAAATATCATCCACCATTCAGACCAATTTTTATAAAATGTTCTCATATTGATATCTTTCCATAACTGTATTACTAATATCTCCTTCTTTATTCCAAGCTTTCTCATTTATCCTTCTTATTCCTTTGTCTATTGTTATATATTCCTTGTTTTACCCTTTAACTCTAGCCATACTGCAAGATAATCAGAAAAAATCCTGTTTCAACTACCTCTCCCTTCTCCTATAACTAAACCTTATGATACTATAAAACATGTCAGTTCTATACATACCCCTTTTGTAAGTCCATGATATTTTGTCCTAAGGTTTTAACTTTCAACATCTTACAACTTCTAACATTTTCCTTATATTATTTCCTTTGTTTTTACACTTCTCTTAAATCACAATTAAAGTCTCCTGTTATTATAACATTCATATTTATCACTACATAGTATACAATCTCACAAGACAAGCCTTACCTTTCTTTACAATTAGTATAAGCATATAGTGTTACAATTCTAAACACTTGTTCATTCCATTTTAAAATCTCCAATGGTTAATATTTGCTAAAATTACATCGGATATCTTTACTGTATTTCTACAGAATACGGCTATTCTAGATCATCTCTCACTTCCCAAATTCTAGATTATCTTTCCTAACCATAGTTGCTCTGTTTGTAATCATTCATTTGTTAAACATCTTTTGTCTGATAACATAATTAAATCTAAATCTACATCACATACTACTCCATTGCAAAACCCTATTCTTACTACATTCTTAATGCTATTCACATTTACAGAAATCTCTCTAAGATGTTCATTTTCACTTTTTCTTAGATTCATGGTTTCATAAGTTCATCACTTATTTCTAGGCTAGCTGTTTTAAAAGGCCATTCTAAGCTTAGCCAATTCCCTTCTCAAAGGTGAGAATCAAACACTGATCCTTGTGTCTGTTAAACACCTTAACTATTATACCAAGCCCCATTTATTTTGTACTTGTCCATTTAAATTTTCTTTTTCCATCTCTAACCCTTTTATAAAAAAATTTTTTTTCTTTCACTATCTCCCAATGTATATCACTTATTTCAGAGCCTTCTTTTATGCCCTCTTTATCAAATAATTTTTCTTCTGTTTCTACTAATTTTAAAATTTATTCTGTTTGTTCATTTTCTTTTTCCCTACTCATATTTTCCTTTTTACAATCCATCCATAATGTTCAATTTTGTTACATTTATAACATTTCAATTCAATTTTTTTGTATAATGTCCCATTTTCCCACAAATATATAATCTTTTATCAGTATGTCATTTTCCATAAAAAGAAGTTTTGGGCTGTCCCCAGTATTTTAAGACACCTCTATTCCCATCCACATTTAGGGTCTATATTAGAACATTGAAATTTCAAAACTTCGAATGTTCTAATATCGACCCCTATTCAGTGAAAGCTGAAAACATCGAACATACAGAACAGCACATTTTTTCCTAGGGAAGAATTTTGCTGTTCCAAAACACATACACACAACACAAGCACACCAAACAAACAGCAGTCCACACACACACCTAAAATCTTACACCTAACCCTACACTAAACTATACACACACCACTAACTATCCACTTACCTTAACCCAAACCCTAAGGTCAGTCACTATCGCACACTCACCTCACCCGCGCCCTAACTAACCTACCCTGCCCTAACCCTCACGTCCACACAATAGCACACTTACCTGACCCGTGCCCTAACCCGCCTTAGCTCTGACGTCCACACAATCACACACATACCTAACCCGTGCCCTAACACTCACGTCCACAGAATCGCACACATACCTAACCCACACCCTTACCCTAACTAACCTAACCCGCACTCAATCGCACACTTACCTGAACCCCACCCGTAACTTTCCACCACAGCGTTGAAAATACCGAAGCAACAGAAATGGACAACCAAATTCTTTCCCCAGGAAAAAAATCGGTTTTCTGTTGCTTCGATATTTTCAGCTTTCACTGAATAGTGGTCGATATTAGAACATTCGAAGTTTTGAAACTTCGATGGTCTAATATAGACCCCCACATTTATCCTGCCTGGTATATGTATAATTTTTTTTCTCCTTCTATTTTTAACATAATATTAGCATAATATTAAGAGGTTCTCCCGTTCGATTCTCGGCTGGAGCACCTTCTGTGTGGAGTCTACATGTCCTCCCCACGGTCAAGTGACGTTTAAAGACATGAAGGTAGGTGCGTGCATGGGTGTGCCTTCTTTGAAGGTTGGGTGTCGGGCTGGCAACTTGGCACCATACAAAATCCACTGCCAATCATTAGCGGACCAGAGTTCTGCTGTGGCAACCCCTAACCGGGAAATGCTAAAAGACATTTTTAACATAGTATTACAATCCCATATGCCATCATAAGCATTTGCAATGTCCAGTACTTCTTTACATAAAGTTTTCAAATGTCCTTTTAGAGTCTCTCTTTCTACCTTTGTTCAAAACTGTGCATGAATTTTCTTTTGTTTTCCTGTTAAATGCTTTTATTACAAGTTTCCATGGATTAGTCTTTCTATTTTTCATATTCTCCAAGAAATTTTTCCACTGGAAACACGGTCTCAAACATATCACAAAATGTGCTTGCTAATAAGAATAAATGCTCTTACTTCAGGTGCTTTTACATCCAAACAAGCTATTAAATTGTCCCACACTTCATACCTGTCCATTTCTTTATCTTATTCACATTGAATCCTTACCACATACTTCCATTTCTCAATTTTTTCTGCATTTTCCTTTTCTGCTGCTCCTCCTTTCCTTCTTTTCCTTTTTCTACATATGTTTTGTCTATCACACCACTATTCTTCAGGATTGTCTCTGCATCTTCCTTTTATATTTTCTCCATAATGTCCCCCCATAAATATCTCTTTCATTTTCTGACTCATCCCGCATCACCATTTCTTCAAGTAAATCTCGCAACCCTCCCAACTGGAGAGTTGTAATTATACATCCAGCATTTGCCAATTCATCTCAAACAGATTTTTTTTGAAACATCTCCTCCTCAGAATCCTGCACACATTCTCCAGTCTCAGTATTGGCTTTCTCTTCCTTTTCTCTTACCACTCAACTCCTTCTCTCTCCATCTGCCCCAGTTTCTCTGGGCCACCTCTGTGCCTGGAAAAGAAACAAAGTGCTCGTACAAAAAGGATCCCAGTCACAACAGTGACAAGAAGGGGAAGTTCCCAATGCTCTGGTCAAACTTCCACCAGTAGTACAACTGCCACCTTAGGTTTCCCACTGAAGAGAGGCCATTATCCTAATGGCCTAACCCAGCCGATAAAGGATAAATAAAATTCTCAAGTGCAAGAAAGGCTACACACGATCAAAAGACAAAAAACTGAAACAGAATTGAAAATAAAAGTACCTATCAATGTACATATTATAAACAATTAATAAATATATGTTTTTCTCATTTAAAAAATGAAGTAAAATAGAATAACAAGGAGCTAATAAAGATATAACAAGATAAATATCCTACACATCAGCAATATAAAAATCAGTATATAAATTAACTTTAAAAATAGCATGTAAATATTTTGAGGAGCACTTTGGGAGCATTTTGTCGGTGTTAGTTTATATGGCCCTTGTGGCGCTTCTTTAAGATAAATCGTTGTATGCTTATACTGATATTGAAAACGAAACTTTGAGTTGTACTTCACTTTGCCTTGTAAGCCGTGGTTGGGTCGTTGGAATAATTTTAATAAAACTTGTGGAAGACCATCACTGTTTGGACTTGGTGCTTTTCTCTGTGGTTACCTTGTTTGAAGCAGTAATTTTGCCAGCCTGGATCTGATGAGGGGCCTGAAGACCAGTCGGACTCACCAGACAGGATGAACAGGATCCATAATCTTGTCTTTTACCCAATGTACCTCAAAATTCCACCAGCATTCATTTTTGTTTTTTTTTTCACGATAATCGTTTAATACAGTTCTAATTCTTTCCTAGTTGTTGCCATAATCTCTTCTCTAAATCTGTACTCCCCTTTCCATGGTTCACCGTTTTCCTATTGCATCACTTTGTTTTTATGGAATGAATTTAATAAATTTAAGATGCATGTTTAGGCCATTCGTACAACTGTGCCATGTCTTATCCTTTTTATATTTTCTTCTGTATAAACCACAATATACAATTGTGTTGACAGAGACATGATTTTTTTCGCTTTCTGCAAGCTCAGTTAAACATAATTAAAAAGGAAGAGTTCTATGCAGTACTCCACCAGTAAAAATACTTTCATCTGCATGAAAATGTATTACAATCATCTGTAGGCGACTGTGCTCTCTATTTTTACCCACTTCGCCATGATACATTCTAAGCTGCACAATCTGTACATCCTTGTACTGAACAGTGGTAAATGTCTAACCACAGTCTAAGTAAGCCACATTTCACAGGACCTTTCTAATCTACCACCCATTATACTCAAAGTGCTGGATTTGCTCTCTCTCCCTCTCTCTCTCCTTTTTTTCCTATGTACTTTTTAGAAGCTGATACCCACAAGATTCCAGGCACTAAAATAGTTTACTCTGGTGGCAACTTTCTTCTGCAGTATCAAAGAAAATGTGTTCAAAGTCTGTTTGGTGCTGATGCAGAGGACTGGCTACCCCTGCTATAGAGCAAAGCATGTTGTGGGTAGACAACAACTTTGTAAAATCCTGCATTTAAAAAGTGTGCATGGACTGTTTTTCCATCTAATAAGACTATTTTAATTAACACACAAAACAAAAACTAAAGTAAATGGTTACACAATCATACTCACCAGCAGGGAAACCACTGAGCTAGAATGTGAAGACAGCTCATCTATTATTTCAGTACGGCGATTTGCTCCAATTCTTAGGGAACGACTATGCACCTCTTCAGGCAAAACGGTGAGAATTTCCAGTAGGAATGGGAGAGAGCTGATATCATCACTATACCTAGAAAAAAATCACATTCCAAATATTTAAATTAAAGAAACACTGAAAGTCAATTATCCAAATTAAGAATGAAAAGTTTGTACACTTGCTATATTTCAGAAACACAGGAAAAATGCAAATAAACAGTCTTTTACATCTTAACATAAGCCACATCTGTGGCAAATTTAGACCAACAATTAGGAGACAAATACAATATACATAAAAAAATAAATCTGCACTACAGGTTCAAGAGAACTCCAAAAATCAAAAATAACATCCACTCTTCTGGAGTGAAAACTCACCATTTATAACAATCAAAGTCATTAGAGTGCAATGCAAGTCCACTAAATGGACAAATAAAGACGGTACATAAATGAGAGTTGCATACTTACCATAATGCTAAACCTGTGTTGTTTGCTTCACTTCAGACTTTGGCCACTCTCAGACTTTGGATCCAAAGCTCAGGCTTTATCCCTTACCTATAACCCTTCTACTAAATTACCTCAGACTGGGTTTGCCCATTTGCTAAGGAAAGAACCATTACACTTCCTCAAAAAAGAAAATATATACCGAAGAACTGCAAGGAAGTCCTGGAACAAAGTACATAGCAAAGACATGACCAGGTTGTCAATAAATCAGTAAAGTCACTCCAGAACCAAAAGAATATGGTAGTTGGAAGGGAAGTTGAGAAGGGCAAAAGCAGACAACACATCTATCATCCTAGTAAGTACATAACTTTTGTATCAGATTTTCTCTTCCATCTGTCAACCATCATCTGCAGTATCCTTCCACGAGTCCTTCCCAGGTACTTCTTTATCCAGTTTTTGTCAGGGAAAAGGATACAAAGACTCTCAGTCTTTCTGA
The DNA here is from genome assembly GCF_019279795.1 of Protopterus annectens. NCBI lineage: Eukaryota > Metazoa > Chordata > Ceratodontiformes > Protopteridae > Protopterus > Protopterus annectens. Next base: position 1,308,654,954 of record NC_056745.1, on the reverse strand, counting down.
TAATCTCAGTGAGATGCAAATAAAATCAGAGTTGTTTATGCACATCCATAAGATGAAGCAATTGCTCTCCCTTATTAATAAAAATGAGGACAGGACACAAAGACAGTGGACTGATTCAGAGAGGATTCTAAGGCTACTTTAAGAAGGAAGGAGGGATTTGTTCTCAGTGTTACCATGTCCTTATGGGAAACCAAATAAGGAAGGGCATACAAGAAAGGGCATATATTTTCAAAATTATTCTCGTGGTAGTAACCACCACAAGAAAAAAAAAGTTACATACTCACAATACTGTTTTATCTGTGTTGTCCATTTTCATTCTTTCTCGACAGCTGGACTCAGGTCTGACTGGGCAGTTATTTTGAGCTTGTGGCCACTGGAAACACTCAAACTCCTCCCTTATCCAAAATGCTCTATCCCAGACATCCATAGATTTAGTTTGCTGGCTTACAGTATCAAAGGAAATATTTGTAGCCTGGTGATAGAAGAACCATACCTGGAGCTCAACAGAAGGAAAGAACAGTTGTGTAAAATCTTGCCATAACCATAGATGTCCTTCTCTTCCATGTTGCAGTATTCTTAGTTTGAGATTCTCTGCCTCAGGTGACCCAAACATCAGCTCCTATACAAAAGCTTAAGCCTGGTTGCTGTTGGTGCATGGGACGTCACACGGAGGGCTATAAACCTGAAGCCTTAAATGTGACATCTCCACACACAAACCTCAGAACTAACTGTCCAGTCAGATAATGTACTAGGTAGAGCCAAATGATGTCCTCCAGAACTGCGAGGTGCCATTGGGTACCCAGCGTCACCATAGTCTAGGTGATGCTCCAGGGTTCTCCACAGACAGGTGAAAATGCTTGCAGAGGGGATGGGTGGGAAGGAAGAAATACTGCAACATGGAAGAGAATGACATCTATGGTTATGGTATGATTTTACACAACTATTCTACGTCCTATTCCCATGTTGCAGTATTGTTAGTGTGGGAGAGTACCACCGCTTAGGAAAGAAAAAGGGTAGAGGTAGAGATAGCAGATTCCAGAAATCCCTGCAGGATTGCCCTAGCAATTGCCCTAGGGTGGGGGTGGGGGGTGGGTGGGGGCATCCACCTCTTTGGCAGAGAATTTCTAAGATTTTTCCAAAGGAGACATCTACTGGAGATCTTTGGGACCCCTCACCTTCCTCAAAATCATAGTTAATGTTGCCAGAGTCCTCCAGGGAATCAGTGTGCCTCCTCTTGCAGAGTCTCTTCCCAGAAATCTCCTTGACGGTGTGTTCTGGGGAGGTGTCAGAAGATATCTGGGAGTCCACAGATGGGAGTCTGGAGGCTTCCCAGGCCCAGCTGCCCATGTGGTAAAACATAGGCCTCAGAGACAGATCCAGTGGGGACAGGGAGAGGTTAAGCGGAGGTGAGAACCAAGGGTCTCCCAGAATGAGAGAGAGAACCATCATCACCACTTCGAAGGCGGGAGGACTCCGAATGCCCGAGGACAGTCCTCACGGGGCCAAGGCTACTGGAATGGACATCCGCCAGGGCCACTGAGTCTCCCACTCTGAAGGGGGAGTCACAGCAGAGCTGCCAAAAGCTGAAGGTCTGAGGGGAAGCAACAGCTCCAAAACTTGAGTCTAAGTCAACCCCAGGAACCAACATCGAGACTATGGCTGAGAGAGAGACTTGGAACAGCCACTGTCGGCACTGAACACATCAGTGAAATAGTCTGAGGTGAAGACGTGATGACTACCAACTCTGACACCTTCGTTCCCGGGACAGACTCCAAAACCGAAGGTCAGATCAGAGAAGGAGCCATGGGATGGAATGAGGAAAGCCTTAGGGATCCAGGGGGGAAAGGAGCAGGCAAAATCCCCATCTGAACCTGTGCTTCGAGAAACTGCCTCATCAACCTGCCAACTTCCTTATATGATAAGATTTCGAGAAGACCTGATGGGGGCAGATGTGGAAAGCAGGTCTGGAAGTCCTTTTTGGGGAGATCTCTGAGCTGAAACGCTCATCCCTGAACTAGGAACTGAGGTACAGGGCAGAGAAGCAACAGTGGGAACCAAAGGAGAAGGCTCCGAAGCCTTCGGTTCCAACAGTTGTGGCGTCTTTTTACCAGGCTCTGACAGAGAAGACAACCTTGCTGGGAGAACGTGTCCGTTTCCTGGGCCTGCTTGTGCGTTCTAGAGGTGGTCTGAACCCCTGAAGTAGAAGGAACGGTAAGAGGGAAGAAGCAGGCAGTAAACCCTTGATGATTAACTTGTGAGTGAAAACCCACACAAACCAAACAAATCACTACCCAAATGTGCAGGCCTCAAGCAGTGGACGCACCTTCTGTGGGCATCACATAAGGGAATCTTGCGCCCACAAGAAGTGCACTTCTTGAAACCTAAGGGCTTATCAGCCCTGTTTAACTTGGTTTCGGACATGAAGAAAAAACATTTTTTTTTTTTTTTTTGAAAGAAAGAGAATGAAAAGTGGGAAAAGGATATGGTAAACAGAAACCTGATTACAACTTACCAAACTCTACTACAAAACTAAGGCAGGGACAGAAGATAAAAGACAAAAAAGGTTTTGGCTATATTAAACTCACTGCGAAAAGGTACCCAGTTGGAGGAGCTCAAGGGCACCAAAACCTCACTGCTTGTTCAACAAGTGGCAAAGATGATTTCAGGTCCCATGGGGGAAAGAGGCATTATGGGTAGGATGGAGGAGCTCAAGCTTCAAATTTCAAGCTAGTGCAACGTCAGAGTTGGTTCCGAGGGTTGGAACAGAGATCCACAAGTTAATGAATGAATGAAAATGGCATCATCAGATTACTGTGCTGTGTGCAACTGTCCTAATGCCAGGGCAAGTCATTACTTTGCTTGGGAAAGTTATTTGTTGAACTGAATGTTCCTGAAAGTGAACGCTTTTTAAGTTTCAATGAACAAAGGTTTGCGGTAATGAAACTTCGATAATATGATACAGACTCAAAGTAATAAATACCCCACTGAAGAAAATTCTCTTATACAACTTGAAAAGTAGCAAACTATACTGGGAAGACATTTTTCTTGATGTTGCAAAATGAACTGCAGCAAAAAAGTTCTAAGATGGAGCTGGCAAAGTCCAGCTTTATACAGTGAACAGCCAGACAACAAAGGGGAGAACATCTGTTGTGCCCAAAGACAAGAATGTTGAGCTGTTAAGTCAGGCCAGACTAACAAGAATACCTGTGGCCAAATTCCAACAGCTAGGACTATTGCAACATTCATTTAACAAAGAAAACTGGCAAACAGACAAAGATCAAACAACAAGCAGACTTGGACTTGAGACTAAATCAAGCAGATGGCTTAGATTCCGTATGTAAAGGGCTTTTGAATAAAGGAGGAATTTTCCCCTTTTCCACAACTTTTAAAGTATAGTTTCTTCACTGAAGATGAAATCATGGTCAAAGGTTAGTTACAATACTCCTCAACAAAACTAATGGCTTCAATTAAGTTAATATCTTGTGAAGGAGTACCCAAAGATTGTGACTAGGCTTCATGATCTCAAATGAAATAAGAGGTGAAATAGTTATTTGTTAAATTACACTTCCACTCTACTGACAATATAGAAGAATCTCTCTCTTTTCTTGTCAAAGTCCTTTGAGGTACTGACAAAGGTACTGAATGTTCAGCACTAAACTCTGACCTATCATGCACAATGAAGGCTAAAGGCAGAGAGCATAGATGTTTGGTGTATCCCACAAACAGGCAATCACATATTTCTGCACAAATGTTTTGCAGTTAAACTGCTGGAATGGAACAGGTGCCTATGAAGTCAATATTCAAGGATCAATGTCAAAAGTGAAAGGCCCATAGGCATAACCTCTCAATGGTACCAAATTCCTCGGTATTTACTAGTTTTTGAGGGCAAAATAATGGGGTGCCATGAATTCCCGAGTGGCCTAATTTCCATTTTTTTTTTTTTTTTTTTTTTTTTTTTTTTTTTTACAAGTGTGGCTGACATCATGTGAGGTGCTCAGCCAGACTGCCTGTCTATCAAAGACATGGACTCCTACACACATTAGGCACCGGTTTCAAATTTGGATCTGGAATTGGAAATGTGGAAATAACAGGGCAGCACAGCAGGCCAGACAGCAGTGACCAAGCAGACTCTGAGCTCTATTTACACTTGCAGTTTAAGTTCTGCTAGAAGTTCCAAGCTAAGCCAAAGTACTTTTGCAGACTGCAGTACAGTCCGGTCGACCAGTTCACACTCCCAGTCACAACATGAGAAAATTTGCTTTCTCCATCAGCTCAATTTCTACCTCTGGCTACAGGTAGGTAAAAATGAATTAAATAATGCTACGTTATGTATGCCATCCCGGCTTTAGGCTGAAGGAATCAAGCCTTACACAACAAATATATCTGCTGTCACTCGTCCGCTCAGGATAAGGATTGCTTCATAACCAAATCCCTTTTCCTACACAGCATGGTTTTAGGACTGTCACAGTACTACTACAGCTGTAATATCCTTCACAGATACAGTTAACTGGGCCCAAAATGGTGGAAAAACTGTTTCATCACTCTTTCTTGACCTCTCTAAGGCCTCGGATACTGTTTCCCACCCCCTTCTTCTTACTAAACCCTATAACTTAGGCATCTTTCCCCCAACCCTAAACTGGTTCTCAAACTACCTCACAAATACGCAACAATTCCCCAAATGGTAAAATTCTTTCTCTCCATTCCTTAACACAACCACAGGTGTTCCCCAAGGATCCATACTTGGGCCCCTTCTGTTCTGCATTTTCATCAACTTCCACACCATTCTTAGTCAAGGTACTGTCATCCAATACGCAGATGACTCGACGATCATCTGCACTGCCAAGCCCACATCGAAACTACAGCAACTCACCCAAAGTGCCCTCAATTCTACTGAAACATGGATGACCAATAATCATCTCGCTCTAAACCCCCAACAAAACTAAACTTGTGCTGTTTACCAAAAAAACACCATCCTAAACAAGAATGAATTCACTATTTATTCTCAAAACAACACCATCATTGAAGCTGTTCCAAACACAAAACTACTTCCTCTAACATTTGAACTACCTATTCACAGCACTACTGAAAAACACATCAAAAACTGGGCATCCTCTGTAGACACAAATACTTCCTCAACCACTCTGCAAAACTGTCCCTATACTATTCTTTTCTGCTACCATCTCTTCTATATGGTGCCCTTCCTCTTATCAACACCCAGTCCTCTCCAAAATACAAACTTGAAACATGCCACAATAAAATGTGTAACTAATGCGAAAAATTCATCTGACCACTTTCTTCATTATGCATTTTAAATTGGCTAGAACTCCCACATTATCTTACATACATACACTTAACCACTACACACAAACTTGTATACAAGCCATCAAACTGCCCTGCCCTTTCTTCTCTACTTACTTCAGTACCATCCAAAGAGATCTCTGCAATCTGAAAACCAATTGCTCCTTAATGTAGAAAAGCCAAACCTCTCAGCTGGTCATCTGTTCTACTCCTACACTATTGCAGAACTATGGAATACCCTCCCACCAACAAGTAGGACTACCAGCAAGCTCACTCTAAAAAAGTCCCTTAGACAACACCTTTCTTCTATGGTAGTGCACATGTGCCAAAACAAGAAGTTATGTACTCACCATAACGTTAGATGTATGTAGTCCATCTCGCCTCACATTCTTACCCGTGAGTTCGGAGCCGAATATTGGCTCCGGCTCGGCCTTTTTTACTAGCTCGAAGTCTTTCACTGGCTGGGCAAAGTGGGTATCCTATGGTGCACTGCTCCATATCCCCAGATCTAGTTTGCTGCGAAAATCATTTGTACTCCATACACACATCACATCCATAGAAAAAATAAGCTAATCAAGGGGACTCTGTAGATGACAACCTAACCTCCAAATCCTCCAGGAAGGGGGAAGGTGGGAGGGTAAGTAAGAATGTGAGGCGAGATGGACTATATCGAATGTTATGGTGAGTACATAACTTCTTGATGTTATGTAGTCCTATCTCGCCTACATTCTTACCCGTGGGACAGCGTCCCTAGCACCTACATCCTGGGTGGCTCATAGAAAAATACTCCTGAGAACTGTGGAGCCAAAGGACGACCTGCCCCTGGATACCACGTCCAATTTGTAATGAGAAACAAAGGTGTGAGGAGAAGCCCAAGTAGCTGCAGCACATATAGCATCCATTGACAATCTAGCTTGACAGGCTGTGGATGTAGAAACAGCCCGGGTAGAATGTGCCTTGAATGGAAATGGCAGATTTTTACCTCCTGCTTGATAGATGAAAGAGATACAACTGGCTATCCATCTAGACAGCGTGACCTTGGATACCAGAGAACCCATTCGGTTTTCCGAAAAGGAGACAAAGAGTTGGTCAGATTTCCGGATATCTTTTGTTCGGTGTAGATAGAAGCGTAACTGTCTATGTACATCCAATTGGTGAAATCTAAATTCTGCCTTGTTAGAAAAGTGGGGGAAGAAAACAGGCAACTCAATGGACTGATTCATGTTAGACATGGAAGCTACTTTAGGGAGGAACGAGGAGTTTGGTATAAGAGAGACCTTATCTTTATGGAAGATTAAATATGGGGGTTTGATGGAGAGGGCTTGAATTTCGGAAACCCGCCTCTCTGAAGTGATTGCTGTTAAGAATGCTGTTTTCCATGTCAAGAATTTTAATTCACAGGTAGCTGCAGGCTCAAATGGTGGTAAAGTAAGGGCTTGTAGAACAAAATTGAGATCCCAGGGCATGATAGGTTCGGACACTGGGGGACGAAGCAACAGAGTACCTTTAATGAATGCTTTGCATAGTCTGTGTGCCATGAGACTAGGTTAATTCGCTACATGGAAATTAGATCTCGCCGCCAGCTGAACTTTGATGGTGGCTGATGCGGACCCCTGATAGAAAAGCATAGACAAGAACTCCAGAACTGAATCTATTGGAGCTGTGTAAGGATCAATGCCTCTACTGAGTGCCCAGATAGAGAACCTTTTCCATTTACTAGAATAAATCTTTCTAGTGGATGGTTTATGAGAGGACGATAATAAATGGACCACTTCCGGTGAAAAATTATGATGTCCGACTAACAATGGAAGTGGAGTAGCCAGGCTGTTAACCAGAGGGTCATCAGAGAGGAGTGGAACTGTCCCGACATGTGCGTCAGTAAATCTGGTTGAGGGTCCAGAATCCAAGGAGTGTCCGCAATGCATGGTTGAAGAAAGGGGAACCAGACTTGACGACGCCAGTGTGGAGCAATCAGAATCATTCTGCTTCCCAAGGATTGCACTTTCTGAATCACACTTGACAGCAGGGGAAACGGAGGGAAAGCATAAAGCAGACCGAAGGGCCAATCGTGAACCAGAGCGTCCCTGGGTGATTCCCCCTGTGGGGGAATCAGTGTGAAGTAATTGCTGCATTTCGCATTGAGAGGGCTGGCAAAAAAGTCGCAGCAAGGCTGAACCCATCTGCTGAAGATTTGCTCTGCAACCAGGCGACTCAGGGACCACTCATAAGGCATCAGGATAGCTCTGCTTAGCCTGTCCGCTATTATGTTGGACTTCCCCGGAATGTGCGTTGCTACCAGAAACCGTTGGGAAGCTATTGCCCAATGCCACACTCGCATAGCCTCTCTGCACAGAGGGTAAGACCGGGTTCCCCCTTGCTTGTTGAGATACCACACTACTGACATGTTGTCCGAGTGTATCGCAATTATCCCTAGAGGAAGAACCTTCTGAAGTGCCTGCAACGCAAGAAGCACTGCTCTCATCTCCAGGACGTTTATATGCAAATGTATCTCGTGTTCTTGCAACGTGCCTTGGACTGTCCTGCCAAGGTAATGCCCCCCCACCCCATCTGGGAGACATCCATGGTCACCGTGGCAATAGGGACGGGTGGAACGAAGGGCTTTCCCTCATTCAAATTGTTGGTGCACAACCACCAACAGAGGTCCTGCTTGCACCTGTCCGTGAGTAAGATGGGATGATATAGTGGGAGTCTTTGGAGAGACCATTGAACAAAGAGGAGCCACTGAAGAAGTCTCATGTGTAATCGCGCTAGAGGAACCAACATGATAGTTGCTGCCATGGTCCCTAGGAGTTGGAGAATCAGTCTTGCCTTTGCTTGTCTTAGGGGCATCAGCATGTGCATTTGTTGTTGTAATACTGTGATCCTTTCTTGTGTTAAAAATGCTCGCATTTGAATGGTGTCTAAATCTTCTCCTATAAAGGTGACACGCTGTGAAGGCAATAAGGCAGACTTTTCCCAATTTATCGTTATGCCCAACTGATGACATAGATTGATGGTAGCGTCCCTGGTTTGAACTAGTTGATGCCTGGTGGGGGCGTTAAGGAGCCAGTCATCCAGGTACGGAAACAACTGGAATCCCTGATGTCTCAAGTGAGCCATCACCACCGCCATACATTTGGTGAACACCCTGGGGGCTGTGGTGAGACTTAAGGGCAGGGCTCGAAACTGGAAGTGACTGGCTCACAGCCAGAAGCATAGGTGACTCCTGGATGCTCTGTCCATTTTGACATGGTAGGAAGCATCCTTGAGGTCGATGGAGCACATCCATACCTCCTCTCCCAGCAATGGGAGAATTGATTGTAGTGTGACCATACGGAACTTGGACTTGTGTACGTGATGGTTGAGTTGGCTGAGATCTAGTATGGGTCTCAGGTCCTCTGTTCTTTTCGGCACCAAAAAGAATCTTGAGTAAGTCCCTAATCTGATTTGGTCTGATGGGACACATTGGATAGCTCCTTTTTCTAGCAGCTGTGAGACATCTGAGGCTGCTTGATCCCTTTGACTGGGTGGTACGTCCGGTATTTTTCTGACTGGCGGGGGTACTGAAGAGAATGGAATGAGGTAACCTCAGGAAATTATCCGTAATACCCATCGGTCCTGGGTGATTCTTGCCCCCCGACTGGCTCCGGATAAGCGCAGTCGGGCACACCCTCAGGAATGAGAGTGTGGAGAACCACGGAAGGAATCGCAGTCTCCTGAATTGTGGGGGCCCCTGAATAACGCCCCCCTCCCCTGCCTGTGGAGGGGGGAGGTCACCTTGTGCGGCAGGGAAAAACCTCTGTGATTTCTTCAACCACATCCCCTCCCCCCACTGGGCCTTGGGATAAGGCCTAGAAGGAAGGGAAAAACGGACCCCTACGGCAGACAGGGGTCTATCCCTCTTGCTAGCACCTGGTGAAGGCATCTTTCACTTTGGTCCCAAACAAGGAGGAACCATCAAAGGGGGTTGTCAGTGAAGGAAGACATGAAGGCCTCCGCAAAGTGACACAGGCGCAGATAGGCTTGCCTCCTAAGGGCGACCCCTGAGCTTGCTGCCCTACTCACCCCTTCGGCTGCATAGGAAATGAGCCGCATGGATGAGTTGACAATGGAGTTGAGGGTAGAAACCTGGGCGTTAACCGACTGAGCCACCGCCTCAGGAACATTACCCACAAGAGTATCTCCTAACTCTTTTAGGAGATCTCTCTGGAGCCGAGAGAAATGAGAAATAATTCAGCAACTGCAAGGTAAAGGTCGCGGACGAAAGGGTGCACTTCCCGTACCGGACCATGGTCCTAGACTCCTTGTTAGGAGGATGGACAGATGAGGAAGACTCTGCTACTTCCTTCTGGCTGGCTGCCGCCACCACCATGGCATCTACAGGGACACCTTTAGACAGAAACTCTTTGCCCTGGGGGGGCGGAAAGAAATTTGTTGGGATGCCTAGGCACGGGCTCCACAGAATCAGGATTCTCCCACACTCTTCGACAAATCAGGTCAAGGAGTTCGAAGGGTGGAGACACCCAGGAGGCGGAGGGTTGAGCACCGAAAGCCTTAAGGAATACTGACTCCTCCTTGGAAGGGGCTTTGGAAGGCCAGTCACCTCTGTTTCAGTACCTCCAGGATATCGGAGAAGGAAACATCATCAGAGAATGACTTGGGGGACCCCTCCAATTCCTCAAGGTCAGTATCAGAGGTGAGAGACTTATCTTGGGAGTCTATGTGCTTCCTCTTGCACATTTTCTTTATGGGGGGCTCCTCTGACACCAACTCTGAGGGACCCTCAGAAATTTGGGGACCACTCGTAGGGGTATCCCTAAGCTCTGGTGCTCTGCTGTCCACGGATGGGTGGTGAACAGAAGCTCTCACCGGAGTGGTGGGGGACAGAGTGACCAACCCACCTGATGTAGCTGACGACCTGGCCAGCGCGGTCCGCATAGCCTCAAAGCCCCCCCACCCCCGAGTCTGGGGAGCGACCAATCTCCGAGGCCATGACAGGAATCGGAGTTCCCCAAGCCGAAGCACCGAGAGGGAGACTCGGAACCGAAATAAGTGCCAAGATGTCCCCCTCGGGCCCGACCAAATAGTCCCGAACCACAATGACAGAGCCGACGGGGTCAGAGCCGATGTCTGTACCGATGGAGCCGAATGGGGCATCGGAACCGGCCTAGAAACATCACGCGGTGCGGAACACTCCGGCTCCGAAGACAGAGATGCGCTCAGAGGAGGAATGATCAAAGAAGGTGTCAGGACGGGCTCCGGAGCCGACTGGGTCGGAGCAGAAAACAATTTTGCCAAAAACCGGTGACTGGAGGAGCTTTTGAGCCACCCTATCCACATCCGAAAGGGTCCTGGAGGATTTGGAGGACAGGGGTGGAGAATGCGATCTCCTCTCAGGAGAAGTAGGTTTGATACTAGGCGATCGGCTCCTAGGAGGTTCCAATACAATTGGAGCGGACGCCGGTTCCATAGATATTGATCCTTCCTGCGGCCCTGAGGACAGTGGAGCCGAGGAGGTCGATGCAGTTTTAGTCATCTTCTCCGGAGGCTCCGATGAAGCTGAGCCGGAGATCTCTTTTTTAACTTGCCAGATTTAGACTTGCCACTGGAAGCCGAATCCATAGCCTCTTCAAAAGAGGGTTTCAAAAGTCCCTTTAAGATTAGTTTATTTTCTCTCTCTTGGAGAACTCTAGGGCTGAACACATGACAAAAGCTGCAGGACTCCAGCAGATGGATGGCTCCTAAGCAGTAGACACAAATGGAATTGTCCATCAGTTATGAACATTTTGTATCCACATTTTGAACACTTTTTAAATCCTGAAGGTTTATGCTCCTTCGTATCCTTAGACATATTAACTGCTGCGCCCACAACACAAAAACCAAGTCAATACAAGAACAGGCATTCACTCTAAAAAGGCGGGAATGACACTGAGGTAAACAACACCAAAGCCGCGATCAAACTGCACACAACTCTAGCACAATTTCAACAAAGGAACAGAAGGGGAGAGTAGCCAAAAACCTTTAATTTAAACGGTTTGGTAAAAACAGAAGGAAACAGAGGAGAATTAGGCCCTCTAACTGAAACGGGCCTAGCCCGGGGAACAGTAAGAGGGATACCACACAAAAACCCACAAAAATTCACAACAACCAAGCCTAACACACCAGACAAAATTAGACAGCTTTAAACAATAGCTATGAAAATAGATTTTGATTGAATCAAACTTCTCTTAAATCAAGAAAAGAAGGTACTTAGCCACAGCCAAGCGAGACCACGTCCTAGCTACACGAGCGGCAAACGAGATCTGGGGATATGGAGCAGTGCACCATGGGATACCCACTTAGCCCAGCCAATGAGAGACTTCGAGCTAGTAAAATCGGCCGAGTCGGAGCCAATATTCGGCTCCAAACCCACGGGTAAGAATGTAGGTGACATAGGACTACATAACATCAGTACTTCACAAAACCTATCTTCTCTATACTACCGCACCTTCATTTATTACTAATCTGATATATCTATTTCTATCTCAAAACACTTATTTATAGTGCTGGTGCAGCCTATCACCTATATTCAAGCATACAACTTCACAAGTGTTAATTAGTCAGACTAAGTCATTCACATTAGTTACTTACTTTATCCTAACTTGTTAAATTCCAAGTGTGCAATCCACTTTAGCCTTGAACTTGTACCAATACTGTTCTGAGATTTAAACTGTCAACTGCACCTCTTCTATTGCACTGTACTAATCATGCTGATCTATTGTACTGTACTGTATTGTTTATATATTGTATGTTCTACACACACACACATATATATATATATATATATATATATATATATATATATATATATATACATATACACACACACACACGCGTACATATTGTGTACTGTTCTTTATATACTATGTATTGCTCTTTTTAGTGTGGAGCTTTTCTCCCTGGGCCTCCACTGAAAATGGGCTCACTATGGCCCAGGGGACCATCCCGATAAACAAATGTAAATAAATAAACCAGACGGTAAAACACAGAAATAAAAGTCTGTGTAAAGAAAGAGCAGAGAACTTTAGTAACTTCCTGCAGGTCCTTTAAGTCTAGAGAAACTAGAAAAGCTTAAAGAAGGACAAAAGTCAGAAGAGTTTGCAGGGAGAGGATCTTTAAAGATGGTACTTGTTAAACTGTCACAACACAGTAAGTCCAGAATGGAACTCAAAATGCTTTCCTTTTTGAGAACATGCAAAAGTCTGGAATAAAAGCCTTTTCCTAGGTCTTTGTTGGGGATCTGCTCTAGGGTACCCTGGCCGAAAAGATCCTGTATGACAGGTGGAAGATGAACCTGACTGGGGGTCAGTGGTGGAATTCCTCTCAGCAGAGTTCCTTCAAAGACATTTTTGTAAACATGCTGAATGATAGATAATACCCTCTTATCTGTAGTGATGAATTTCCAGGCTAGAAGGAATAAAGCAAGTCTTTTTGACAAGGGAACATCTGGACGAAGTCAAGGGGAAGAAGATAGGCAGAGGTGGGATTTACCTGGAAAGGAGGCTTTTCCAGATATAGAATCTCTGATCGATTTCTCTTCAAATCTCTTCCTGGGTTGTTTCCTACCCTTCTGTGAGGGCTTCTGCTCCTTATGGACAAAGGAAGATGGCTTAGAATTGTGACTTCTTTGATACTAAGGGACTAATATTACAAAAATGTGTTTAAAGTCCTGCATCGCTTTACCAATCTTCAGTCTTGAAAACCTCTGTCATAGAAAGGTTGAGCAATACATGTCTGAAGGGGAGATCCAAAAGCTTGGTCATGACATCCTTGAGGAGGACAGACTGTAGCACAGAGTCACTGGCTGCAGCCCTGGAAGAAGCTTATGCAGCATCATAGCTGCATTTAATAGAATGTCTAGACATTTCTGTAGCTTTACACACACACACGAGCTAGACACAAGCAAGGGTGGGAACACCCAAACAAAATGATGACCTATACCCTCTAACACCCAAAACACTAGCATGAAAACACTACACTAACTTTACACTAACCTAACAAGACCTACAATAGGTAGGGACTTCCAAGATGGTTGCACACTGAGTAACAACAATTTCAGCTCTGTCAGTGTGAAAACAGAAACTCAGAAAAGAGAGCCAGTGAATTTGCCTTTTCAGGTAAATTTCAGTAACTGGTTACCAAGTGCACTGCCTGGATGCCAGCAGAAAGAAATTTAGAAAACTTGAAAGAAAATCAAATCTCAAAAGGTTGAGAGAAAACACTGGCTGGGAAGAATCCTGCAGCTGTTCAGCAAAAAGCAGTTCAAGCTTCAACTTTGGTGCAAGACAGAATTGCCAGTAATCTAGAGGAAAAAGTCAAATGTGCTCAGAGCGGATTAAAACAAACAAAACACATTAAGAGTGCATCAACTCAAAAAAAGACTGGAAAATGGAAGAAGCTTTAAACAGATATTCAGATGAGTTATCAAAACTGCAAAAATCACAGGCTGAAATGAAGAAAAGTCTGGCTGGCTATAAGACTGCTCCAGAAGAGAGGTTTCAAAAAGTACCAAAATTAGAGGACAGAGTACATACGGAATCCTTGAGATTTTCGGCTGTACCACAAGAAAAGGAAGGAACACACACTATTAATTTTATGAAATCACAAATAAGCAACTGGGTCGGTATATTCCACAGCAGGGATTGTTAACTGAAAGGGCGTATCATATGCATGCTCCAAACCTGGCCATAAGAAATCAACCCAAACCTTTAACTGTTAATATGCAGGCCTAACAGCAGAAAGCGTTGATTCTGACAAAACTGTGGCAGAAAGACAACATACTAAAAGTGGGAAACAGTGCTTGTGGGAAAGGAAATTGTACACCAGGCAGAAGAGGAGTAAATTTATTCCAGCAATCAGGAAATGTTGAGAAACAAGTGTGAGATTCAAGCTGCTATATCCCAGCTATTTTCACAATTCTTTTTCCTAGAGGGTCAAAATCATTCTTTGATGCAGACCATGCTAAGTAGGAAATACAAAAGTTTGTCCAACAAAATGTGAGCTATCAGAAGAGGATTCTTCCTTTTATTCTTCTGATAATAAAGCCAACAGAGAAACTATGTCAGTGAAGCATTTTCCAATGTTACAAAAGAAAATGCTTGAGAGATAGAAAAACAGCAAAAGAGTTGACTAGAAGAACCAGGAACATGTTGCAAATGATCCACAGACTTGATTTGGGAGATGGAGATCAACACAAGGAAAACCAACAATTCTGAAATAGATGAATAAATGTGAGATTACAAAGCAATAACTACATTTGTGAAATACAAAGGAACAAAAAAGAATGAAAATACTAGACTCTGACTTTGTTAAATTTCTAGGGGACTCCAAAGCATATACCTTACTTCAGTTCATTAATGTCTGGAAAGACATTTAGAACAGGGCAAGAGGAATTAACTGTAAGCAAAACAAATTTTTGTTCTAAACAATAGTTTTATAATACATGATAGTCTGCATGCTATAAAGTAAATCCTTTTCAGTTATTTTTGATAGTAACAGGGTTACTAAAGTAAACAGGTGCACCTATTTTTTCCTTCTTTCTTTTTGTTCAGTTTTAAGAAAAGGTAAGCAATGCAATACAAAAATGAAAGAAAAGAGCAGGATAAAAAAATCGATGTGCTTTTCCTTACTTTTGCATAGGGGAATAGCTGGATTAAGGCCCATGGTTTGATCTAATGACAAGTTTCAAGGGGAAACAAATAAATAACAGAACACTGAATATAATGAAGTTTCTCTCTAGCAAATAAATGCTCAAGAGTTCAATACTGTAGTGGAAAGCAACTGTGTAAATGGTTCTCATGTTTCTATGGAGACAATATGATAAGGGATAATAAAAACAGAATACTACTTTATTTCAGTGACTAGGAGGTAATGTTTCCTAGAAGAAATCACGTTTTCTACATCTGGAAGAGAAATAAAGATAAGACAAAAATAGATAGCATTTAGTGGAAGCAAAAGTACAGATAGTACCATGCATCTCAGCATGGACAACTTTCACTATAGGTTAATTCAAGTCTGTGAATGCGGCTGTAAATCTGGTTAAATTGTTCCTATTAGGAGGATTAAAATACATTTGAAGATGTGCACAGATTTGCCAGTTAGTATCAGGTTAAGAGGTAATGGGGTACTCTTGGGATATTTGTTTTTTTTTTTTTTTTTTTTTTTGAGAGTTTTCATTAAAACAAAAAGCCTTTTTAAAATGTGATCTAGGTTTAAATGGATATGACCAAAAATGCATAAAAGATCAACCTGCCTAATATTAGTGCAAGCATGTACAACACAACCAAACTAGAAGCTTTAAAAAGCCGTTATACAAAACTGGTGGGAATAACCCTCTTATAATGACAGCAATTTCCATATTACATTTAAATGTGGATGATCTCACAGATATACACACACAAAAAGAAAGAGTAGTAAACTACAATAAAAAATGCAGAATGCAAATAACTATGCAACAGAAGAAATATGGAAAGAGCGGAGCAAGTGAACTTAAAAGATTTCAGGATGGTTATTCAGCAAAAATATGGGACTAAGGAAAAGGGGAGCACTTATATTAACTGCAAGAGGAGCTCCAATAGTGATAGAAGCGGGAGGGAAAAAAAGGATAATAATGGTAGATTTGTAGTATTAAGGGGCTACAGACAAGGGAGAAGGATTACACTGGCATGTATTTAAATTCCACCTAAAATTGCTACAATGGAGCTTAAGAAAATTCTGAGAAAAATAATCAGCTTTCAGCAGGGAATATTACTTCCAGGTGGAGACTGGAATTTATTTTGCAACAGTGATTAAGTATCTGGGAGACCTAGAAGGGAAAAAAATAACAAGAGAGTAGATTTTTGAAGAAATTTATGAAAACATTTGGTATGGAAGATACAAATTCAATGGAAGGGGGTTGGAGAGAATTTACATATTACTTCCCAAAGAACAAAAACTGGACTAGGCTAGACAAAAATTATACTTCACAAGAACACGTGCATTTAATTGAAAGTTTTGATACATAACCAACAACTATTTCAGATCATGCACCAATAACAGCTAAAATAAAGATGCAGGGTAAAGAACAGAAATGACACACTGGCGCTTCCCACCTATCTGTTAAAGGAGGAGGAATTTAGGGAATGGGCAGTGGAAACTTCTTCAAACTTCACATTACTTAAGACCGAGGTGGAAAGGTTCACAGCCCCCATGCTAAAGGACAACGCTGTCCAAGCTGCTGAATCCCTTACAAAGGCACGCTATGAGCACCTGCAAGAATGCATGGATCGTGCTTATCCCAAGCAAAACCAAGACTCACTCCCTCCAAGAAAAGGAAACCAGTCTGGTGGACCCCTGCAATAAACAAACTATACAATAGGAGGAGGAAACTAGTACAGAAAAGAGTAAAATCCCAAGAAAGAAAGACATCCCTGATCAGTATCAGCAAAAAACTATGATCCCCTCAAAAAATCAACCAAGGCTAGCTTCGAAAGAAAAATTGCCAAGGACTCCAAAGATAAGCACAAAATGCTTTAGCTATGTCAAGAACCTAAGTGGAAACTCTCAGATCTGCTCTGACTTGGTGCAGAATGGCACAAAATACACTGAACCGACTGACATTGCCAACATTCTGGCAGACAGGTTTAGTGCAAACTTTACCCCCTAAAGGGCCCATAATCATAACAGAAGAATGTACAGCCCCAGCAATCACTGACACACAGGTTAAAACAGCCCTATCCAAAGACAAAAACACAGCTTCAATGGGACTGGACGGTGTCCCAGGCTGCATCTTACATGAGCTCCAAAATGAACTAACCCCTCACCTAAACACACTGTTCAAACTCAGCCTCTATACAGGCTACGTACCCTTAGAGTGGTGCAAAGCAACAGTTAACCCGCTCCACAAAGGTGGAGCCACAACGGACCACGGGAACTATCGCCCTATAAGCCTGACTAGCCTAGTCTGCAAGGCTATGGAGCACATCATCATGGAGCTTATTAACAGAAACACTGGGAACCTCCAAACATTGGACGCTACCCAGTTTGGTTTTGTTAAGGGCAGACCATGCCTCCTAAACCTGGTGGACTTCTTTGAGACAGTTACCAAGGCTTTAGACGAGGGGAAAGGAGGTCCACACAGCCTATCTAGACCTCACAAAGGCTTTTGACACCATTCCCCATTCTGGTATTATAGACAAGCTCACCAGCCTGAACATAAACCCCAACGTCACGAGATGGGTTGCCAATTGGCTCACGGATAGAACCCACATGGTGAGAGATGCAGGCTCTAGGTCCGACTCTAAACCGGTTACAAGTGGCATCCCCCAGGGCTCAGTCCTGGGACCCCTCCTGTACGGTATATACATCTCAGAGGTACAGGCAAGCACATGAGGACTATGGCTGACCAAGTTCGCAGACGACTGCAAACTGGGGGCCATAAATGACTCTCCGGCAGATACAGACATCCTCCAGAAGGGTCTCACTGAGATGGATACCTGGTGTCAAAATCATGGCCTCAAGCTAAATGCCAAAAAGTGCAAAGTCATCCCCTTAGGAAAAAAAGTAGCCGCGAACTACCACATAGGTGGTAGTCCCCTAAATACAGAAAATGTAATAAGGGATCTGGGGACCCAAGTAGATAGTAATCTCTCCTTTGACAATCATATTGCCAAGGTGGTTAGGAAATCCTTCTATGTGGCCAACCTAATTACGAAAGGGTTTGCATCTAGAACAAGAGAGGTTATTGTGCCCCTCTACTCATCATTCATTAGACCCATCATAGAGTACAATGCCCCATTTGGAATGTACCTTACAAGACACCTGCAACAGCTGGAAAGACCAAAGTACCACCTCACAAAGAGGATTACTGGCCTCAAACAGATGACCTATGCAGCCCGACTGAAGAAACTCCAGCTGTACTCTGTTACATACCGTTTACTCAGAGGTGATCTCTGCCTGACATACAAGGCCATGTCCAACCCAGAATTGATGGACATGCTCCAGCTAAATAAAACAAATCCCCAAGAGCCACATGCTCTAGGGATCTAAACCTCACCACAACGATAAATAGGACGTGCTGGAGGAATAGATTCCTGTCCCAGAGAGACTCCCCATTCTTTGGAACAGGATTCCAATCTACATTAGGCAGAGCCCCTCACTAACATTCTTCAAGAGGAACCTTGACGAGGGGATGGGAAACAGAAAATTTACCTCTGGGATCACTGCAGTGGCTCTGCTGGACAGAGGCACAGGGAACTAATGGCACTGCTGGACACAGGCAGAGGGAACTAATATAAGGGGGCGGCAAAAGCCAACACATTCCCGCTAGGCTTATAGATGCCCTCGGGCAGATAGCCTAGTACTTACCTATGAACTTATAAATCATTCAGAGTTCTTTGGGAAGATAGAAATTTCTTCTGGAAATATAGTTAGGGAGTGGCATACAATTAAATTGGAGTTTAAAAGTAACGTGGAAATAAAAGAAAACTATGTGGTTAAAAAGTAAGAATTGGTTTGACGGACTGACAAAGGTTAAAGGAAAACAACGGGATATCAAACCAAATAGTTCTACTTGAGGTTTCCCTAAATCCCTGTTATGTGATACAGCCTCAAAAAAACATAACCGCAGCTTTAAAAAATAATCCACTAAACTGTTTTACAGCTTTGGCGTCATACCTTTCCGTACTATTTTCCTTTCATTTTTAAAACCAAGTTGAAAGCTGTCTAGCCGGCTCTTAAATAATGATGTCACATCTGCCATAGCTCTTGCTGAAGATCCCGGGATGTTTCCTCCCCCAAAGTGACGTAAACACTGCCTTATTTGCATGCTGTACAGAATCCCTATGATCCTCCCACATTGTGATGTCATCACTGCCTTTCCCAGCCCATTGTTAACCTAATAAATGGACTAGGTGCTGTGTGGAACTCCTTTTCTGTGGTAGCGAATCCGGTCGACTCTGTGTGAAGCACTTCAGAAAGGGGTGTATTGCCTGCATCTTAGTCAGCGTTTTGCTACTTCATAGTTAAGGTAAGTCTTATTACTTCTTACTAGTGTATCCAAAATGTAATTTGTCCCTGTTTCTATGCCTTCCTTGCCCTGATATTTGTCCTCCCGAGTTTTAAAGTGCACATTAGTAGAGTTAATTTTACCTGTTTGTAAGGGTGCCACGTGCTTCACTTTTGCTGCTGAGTTTTTAGCTTAGCCTACTTCTTAACATTTGGATCCAGGGTTATATTTGTGTGCTGAATTATACTGCTGCCCGGTTAGGTTTAATGCTGGTGTCTTCTGCATTCTCGAGTCGGCCTGTGGTTCTGTGCATGCTGCTTTCCGGTTTCCTTCAGAAGGAAGTCTATTACTGCAGAGTTTTTTTTTTAGTTGGTTACTGGTGTGTTTTTATTATCTATGCTATATTTGGTGCTGTATTTTATGTTTTCTGTAGTATGTCGGTGCCTCGTGGTTCGCTACTGTACGCTGCTGCTGATGTTTTGTAATGTTTCCAGCTATTCGTTTCCAATACTTGGCTGTTCTGTCTTGTGCAAGGTTTTGTATTTTTTTTTTTTTTTTTTTTTTTTTTTTATATTAATGCTCCGTTTTATTTATTTTATTCGTTATGCTGCTGGGCTTGCTCCATTTTACACATGAAGCTGCTGTTTATTCGTTGCTACTGCCTTGCACTTCTGTTTGTGTAATTTTTAAATTTTTTTTTTTTATTTTTAAAGTAATCCTCACAGAACAGAGGGAGCCTCGCAGAACAAGAACAGATGCAACTGCATATTACTAAAGAGAAAGTAAATAAGGGACTGCCTCGACAAAACACGAGTGGAAAGAGTGCTGTTAACCAACTGTTTTTTGATAACTCCAGAGCACAAAAACATTTAGCACAATGACTCAGGTAACAAGAAGTAGAAAGGGTTGTTTGCCAAGCTTAGGGAGCCTGTAACAAGGAAAACAGCCAGAGATCCTGTAGAGATCTCAGAAATATTTCAGAAATTTTATGAAAATCTGAATCAAGCAGAATGTGGAAATCGAGAAAATGTACAAATGGAAATGTTTGTGGCAGAACTAAATGTGCCATGGTAAGAGGTAGACTAGGATCAATTACTAAAAGTTGGGCCAGGAGGAAATGAGATAAAAATGGTGATGAATAACCAATCTACAGGAAAGTCCCCAGGAACAGATGATATTCCTTTAAAAGCTAGGAGGGAAAAAACTGACATACGTATTTAGAAATTTTTGTTTAATAGTACTTTAAAACTAGGAGAAGCACCATCATCCTGGATAAAAGCAGTGCTGGCTGTAATACCTGAAAGATGGTGAAGACGCATCAGATCCAGCTTCCCGCAGACCTACATCAATTTTAAACCATATTATATAGTGCTTATGTCTGTAATGGCCAAAAGAATGGCAAAGGTCATCACCAAAATAGATATTGATCAACGCGGTTCTGAGGAGGGGAGGCAAACATATGACAACAATAACAGAGCAATGACAATTCAGAATGAAGCAGAATTTAAGAAAATACCACTGTTTGTGGGTCTTGATGCAGAGAAAGCATTTGAGAGTAAGGTGGGATTTTATGAATAAGGCAATGGAAGCATTTGTATTCTTTGACAAGATTATATGTTTGACTTGGAGAACATATGAAGGAATACAGGCAAAAATTAAAGGGGGGAGGTCCTCTCTAGTAAGTTCTGCTGGAGCAGAGGAACCAGGCAAGGGTGTCCTCTTTCCCCTTTGTTATTTGCATTATATGTAGAAGCACTGTAAAAAAAAAAAGGTACTCAGAAATTCAAGGATACAATTGGCATGGTAGTCAGGAAAAAAATTACTATTTGCACATATTTTATACCTGATAAAACTAGCACTTCAGTGTTGTGGAACACTGACAGTTTCACGTCTTTTCTAGATACAAAACTAATGAAGATAAAACAAAAGGTAATAGCTGTAAACTATGTACACATACAAAAATTGGTTCAGTAATACACGTTTATGGGGATATGATAAAATGATGCACTCAGGAGTATGGATTAAAAAGGATTATACCATGACCCCTCCATAAATATTCCAAAACGTGCACGCTGATTGGCCAGCGTGCACGTTCTAAATCGACTTATACTAATGGAAAAAGGTCTGGTCACCCGGACTTTTTTCATTAGTATAAGTCTCTTTTACAACACTGGCTCGCTATGTTAAAAGAGTTTAACATAGCGACACAGGTTTAAAAAAAGCAACGGAGATCTCCGTTGCTCTTTTTAAAGCTGTCTCACTATGTTAAACTCCTTTAACATAGCGACACAGTGTGTAAAAAGCAACGGAGATCTTGCTTTCTCCTTTGCTTTTTTTTAAACCTGTCTCGCTATGTTAAATGGGTTTAACATAACGAGACAGCTTTAAAATAAGCAAGGGAGATCTCTGTTGCTTATTTTAAAGCTGTCTCGCTATGTTAAACCCATTTAACATAGCGAAACAGTAAAAAGCAACGGAGATCTTGTTTTCTCCGTTGCTTTTGGCCACAGCTCTGATGTACTGCGTAAGCATGCGCAGTACATCAGAACTGCTGCGGATACCAGACAGCTGCGGAAGGGCAGCAAAGAGGCATTATACAATGCCATTATTTAAGAAAAGTAATTATTTCTTTTCTTAAATAATGTCATAGTATAATAGCAATAACCCACTTCTGGGTGTGGGTAATGCAGGATTTACCCACGGTTGTCTTTGTTTGGTCACCAAACCATGCCAACCGTGGGTAAATCCTGCATTACCCACACCCAGGTGTGGGTTATTGCTATATTTGGTTATGGCAGTTAAGGATATGTGGGAACAGACTAATCAAAAGAAACAAAACTGAGAAACTGGAAGCTCTGGTTTATGGATATGGTTAGCAATAGACAAGCAGTGAAAATGCTTTACTCCCTTTAGTTTTATACACAGGTCAAGCATATTTGTATCATTCAGATGAGAAGTCGTGGATAGAAATTAATAAAGAATCTAAGGATTTTATCTGGGAGGGGAAGAAGGCAAGAGTTAAGTGTGACAAGTTGATCCTTCCAACAGAACAAGGTGGCTTGGTATTATTACCTGATTTTAAAGTGTATTTCAGAGCTACACAGTTACAGCTCCTACACACAGCACAAGCAGAAAGCTTTAATTCAATGTGGAAAGGGATGACGATGAAAGGGGGCAGGGGGGCTCAAGAAACGAGGAGAGACTGGGATTTTGGATGCAGATCCTTAAGGAGAATAACAGCAACCATACAGAATATTACATTCATACAGCAGCAGAAAGCATTCTAAGAACTAAGCCAACATGAGAATGGAGAAAGGAGATTCTACCGATAGGGATGAATGTAATTAGGGGTACAGAGAATAGGCAAGAGGTGGCTGGAATTTACTTAAGAAAATTGACAAAGGAACCAAGGTATTGGGAGCAAATAATTAGAGGGGGGAAGGTAACAGAATGGGAAGTAAAGATTAATTTGGACTGCAGGCATTAGACTGCCTTGCCTATTCAGGATCAATATCTGAGTATAGATAAAGAGAAACCGGGGAATCCTAAGCAAAAGACCAGCATTAGTAGAGTTTTTAGTAGAATTTAGAACAAAAACTGCTGTTACAGGGATAATTTGTAGGGCAAACATGCTGGCTATGCCCTTGCAACTCTCACTCTGTCACCCACCCCATCCACCCACTACCTTTCTTTCCACCCCACTAGCTACCTTGATTACAGCAAGCTCGGATGTTCATAAGCCTACTACTTATTATACAGCAGGAACTTCTTATTGTAACAACTGTTAATGTCTGTTATGTACTTCGCAGATGATAAAGATTCCAGATGTCTACTGATGTACTATGTTCTTCATCTGTTAACTATGTTTGTAATTGTTAATTGCTATGTTAATCCAATGTAACTGCTGTCTGTATATTTTAATTGTGGAGCTTTTCTCCCCGGGCCTCTGCTGAAAATGGACCTACATCCAGTCGGACACTACCAGTCAACAAATGTAAATAAATAAATAAATACAACATGCTGCACGTTAACTGCAGGAATCAATAAGTGGAGGTCAGAAATCATCAGGAAGAGAGACTGCATAAGGGGATATATGCATGGCTCCCAAATATGCAACAAAGTCTAGATTATACAGAATCCTTGCTTGAAAATGTTTGCATAGGTAATTTAAACCCTAAGCAGACAAATAATTTTTCGTAAGGTAGACTGCAAATGTTGGAGGTGGCAGATTTTAAAAATTCCATGAAGACCACTCTATCAGAAATACTGGGTGAGCAAACAGGTGTTACTAAGTAAATTATTTTTTGAGCTGTGACAGGATCGGAATTGCCTAGACATAGTAAGGCCTTGCTGAGTTTAATTCTGGTGGCTACCACAAAAGCAATTACTAGAAAATAGGTTCATAGGTGTGTACTAGCCTAATGGCCCTGGAGCCTTTACAAGCCTAGCCCATAGGATTAACCTGGCATCACGCCACCGGACCTTAGTTCCCAGTGCCTCTGTCGAGTACAGCCATTGAGTGATCCCCGGGGTGAATTTTGTATTTCCCATCCACTCATCAAGATTTCGCTTAAAGAGGGCCAGTGAGGTGCTCTGCTTGACATGTATGGGAAGTCTATTCCATAGCATGGGCAGTCCCTGGGTTATGAACCTGTCCCTCCAGCATGTTCTCTTAATTGTGGTAAGGAGGTTGAGGTCTATGGAGCATATGGTGGGGAGGGATTGGTATTTTGTTAGATGCAGCATTTCTAACAGAGCTGGGTCAGACACGGCTTTGTAAGTCAAGCAGAGATCGCCTCTAAGTAGGCGATATGAGACAGAGAAAAGTTATTTAATCTGTCCATATAGGACAAGTGTTTAAGGCCTAGGATCCTCTTTGTGAGGTACTTTTGCGGCCTCGCCAGTTGTTGCAGGTGTCTAGTGAAGTACATGCCAAATGTGGCACTGTACTCGATGACTGGTCTAATGAGGGAAGAGTAGAGGAGACAATGACTTCTTTCTTCCTGGATGCAAAGCCTTTAGTAATGAGATGTGAAACAGAAGGACTTTCTGACCACAGTGGTAATGTGGTGGTCAAAAGAGAGGTTGCTGTCAACCTGTGTTCCCAGATCTCTTATAATGCCTGCTGTGTTCAGTGGATTACCATCGATGTGGTAAATTCATGGGAACTGGGTTTTTCCCAAAGGGGATGACATTTTTTGGCATTGAGCTTAAGGCCATGGTTCTGACATCAGTGGTTGGTCTCAGTGAGGCCTTTCTGTAGGACGTCAACACCACATGGGGGGGTTAATAATATTAAAAGAGGTTTCAATATGAAGAACCTGTTAGAAACCCAATGTAAAACTAGGAAAAACAATACGGGTACACATAAATGCGGAGCATGTAAATACTGTTGTTTTATAGATAGTTCTAATACTTTTATAGTCCGGAACGAAATATTTTCAATCCACGATGTTAATAATTGTAATACACGATCAATAGTTTATTTGGCTCAATGCCAACCATGCCCATCATTTTATGTCGGTAAAACCAACTGTCGTTTAAGAGATAGAATATGTGAACATATATATGCGATCAACAAGTGGAATAACGACAATGCCTTGGCTAGGCATTCTGACCAAAATGCTGGGCACACATTTAAGTTCGAGATCATATGTAAAATAGGCAACAAAAACATAGGTGGAAAATATTTAAACGACAGTTGTCAAGTTACTGTTAGAAAAGAGTGAATTGAACTGGCAGTTGGTTTTACGAACATGTACGGAGCCAGAATTGAACGAAACATACTCAATAGCAAGTGTACTGAAACTAAGGAGCCTATTTAGGTAAAGAAGTTCCAGTTATGACAAATAGATACTGTAGTCTGTTATTTACATTGGTGATGTCGCGTTATGAATTCCTTGTGAACGACAAACCTTGAGTGATATACTAACAGTTGAGTACAGTTAGTAATAGTCCCCTTTATAAAATTTTTGGGATTTTCCAGTAAAACAGTAGAAAGACCTTAGATAATGATAGTTAGGAAAACTCGAGTGATATAAACAACATTACCGAGTTTGATCATTGGGTGACACTGGGTACACCCTTTACATATTTGGAAAGAGACACTCCTATGTATCAATGTGGTTGAACTACTGGGTCTACACTTTAATACATACCCTGGTTCTTTTTCCCGTTGATAAGTTGATATACAGTGTAGTGAAAACAGGTTGGTAAATATAGATTTACCTGCTTGGTCATGATAACCTGATTATCCTAGACTAGGTGTTTAAAAGAAGCTTGATCTAGTATAGGGGCAAATTCCAGGATTAGTAAGTAGAAGTACACTCATTTTTTTATAATGCAAACATTAATAGAGTGCGATAATGAGAAGTTATGTACTTACCATAACGTTCCATGTTAGTTGTCTTCTTCTCGCCTTCTTTCTTGCTGGATGGGTTCGGCTCCGACTCGGCCTATTACTAAAGCTCGAGAGCTATTTTCACCGGCTCGAGGCTATACTATGTCCCATAATGCTAGGCGTCATATACCCAGATCTCGTTTGATAGCTAACACTATGGACATATATGTCCCACCACAAGAAAAGAGTAAATCTAAAATATGCAAAAATAAGCTCTTCTACATATATCCCTTACAAGGGCTACCAAAAGGGGAACAAGAGAGCTAAATGAGAAGATAACTCTGGTGACAAAAGATATCTCACAAGATACTCTAGGTCTTTCCAGGCCAGGGGGATGGAGGGTGGGATGCAAGAAAGAAGACAACTAACATGGAACGTTATGGTAAGTACATAACTTCTCAATGTTAAGTTGTCAATCTCGCCTTCATTCTTGCTGGATGGGACAGCGTCCCTAGCACCTTAGTCCTGGGTGGCTCAATGGAACAGACTCTTGAGTACAGTGGAACCAAACTCAGCGCGACTTCTGGAGGCGATGTCCAGTTTGTAATGAGAAATAAAGGTACGAGGGGAGGCCATGTGGCCGCTGCACAAATAGAATCCATGGGTAACCTTGCTCGAAAAGCTACTGAGGAAGCTAATGCTCTGGTTGAATGAGCTCTAGGCTTGGTAGGGGGCTCCTTATGCCTCAATTGATAGATTAACGTGATGAGAGGTCAACCATCTGGGCAAGGTTACTTTAGAAACTGGAAGGCCTTGCTTTTCTTCTGCGTAAGACAGGAAGAGCTGCTCTGATTTTCTCGACTGTTTTGTTCTATCAAGATAGAAGCGTAGTTGACGGTGGACGTCTAAACAATGTAGTCTTCTCTCAGCTCTATCAGTATAATTTGGGAAGAAAACTGGGAGATCAATAGACTAAGATTTTTTTTCAGAGAGTACCTTAGGTAAAAAGGAAGGATTAGTCCTAAGGGACACTATCTTTGTGAAAAACAAGATAAGGGGGGCACACAGAGAGCTTGTAGTTCCGAAACCCTTCTTGCTGAGGTAATAGCTACCAAGAAAAGTGTTTTCTACGAGAGCAGTTTTAACGAGCAGGAAGCAGTTGGCTCAAAGGGAGGCAGAATTAAAGAAGACCATATCAAATTTAGATCCCACGGTGGAGGAGGGTCTTTCACCAGGGGCCCAAGTAATAGAATTCATTTCAGAAAGGCTTTGCAGAGCTTGTGGGACATAATACTGGTTTCTGACAAGCCAACGTGAAAATTTGCAATAGCCGCCAATTGGACCCTGATAGTGGCTGAGGAAGAGCCTTCTGGTGTTAGACTTGAGAGGCAAGGATGATATCACGTACTGACTGAGAAATAAAGGGAAGCCTGGCTAGGGTTGGAAGTGGAGCAACCAAGCTGTGAGGTTGAGAGATGGAAGGGATTGGTGCAGCCCGCCCGACTGATGGGTCAGAAGGTCTGGCACTGGGTCCAGATGCCAGGGCTGCTCTAGTAGATGACGTTGCAGGAACAGAAACCAGACTTGTCGGGGCCAGTAAGGGGCAATGAGGATCATCCTGGATCTCAAGGCAGTTGCTTTCTGGATTAACAGGGTAATTAAGGGAAAAGGGGGGAAAGCATATAGAAGACCCCAGGGCCAATCGTGGACTAGAGCGTCTCTGGGAGGGAGACCCGGAAGAGGAAAGATGGTGAAGAAATCCTGACACTTGCTGTTTTGAGGGGTTGCAAAAAGGTCGCAGCAAGGCTGACCCCATCTTCTGAATATTTGTTCCGCAACTAGTTGGTTGAGAGACCACTCGTAGGGCATGAGATGGCCCTGCTCAGTCTGTCCGCTATGACGTTGGACTTCCCTAGAATATGGGTTGCTACCAGAAACCGTTGAGAAGAGATCGCCCACTGCCAAAGTCTGAGCGCTTCCCGACATAGGGGGTAAGACCTGGTTCCGCCCTGCTTGTTGATGTACCACACTACAGACATATCGTCTGTCTGAATTGCAATCGTCCCAGTGGGTAGAGAGTTCTGAAGGGCCTGCAACGCCAAAAGTACCGCTCTCATCTCCAAGACATTAATGTGCAGGTGGCACTCGAAGGGCTGCCATGTGCCCTGGACTGTCCTGCCCTAAAAATGTCCCCCTCCCCCACCCGATCAGGGAGGCATCCATTGTCACGGTGGCAACCGGAGGGGGGAGAATAACAGGTCTGCCCAGGAGCACCTGGGGCGAGACCATCCACCACGAGAGGTGTCTCTTGCATGACTGAGTGATGAGAATGTTGCGAGACATGGGAAGCTGCTAAAAGGACCATTGGGGAAAAAGCATCCACTGCAGTAGCCGCATATGAAAACGAGCTAGGGGGAGCAAGGTGATTGTTGCTGCCATCAGACCAAGTGTTTTCAGTACAAATCGGGCTTGGACCCTGTCCTCCTGTAGAAACGTTTGAACATGGCTGTGAATGTCTGAAACTCTTTGTGTAGGTAGTCTTGCTGACAACTCTACCATGTTTAACACGGCGCCTATGAAGGTAATATACTGACAGGGCGATAAGGCAGACTTTTCGAAGTTTATAGAGTTGCCTAGCGCTCTGCACGTTTGCACAGCGTAATCCTTGGCTTGAAGTAGCTGGTGCCTGGTGGTGGCAGTAAGGAGCCAGTCTAAATATGGAAACACCTGGAATCCTCGTCTCAGGTGAGCCGCAACCACTGCCATGCATTTGGTAAACACCCTGAGGGCTGTGGTGAGGCCAAAGGGCAGGGCTCTGAATTGGTAGTGACTGGCTCCCAGCCGGAAGCGGAGAAACCTTCTGGAGCGCCTGTTCATTTGATATGGTAGTACGCATCCTGAAGATCTATAGAGCACATCCAATTGTCCTGACCCAGAAAGGGTAGAATGGACTGTAGCGTGACCATCCGGAACTTTGTTCTTTGAACAGACTTGTTCAGCCTGTTGAGATCCAAAATAGGTCTCCAGTCCCCCGTCTTTTTTGGTACTAAAAAGAATTTGGAGTAGATTCCGGATCCTTGTTGGTCTGCTGGGACTGGCTGGATGGCCCTTTTTGACAGCAGCTTTGAAATTTCTGACGCTGCTTGATCTCTCAGACCGGGTGGAACGTCTGGAAGAGGCCCTTTTGGTTGTTGCAGGGTGTGGATAAAGGGGATTCTGTAACCCTCAGATATGATCGACCGTACCCATCTGTCTTGCGTAAGGGAATGCCAGGCTTCTGGGTACAGTGAAAGTCTTCCCCCGACTGCCTCCGAAGGTGGACAGTCGGGCAGCTCCACAGGGGTGCTGGAAGGGTTTGTCAGAGAAAGATTCTCTGCTACCCTGATTTTGCGGACCCCCCCCTCCCCCTAGGGCGGCATCTGTTATTGTTTCCTCCTCTGCCGCTGGAGGGGAGCTCACCACGTGCGTCAGGCAGTGCTCCCTGGGGCTTACGGAACCACATCTTTCCGCCCTTTTGACCCTTAGGGTATGGTCTGGAAGGGGCGGAAAAACAGACTCCCACGGCAGAGAGAGTCTTGCCTTCCTGCTCACACCTGGTCAATGTATCCTTCATTTGAGGTCCAAACAGGGCAGAACCGTCAAAGGGGGTGTTAGTGAAGGAAGCCTTGAAGGGGTCAGCAAAGGTGCACAGCTGCATCCAGGCGTGTCTCCTTAGAGCAACGCCCGTGCCTGGGGCTCTACTCGCTCCATCAGCTGCATAAGAAATGAGCTGCATGAAAAAGATGACAACAGAGTTCAGGGTCCCCAGCTGGGAGTTGATCTTTTCCTGGGACCCCACAGCTGTTGGGTCCTGTAAGGTATCACCCAGTTCTTTAAGGAGGTCTCTCTGAAGATGGGTGAAATGGCATAAGTAATTCAGCGATCGCATGGCAAAGGTCACTGAAGAAAACATCCACTTGCCATACCTATCCATAGTCCTAGATTCCTTATCAGGACGATGAACAGGTACTGAAGGGTCAGCCAACTCCTCCTTATTGGCTGCCGCCACCACCATGGCATCCACAGGGACTAGTTTATTAGCTGTATTAGGTTCTTTATATGCAACAGCAGCATGTTTATATATTTTCTTATGGGCCATTTCAATACTAACTAGTTATATAGCATTTATGCAGGTTTAACACCATTTTTTATATAATGCCTCTGTTTATATACTTATATTTGATTACTATCTATAAGACATAATAGCAGGATATTAAGCTGTATTTGGCCTTCAGGTCTTTATATTGGTAACAATCTTATGGTTTACATTTATACATATTGGATTTATAGCAATTGTGTTGTTAAACATTGTTTTCTATATACTAGTATTATTTGATTTTGCTCAGTATTTGTGGTCCTATACCACTATAGCCAGTATCAATGCTCTAATTATTGGGATATTCCTACCGGACAATCACAGTCATTATTAATACTTGTGATTACTGGCCTCTCATGTCCTTTTGGCGTTTTGCTTTTGTTGGGCCATACATCTGTGGGATTATATATTTATGTTTAACCTGACCTATTGGATCAATATTAGCTGAGTTTAATTTTATCAGGTTGATATTGATTGAGTTCAGTCATTCTCAGGTCAACCATATTTTGGACAGCATTTCTTATATATTTGTCCTGCTGACCACAGTTATTACATGCTTAATACAATTTTATTGTGGGGTATTATATCTGTTATTGTTGCTTGTTGAACATCACATCTGTCATTTTGGTTTTCCAATATTTATGGGAAGCTCTATGTTGTTTAAATAACATATACTATTCTAGGATAGACATATTATATCACATGGTTTATCATTATAATTTTTGGCCATTGACATTATTTGAGGTATTAGCAACAGGGATTGTTCTCTATTTGATTAAGAATATGGGACTTATTATAGGATATTGACAACAGATTGCAGTTGACTTATATCTCACAGGGCCAGACGGCCATTTGTGTTGTGCACTTTTGTATTACAATATAGGTATATTTTATATATACATTTTATATATACATTTTTCCACATTCATCCAGACTGGGCTTTCATTTCAACTAGACTGGCTGAACATCTTTTGTCTAAGTTATTTGAGATTACTTTCTTTTATAGACATAGTTCTATTTGCAGCCTCAGCCTCTTGTGATTCAAATTAATTATTTGGCTTTGTAATACATTTGCTTAGTCGAACCCCTAGTATTTTTGCTTTAGTTTTCCACTTCACCATTGTTCATACGGTTTGCTGCAACTTATTGTCATGGATCTTAACAAACTGCTCTCTGGTCTATGTTCAGATAAGGATGATTTAAAATTTTTTGGTATAGGTACTGAAAATACGGAATTGGACAATTTGGTGAATATTGATCCAGTTGACGGTTGCGAAGACTTATTTTTCAAATTGGGTAAACAAATTAAGATGCTCAGAACAAACATTTGGCACAGCAAATTGTTCAAGGCATATCAAGCACAGAATATATCCCCTAGAGGATTGAGATGCAAAATCCAACCACTAGTGGGCACACCTGATGAAACTCTGTTGAAAGACTGGCAACAAGCACAACAGGATGCTGCTATGACTAGAGTTAATATTCTGTCCTCCTTCTATGAGAGAACAATACAGAATAATATTAAGGAAGTGGAACAAACATGTAGCAATCTTAAACAGTTTGAACAAGATACTAGTTTTCAGGGTAGTCTAAGCAAATTATCTAAAGAAATCTCAACTTTGGAGTATAGTCTTAAGAATAAGAAATTGCATAAATTTGCCCGGGATAAAGATGATTATGACAAGGGCAAACAATTTGAATCACATAGAGGTGTGAGGTTTGCTTATGGCACTAAGAATGGTTCCTCTATACGTAGAAAGAGACCAAGATCCATTCTTAAAAGAAAGGGTCCAACTATATCAGTTCTGGTGATGAATCTTCAGCAACAGATACAGAGATAGCCAATACTGGTGATTCCCCAAATGCCAAAAGGGGCAGAAGGATTGAGGCCCCTTTAGGGGGAAAAAACACAGGGCCGGCAGGAAGCACAGGGGTAACAAACTTAGAAGAGTTGTTTTTGTCAATAGTGAAGTAAATAATCTATGTAATAATGTTTTAAACATTTCCAAACATGTCTTGACTGATTATCAACATTCCCTATTGAATAAAGGCCTTGGTTTTATACCTGTTTTTTTTATTGATGAAAGTATCCTTGTTTCTGATACAATAGACTTTTGTAGGAAAATTAACCTTAAACTCTTTTTTAGACAACAGGATCAAACTGATAATTCTCAAAGATCATCTGATTTCAGATTCCATAAATCTACATTTAACCCACCTATGGATAAACATGTAGCGGTTTTCCAGCAGGCTGTCATTAAGGATATACACTTTAATTTGGGTTCTGAGGCTACTATGAGGCATAATATGTCTAGGAAGGAACAAATTGCACTTACACAACTTAGAAACAATACAGATATCATTATTACTTCTGCTGATAAAGGGGGAGCGGTGGTGGTTATGGATACTGAGTATTATGTGAATGAGGGTCTTAGACAATTATCAAACCATCATCACTATATGAAAATGGAGATTGATCCCACACCTGGTTTTGCTTCTGAGATTAATGAATTTCTTGAGCAAGCGGTTGACTCTGGAATAATTTCTGATAAAACTAGAACTCATCTAACTGTTAAAGATCCTGCTAAACAACAACTCTATTTACTTCCTAAGATTCACAAATCCATACACCAGCCACCAGGTAGACCAATTGTATCCGGCATCGGGTCACTAACGGAACCCTTATCAGTATTCTTAACCGAAAAATTGAAACCATTATTAACATGTATAAGAGCAAGAATAAAGGATACAACAGAATTTTTGCAGATTGTCTTCGAATCACAATTAGACCCTGAATGGCTTATGTGCACTCTTGATGTGTCTTCACTTTACACCAGCATCCCTCATTGGGCGGGTCTCCAAGCCTTGGATTATTGGCTTAATAAAACCAATTTATACCCCCCAGGGATGAATACTCTTCTATTGTGTATGGTGGAACATGTACTTACGAAGAATGTCTTCTATTTTCAGCAAAACTGCTATTGGCAACTACAAGGCACGGCTATGGGTGCATCCTTTGCACCCATATATGCTGATTTATTTATGGGTTACATTGAGGATATGATTATATATGATCCCATGCATAATATCTACATACCAGAAATAGATATATGGAGGAGATACCTGGACGACTGTTGGCTCATATGGAAAGGAGGTGTGGAATACCTTAAGGAATTTATTCAACACTTGAATGGGAACATCTGGGGTATCGAATTCACTGTTGAATACAGTCAAAGTGAAATCAGTTATTTGGACGTACAGTTAACACGAAAGAGAGATAACACTCTCAGAACATCTGTCCACAGAAAATTTCCACAGTACAACACTCTTTTGCATGCAGAAAGCTTTCATCCCAAACATATTATCAGAAATATACCCAAATCTCAATTTTTGAGGATGAAAAGGATTTGTTCCTCAGTGGATGACTTAAGAAATCACCATACAGATTTGACCAGGAGATTTTTATCTAGAGGTTACTCAACACGCACAATTGAGTCAGCAGTCCAACAAAGCCATGACAAAACCAGGGAGTCTCTTCTCCAATACAACACCAGAACTAATAATCAGGAATCTGATGTATGTAGATTTATTACCACTTTGGGTAGGAATAGTGCCAATCTAGTCAATATAATCAATACCCATTGGAATATACTTAATTCACATCCCCTGTTGGGAGATTATCTTGGTGATCGATGTTATTTTTCTTATAGGAAAGGCAAAACATTAGGGTCACTTTTTTCACATTATAAAAAAACAAGGGCTATTGATGACAATCTCAGTCAAAGAACACTCACTGGGGACAAACTTATAGGTATTTACCCATGTGGACATTGCAGCTTTTGCAAATACATCTTTAAAACCACTAGTTTCACGAGTAGGAATACTGGACAAATATACAATATACAATTCTTTGGGAATTGCAGTTCAGATTGGATCATATATCTTGCCACTTGTACATGTCAAGCATTTTATATTGGCCAAACTTCCAGACAGTTTCGTACTAGGATTTCTGAACATCTAGGAAACATTAGAAACAAAAAAATTACTAATGCACTATATAGACACTCCATTAAACATCCCACGGCCAAATTCACATTTACTATCATTGATCACATTATTGGTAATCGATCTTTTAAAACAGGCTGGCATGACATTCTAAATGCCAAAGAAAAGAGGTGGATCATTAAACTTGGGGGTTATTTCCCCCTGGACTGAATGATAAATTATAACCTTTATTTGTTCGCATTGTGTATGTAGGTTTCTCACTTTATTAAGTTATGGAGCTAACTATTTTGCATCCCAGCTCACAGGTTTTTGTCATTGGTATTCAATCATGGATACTTAGATATAGAATTGTGTTTTATTTTACTTTATCACTTACAATTATGGGCATAACAGCCAACTATATTCCTCATGTATTTTCTCATACATTTGTGATGTGGTATATACAGCTTTATTAAGCTATTGTATAATTTATACTTTAAGCATTATGTTCCATTATTTTTCAGTACATATTTTTTTGTACTGGATTTTTTTGCACTGAATTAACAGGAAGTGATGTCATTCTTATCTACTAATGAACATTATATAAGATGATGCCTAATTTCTTTTGCTTACTGCACTACTGAAGAAAGCCTTGCAGCTGAAACCGGTCTAGTTACAGTCTCAAATAAACTTATTTTGATCTTCCTTGGTGCTGGCAAATTTTCTTCTTTGGATCCACAGGGACGCCCTTGGAGAGAAACTGCTTGTCTGCCGGGGCTGTAATAAATTTTGTAGGCCTCCGGGAGTTGGTTCCATAGTATCCGGAGCCATCCACGCCTTTCTAGCCACCACCTCCATGAGTGGGTCGAAAGGCGGGTACACCCAGGAGGTGGAAGGGCGAGAACCGAACGCATCCAGATACACCGACTCGTCCTCGGAAGGGTTGAGGGCAGACCAGTTCCCCCTCTGTTTAAGGATCTCTAGGATGTCAGAAAAAGAGACATCCTCAGAGGGGGACCTTAGGGACCCTTCCGAATCATCCAGGTCGGTGTCAGATGTTACTGACTCAGGGGAGTCAACATGCTTCCTCTTGCATGTCCTCTTCCGAGGGGGCTCCTCTGCAGGATCAGGGGTGGCCTCGGAAGAGGAGGAAACGCCCAATGGAGCGGCCTGGAGCACTGGTTCTCCGCGCTTGGGTTCGGGAGGGTAGGCAGGGGCTAAAGCAGGCACCGTGGAGGGAGGGGCCGACGACGCAGACCGTGGCGCCAGTATGTGAGTCAGCACGCTCCTCATGACCTCGAAGGCGCCCCCGTCAGGCAGGGAAGAGGGACCCAGCTCCGAGGAGATGAGAGCTCCTTCCAGCACCGAGAGGGACGGCTCCAAGGTTGATGTCAGGGCCGAACTCACCTGCGCCGCGGTTCAGAGAGGGAGAATGGGGTCGGACAAGGGTCCGATGCCACTCGCCCCCTCGGAGCCGACGAGGGAGTCTCGACGCCTGGATCCCTCCAAGGACGGAGCAAATGAAGGGATCGGAGCAGACGAAGGAACCGATAACGGAGGGATCGGTTCCGACGCCCCAACGGTACTAACCTCAACGGCCTCTAGCTCCAAACTCAGCAAAGTAGTCGGAGGATGAACTTGAGCAGGCATTGGGGTAGCCCCTGTCTGTTGAGACGGGCTATGCAATAACTGGGCCAGCGCCTGCGACTTTAAAAGCCTGCTGACTACCCTCTCGAGGTCATGGTCCGAAAGCCTGGAAGACCTGGAGGAGTGAGACCTATGGCTCCGCTCTGACAGCAAGGGAGACTTCGGAGCCAATCTAACAGACTCCAGTGAAGGAGACCTGGAGTATTTTTGTTTTGGGTACGGCTCCGACACCAAAGCCAGAGCCAACTGAGGCCTCGATGAACAGGTTCCAGCTGGAACCAACGAGGCAGAAAGAGAACCGCTCGGCGCCGGCTCCAAACATGGAGCCGAAGATTTGGCGGGCTTTGAAGGTTTTCCGGAGATAGGCTTGGGCGGAGAACCTTCAGGCTTTAATAAGCCTCTGAGAATGAGCTTATTTCTGCGTTCCTGCCGGACTCTGGGGCTAAAAGCGTGACAGATGGAACAAGAGTCCTGCAGGTGCAGAGGGCCCAAACAGTACACACAAGAAGTGTGACCGTCCGTCAGAGACATCTTCTGACAGCACGAGTCACACTTCTTGAATCCCGATACCTTGGTATCTTTTGACATGACACCACAGGGTCGAGACAAAAAAATCTACACAAGCACACTAACACACTCAACGAAAAATTTAAGTTAAGCTAACTAGTAAAAAGAAGACAGAAATTCCACACACACACACTAAGGGGAAAACTGTACTGACTACTGAAGAGAGGGTTAGGCCCGTCCACCTTAAGGGTGGAAAAAAGGGGGAAAACTACAGAAAAAGGGTAGGGAAAACTAGTCGCTACTCTCTAAACAGTAATTAAATAAACTAAATAGAAAAATATCTAAGAAAAACTAACTGTAGATACAAAAATTTTTAAATACTACCTGAAGCCGGAGAAAACGCAACCTCGTAGCTGAAGTGGCAAAGGAGATCAGGGTATATGACGCCTAGCATTATGGGACATAGTATAGCCTCGAGCCGGTGAAAATAGCTCTCGAGCTTTAGTAATCGGCCGAGTTGGAGCCAAGGTTCGGCTCCGAACCCATCCAGCAAGAATGAAGGCGAGATTGACAACTTAACATCTGATATTAAAAACAAGATTGATATGTTTAAAGGGGAAGGGGGTATACACATAAATATACATTGTATCCTTTTGCGGAAAAATTTTAAGAGCGAGCTAATACGAATTTAAGTGGTTTGAAAGCTGTTTGTTGAGTCCTGATTGGTCAATGTATGAATAAGAGGTTATTTAAACTTTGTTTTAGAGTTGGTCTTTTGTCTGAAGAAGTCAGGATACGATCCAGACAAAAAGCGCTTTACAGAGATTAGATTTTAACTGACCGTTTTATTTGTTTTTAACCTTGTTCGTGACAGTATAAGAATAAAACTGGTGGAAAACCTCAAATTCGTTTGGGATTCTGTGCTTTTGTTGGATTTGGGTTAATAATAGCTGCCAACTTGCAATCATCTGCAAACTTTGTCAGCCAGAGTCCCTTCGTGTTGGCCTGGACTTCAGAGAAGTAGATACCAAACAGGAGAGGATTCAGGACCGAACCTTACAGGACTCCACTCGTGACTGGTCAGCAATCTGACTTTGATACAGCTACTTTCACAGTGTGGGTTCTGTCTGTGATCCAGTTTGCAACCCACCTAGTGATACAGGGGCTGATGCCTAGCTTAGTGATTTTTTTTCTAGGATTCCTGAGTGGGGAATGTATTAAAGGCCTTGGCCAGCTCAAGAGAGGCTGTATGAGACACCTTGCCTTCATCCACACCTCTGGTGACTGACTCAAAGAAGTCGACCAAGTTGAGCAGGCATAACCCACCCTTCACAAAACCAAACTGTGTGGGATCCAGAAAACTGCTGAAAGTGCCGACTGCACACAATAAGAGAACACTTGGTAAAACCAAAGACAACTTTATTGTTGCAAGCTGTAAACCAAATAATCCCAGTGAAGGTAAGCGCTTTCGGCGAGTCCAAATGACCCGCCTTCATCAGACCTAGTGTGTGCAGTCGGCACTTTCAGCAGTTTTTTGGTTTCTCCAGTTTGTTGGTCGTACTTGTGTGGGATCCAGAGTTTGGATATCCTCTATATCCTTGTTTATAAGGTCCATGATGATCCGTTCAATAGCTTTACATATCAGACTTGTCAGGCCAATGGGCGATGGTTCCCAGGGACTGCAGTCGCTCCTCCTTTGTGGAGAGGGATAGCTGTAGCAGTGCGCCATTCGGTAGGGACAAAGCCTGAGGTGAGGCTGTGATTGAACAGGGCATACAAAAAAAAAAAAAAAAAAAAAAAAAACTATTTCCTACCTTTCTTGAAACCAGTGTAGCCCAGATACAGATCTGCTGTATCCAGAACTTTTTGTAAGCTTCTGAGCGGTGGTCTTCAATTTTTTTCCCTTTAGATCTGCTAGTTCTCTGCTTCCTACACTTTTATTAGCTTATTAGTCTAGCACTTTAATCTATTCCCGTTGTCAGAAAGTCTGCTCCTCAAATTTTCCCTTAGAACTAGCTGGTTTCCCAGTAATAGCACTACAATCTGAATCTCTGTGACTAGCACTTGCTCTAAAACCTGCTGGAAAGCACTAGGAGGCCTTAAACTAATATAAGCAATCAAATCTCCTTGTTAATAAGGAGAAATTAATTGTGGGCACTAAACAGCCTATAATTGCAAAGTATCTTGCCAAGGTAAGGGAAAACAGCTCTTGTACTTTACAAAAGAAACACCAAACCAAGCATGTCCAAGGGTCAGCTTCCGGTGACTTCTGTCCATTTGGTGGATCTGGGCATACTGGGACAATTCAGCAATTGCCTCATGTACACAGACAACCGTCTCCTCCTACCACCCAACACTACAACCTGTGAGAGATGCACTTACACAGCCAAACTAGAAGCAAAGTTCTCTCCAGCCAAGATTGTGCTAGACAGTCAAGAGGAGAAGGATAACACCTGCACTACACATCAAACACATAGCCCTTCAAAACCCACACTACCAACATCCACACATAGTAACACTAAACCCACTTATGCAGAGGCCCTTAACATTAACCTGCCCAAGTAACAAGGACCTCCGAAGCTAAAACACAAACAAACACCAACCAAAGTGACAACTCAAAACACCAGTGTGCCAGCAAACAACAGCCCCTAAAGGCAAGACAACATACCCAACACTTCAGTCACAGGTGACTCTATAGTCAGTCACACTGATGTCCCATGCACTAGGCTGAACAAGGAGAAAATTACTGTCAGCTGCCTGTCGAGTGCCAGGATACGCCACATAAAGCATGCACTCAAGTCACTCTAAAAAGTACAAATACGACTCTGTCGTTGTCTATGTTGCAGTGAATGACTTGAGACGTACCACCCTGAGCTACATGGAGAGAGACATGGAAGAGCTCTCAGATCATGCAGCCCAGGCAGGTATGACCCTACCCCTGAGTAGCATCTTGCCTTTGCCCAGAATGATACCACAGTATAAGGACAAAATGACCGACTTCAACAATTGGCTAAGTTTCTGGTGTCATTCAAAGGGAATCCAGTATCTGTCTACCTGGGAAGACATGATCAACAGACCACGATGCTTTGCCAGAGGTGGTCTGCACCTGTCGCCCTTGGGATTCAGGTTACTGGGCAAGACTCTTGCCACCCCATATAGTCCCTTTTTTTAGGCAAGGCTCAAAGGACAAAACCACCACCATAAAGTACAGTTTTGTACCTACCATAAATGTAGATGTCCGAACTGGATAGCATCTGCAGTCATAACAACTGGGTTGTCCTGTCGTCAGGCAGCCCTTCAGTCGGCCGGATTCCAAAGTCCGGGTCCGGCTTCGGCTGATGTCGCACTTCACCCGACGTCATCTCTGTTGGTCTTCGGGTATAAAGGCATCAGCCGACGCCATTTTCCTCAGTGTTTCTTGCCCCAGATGCCAGTAGCCCTCTTGTAGGCTAAAAATTTTGGATAAATGCCAATGTTTCCAAACAGATAGTGGTAAACACAAAAAATAAGCATGTATGCACATATATACAACAAATACACCATAAAAGACTCCCCCCACCAGCTAGCTATTAGGGGGGGGTAAACACCCTAGGAGTACCACAGAGGGGAAGGAGGGAGGGTAATCCTGACTGCAGATGCTATCCAGTTCGGACATCTACATTTATGGTAGGTACAAAACTGTACTATGTCCTTCATGGATGCATCTGCAGTCATAACAACTGGGTAGAATACCATAGCCAACTAGGGGAGGAGGAAGAAACTAGATTATGGTGTGTTTAGGATCCCTTGCAGTACAGCAGTGGCAAACCCTGCTCGGGATCTGGAATATAGAGGTAAATTATAATGCTTGGCAAATGTATGCACGGAGGTCCAAGTAGCCGCCTCAATAATGTCTTTGGTTGCCACTCCTCGTAAAAAGGCTGTGGTAGTGGCTGTTGCCCTTGTAGAATGAGGTCTTATGTTCTGTGGAATTGGTTTTCCATGGAAGGAGTAACAGAATCGTATGCAATTTCCTATCCATTTGGAGATTGTCTGTTTGGAAATAGCTTTTCCTTCCCTTCCTGTTGCATAGGCTACAAAAAGCTGATCAGTTTTTCTGCTACTTTGTTCTGTCCAGGTAGTAGCGTAGCTGTCTATGTACATCCAAGGTATGCAGTATTCTTTCCCCTCTGTTTTGTGGGTTGGGAAAGAAGGTAGGTAGGTGGATTGCCTGGTTTAAAGACACTCTGGATACCACCTTAGGCATAAATGTAGGATTAGTCCTCATGGACACTCTATCTTGATGGAAGATTAGGAAGGGTTGTACTGCCATTAGGGCCTGGAGTTCAGAAACCCTCCTGGCTGAGGTTATTGCCAGTAGGAAGGCGGTTTTCCACGATAGATGCTGTAGGTCTGCTGTTGCTGCTGGCTCAAAGGGTGATAGTGTCAACTTTTCTAGCACAAAGTTCAAGTCCCAAGCTGGTAATGGTGGTTTCCTTGGAGGTTTTACATTCTTGATTCCTCTGAGGAACTGTCTGAGTAATGGGTGTGAAAAAACAGGTGGATCAAAGCTGTATTCTGCTGATATAGCTGATGCATGTATCTTGATGGAGGAGTAGGACAGGCCTGAATGTAGAAGTTCTGCCAGATACTCCAGAATGTTAGGCATATCTATGTTTGACACATGTTTTCCTCTTTCAGTACTCCAAATGACAAACCTTTTCCATTTTCCTGCATAGTTCCTTCTTGTTGAAGGTCTGCGGGCTTCAAGAATAATGTCTTTAACTTTTTGGGAAAGTTCTGGATTAGCTGCTGCTATGTGATGTTCCATGCAGTCAGTTGCAACGTTTTTAGGTTTGTATGCATGATGCTGTAGTTGTTCTGAGTTAACATCAAAGGCATCAGGGGTATTGGCCACATATTGTTCTGAGACATGCTCCTCAGCAGTGGGTACCAGTGTTGTCTTGGCCAGTTTGGAGCTATTAGGATTATCCTTGGACGTTCTTCCTTGATTTTTAGTAATACCTTGTGTATCAAGGGAAGAGGTGGGAATGCATATGCTGTTAGGCCTTTCCAGCTGAAGGAGAGCGAATCCACTTTCCATGCTAGTGGGTGGAATGTCCTTGTGCAGAACTTTTTTAGCTGGTGATTGAGAGGGGAAGCAAATAGATCTATCTGAGGCATTCCCCATTTCTTTGAGATGGTCTTGAAGATGTCCGGGTGTAGCATCCATTCGTGGGCATCCGATGTGGTTCTGCTTAATATGTCTGCTAGAGTATTTTCTTTTCCCGGTAAAAATATTGCCTGTAACTGGATGTTGTAGCTGAGTGCCAGGTTCCACAGCTCCAAAGTCATTCTGCATAGGGGGTATGAATGAGTGCCTCCCTGTTTGTTGATGTACCACATGACTGTGGTGTTGTCTGTCCTTATCATCAACTGGCCCTCTGAGAAATGGTCTGAAGTTTTGGATTGCCAGTTTTACTGCCAGCATTTCTTTTAGGTTGATGTGCAGGTGAAGTTGATCCTGCGTCCACAATCCTTGCACGCATTTGTCCAGCATGTGGGCCCCCCATCCTAGGTCTGAAGCGTCTGTTGTGATGGTCTGGCTTGCTTGACATCTGCGAAAGGGTAGCCCTGGGTTTGACTGGCATGCTTGAGCCCACCATAGGAACTCCTGTTTTAAGCATGGAATTAGTGGAATTTCTGTTTCTAGGCTGTGCCTGTGTTGGGACCATAAATTCTTTAGGTACCACTGTAGTTTTCTCATATGTAGTCTGGCAAGTGGAACCAAGATTATGCATGATGCCCAAGGCCTGCAGTACTTTTCTTGCTGTTAACTTGTTCTGTTTTGTTAGTGCCAAGAAGTAAAGAGGGAGTTCTCTTTGTTTTTCTGCAGTTAGGAAAGCCATTTGTTTTACTGTGTCCAATTCCGCACCCAAGAATGTCCTTGTCTGGGATGGGATCAGCCTTGATTTTTGTAAATTGACTGTGTATCCCAGTGCTTGTAGCAAGTAAATGACCCTTTGTAAATCTGTTGTCAGCTTGCTTTTGTTGTCCCCTTGTAGCAGGCAGTCGTCCAGGTATGGGTAAATTTGAATTCCTGTAGTCTGCAGTGGGCGATTACTGATGCCAGGCATTTTGTGAATACTCTGGGCGCAGTAGATAAGCCAAAGGGCAATGCTGAGAATTGATAATGCTCTGATCCTGCAAGAAATCTGAGGTATCTTCTGCAGATTGGTCGAATGGGGACGTGCAGGTATGCCTCCTTGAGATCTAGAGTTACCAGCCAACACTCCTTGCCCAGCATGGGAAGAAGTTGCTGTAGGGTCAGCATTTTGAATTTTGGGACAATGATGTATGTATTTAAGGTGGACAGGTCGAGAATAGGTCTCCAACTTTTTTCCTTTCTTGGAACTAGGAATAGTCTTGAGTAGAATCCCTTTCCTTGTTCTGTTGTTGGCACTCTTTCCACAGCTCTCATGTTTGCTAACTGCATTATCTGTTGTAGAGCCTCTGTTTTTGATTTGGAGGTAGATTTGGCATTCCTCTTTTGACTGGTAAAGTGTGGAAGTGGAACCGGTAACCTTGATCTATGGTTTGTAAAATCCACTTGTCTTTTGTGATATAGTGCCAGTTCTTTGAAAATAATGTTAATTTGCCGCCTAATGGAGCTGCTATTTGTTCCCTGGTAGGCGGATTTAGAGTTAAGTCACTGTGGCTGTGTTGTTGTAGTGGCAGAGGTTGTGTCTGTGCCTCTGTTGTTACCTTGCCACTGTCGTCCTCTGTAGGCACCTCCTCTGGATTGGTTTCTGCCTCTGGAACGTCTATTCCTGCCCCTTTGGGATCTTGTGGAGTCAGGAAAGGACCAATTTTTGGCAGGCCAGTTCCTGCTAAACCTTGGGGGTTGGACCTGCAAGAAATCTTTAACCGTTTGAACAGATTTTGCCTTTTCTTCCATTTTCTTCATTACCTGCTGGGCAGGTGTACCAAACAAGCTGGTCTTATCTATAGGAGCATCTAATAACTTAGCTTTAACATGATCCGGCAAAGCTTGTTCCTTTAGCCATGCATGCCTTCTTATCACTGTGCCAGTCATGGCTGATCTAAATGAAGCCTCCAGTGCATCATAGCCACATTTTAAGGAATGGTTACTAACCTGTTGTATGTTATTTACCATTTCTAATACATATTTCTTATCAAATGATTCATCAGAGGATAGCTTTTTTGTTAACTGATCAAGCATAAACTCTTGGTATTGTATCATGTGAAACTGACAGTTTAAAGCTCTAGCTGAGAGAGTAGCTGAAGTGTAAACCTTTTTGCCCCATCTGTCTAAAGACCTGGCTTCCCTTTCAGAAGGAATAGGGTTTTAGCTGTGGTCGTGCTACTGCCTTGGGACCCTGGGATATAGTTTCGGGGTCTGCAAGTGGGGCCTTGTAAAGGTGGTTATGAGTGTCTGGTACCCTGTAAAATCTGTCTGGTTTGGCAGGGGCTGGAGGTAAAGAATCTGGTGCAGAGCAGACATCATTGAAGGCATCATCCACTACAGAGAGCACAGGAGGTATAGCTAAGGGCCTGTGTTGTGGAAGGTGCAGAAAGGTTCTAAGTCTTTTTCTGGAGTCTGAGAAATCCTGCTGCTGCCATTGGAACTGCTCTCGCATGGCATGTAAGGTTTCCCCAAAGGAAAATTCTTCTGGTGGGGAGGCAGCTGGAATGGATTCTTCAGCATCTGAGTCTTCAAAATTGGAGAAAGGAGCCTCTGGCTGGTCTGTTATGTCTGATTCATCAGCAGAATCAGAGGACACAGGCTCGGGGGGCTCTGCCCTAGGTCTCTTCTCTGGGGGCTGAGAGGCCCTGTCTAGGTGAGATTGAGATCCCCTAATTAATTAAATTAAATCTTCTGCCAGAGTAAGCATTTGTGAACTAGAAGAGGGCCGGGTTGTAGGGGGTTTAGCAGGCACTGTTCTAGTAGTTTTGGCTGCTTTGGCCCTGGCAAAGGCCTTAATGGACATGGCTGCTGGAGGCCTAGCAGTACCACGTGCTGGGGTAGACACATCCAAGGGAATGGTGTCTGATAAGTCAGTGGCAACCACCGTAGTGGATAAAATTTCTGAGGCCGATTCAAGAGAAGTAGCAGGGGCCT
Source organism: Protopterus annectens (assembly GCF_019279795.1). NCBI lineage: Eukaryota > Metazoa > Chordata > Ceratodontiformes > Protopteridae > Protopterus > Protopterus annectens. The sequence continues at coordinate 1,308,610,898 of NC_056745.1, read as the reverse complement.
CAGTGGTAGTGATAGATTCTGCTGTATTTTGATCAGTTTTCTCGGTTTCGGCCGAAACCGAGACACTTGCGGTTTGCTTAACCATGGTTTCGGCCGAAACCGCGAGTGTCGGTCTTTATCTTTGCGTTTTTTAGCAGTTTGGGTAGTCGGAGGATCCGACGGCATAATATACGCAAAATCAGAACCGAAAAACTGTTCAGCAAACTCCGACCGACGCCTAAGTGTTCGTCGGTTGAAAGAAGCACAGGCCGAACAGGCTGCTACGTCGTGGGCTGGGCCTAAACAAGGCAGACAGTAAGAGTGGAAATCCTTATGAGGTATTTGTTTCCCACAGGTTAAACAATTATTAACTTTTTCTGACATCGGCTGAGGCAAGAAAGAGTCCCCAACGGGGTACTTAGCTTTAGAAGTCTTCGAAGTAGTATTCGGTAGAAGTAATCTCTGGATCCGACCGACCGGCACTTGCGAACAGCTTCTGCCACGCGGCAAGAAAGACTGAGGAAAATGGCGTCGGCTGATGCCTTTATACCCGAAGACCAACAGAGATGACGTCGGGTGAAGTGCGACATCAGCCGAAGCCGGACCCGGACTTTGGAATCCGGCCGACTGAAGGGCTGCCTGACGACAGGACAACCCAGTTGTTATGACTGCAGATGCATCCATGAAGGACATCAGAGACAAGCATGCAAAATCTGAAGGTAATGCTACTCAATGCTCAAAGTCTAAACCTCAAAATGCACTCTCTCGTGGTACTCCTAAAAATGGAGAACATCAATATCTGTGCAGTAACAGAGACCTGGTTCAAGATCCCAGACAGCACCCCTGCAATACCAGGCTGCAACTCTTACCACTTTTCGGCCACCAAACCAGGACCGAAGCACTAAAGGTGCAGGAGTGTCCATATTCACACCTCCAGGCTAGTTGCCCAAAATGATGCATCTGAAATTCTACAGGTGCAACTAACACTAGGTAAGACTGCAATCCAAATTGCAGCTTGTTAAAGATCCCCCACCATGCCCTAAGATTCTCACTACACCTTTCTAAACATACTGGAAAATATTAAGATACAACCAAACACCCTAATACTGGGTGATTTCAACTACCCTGCAATTAATTGGGAAAACTACTCCGGTACCAACACCTTTGCCCAACGGTTCAAGGAATTCATAAATTCCAACGCCCTGGATCAACTAATCCATACCCCACCGGGGGGTCAAATATCCTAGACCTGGTCATTACCAACATGAGAGATCGATGCTCCACACCAGTGGTCACCCCCTCGTTGGTCAGGTCTGACCATAAGCTAATCACCCCCTTGATGTCCACATCCCACCCCCAGTATGGAAACCTCCATAAAAACTTCTCCAAAGCCAACTTCATGCTACTCAAGTCAGAAGTGACAAACTTCATGACACCCATGCAGACGGGAACTGAAAGTTCGACTGCTGAATTCTACTCTAAGTGACTGTACGAGCACATCCACTCATGCATGAATCGTGCCATTCCAAATAGAATCAAGACGGTTTCCTCCAAAAAATGGAAGCCAATCTGGTGGTCCCCTGCCATAAACTATACAATAGAAGGAAGAAATTGTTGCAAAAAAAAAGAGGAAAATCCCAGGATGCAAAATACTCCCTTACCAGCCTCAGTAAGAATCTGAAATCCCTCAAAATCCACCAAAACTAGTTACGAAAATAAAAATGCCAAAATTCCAAGGGCAACCACAAGGCATTCTATAGTTACGTTATGTATCTAAATGCCAATGCTCAGATCTGCTCTGAGCTACAACAGAATAGAATTAAATATAGTGATCCTGAAGATATTGCCAATATACTGGCAGATCGATTCAGTGCCAACTTCACCCCGTCACCACCTAAAGGGCCCATCTCTATACCAAAAGATTGCCAAATTCTGGTAATCACAGCCACACAGGTAAAAAAAGCACTCTCAAAAGCTACAAATACAGCATCTATGGAACCAGATGACATCCCGGGCTGTGTACTACATGAACTACAAAATGAACTGGCACCTCACCTAACTGTCATGTTTAATCCTAGCTTCAGCTCAGGTTTCGTGCCCAATGAGTGGCACACAGCTAGTTATCCCACTCCACAGAGGGGGGTCCACCTTGGATCCTGGGAACTATCATCCCGTCAGTCTGACGAGCCTGATCTGCAAAGCCATGGAACGCATTATCATGGAGCTTATAAACAAAGACATTGGTAACCTTCAAACACTGGAACCCACCCAGTTTGGTTTCATAAAGGGCCGATCTGGTCTCCTCAACCTGACTGACTTCTTCGAATCAGTCTCCAGAGCCGTGGATAAGGGTAAGGCAGTCCAAACAGCCCAGCTGGACCTCGCCAAAGTCTTCGACACCATCCCCCACTTTGGAATCATAGGTAAACTTACTAAGCTGGACATTAACCCCTACGCAACTTGATGGGTTGCCAACTGGCTTACTGACAGAACTCACACTGTAAAAGTAGCAGACTCAAAATCCAGCTCCAGACAAGTGGAGTATCTCAGGCTTCAGTCCTGGGAACGCTCTTGCTTGGCATCTACTTCTCTGAAGTACAGGCCAGCACTAAGGAACTCTGGCTAACAAAGTTCCCAGATGACTGCAAACTGGGAGCCATTACTGAATCCTCAAATGATGCGAGTATTCTACAAAAGGGCCTTACAGAAACAGATGCTTGGTGCCAGAGCCATGGGCTCAAGCTAAATGCCAAGAAATGTACAGTTATCCCCTTTGGGAAAAAACATGTACCCATGAATTACCACATAAAACTGGCAGTGCACTAAACACCGGAAGTGTGATAAGGGACTTAGGGACACCGGTGGACAGTGGTCTCACCTTCGATAACCACATCGCCACAAGTCAGGAAATCCGTCTATGTGGCACACCTCATCACTAAGGGCTTTTCATCCAGAAAAAAGGAGGTCATTGTCTCACTGTACTCATCCCTCATTAGACCCATTACAGAATACAATGCCTCATTTGATATGTACCTCACAAGACATCTGCAACAACTGGAAAGGCCACAGAAATGCATCAATAAAAGAATCACAGGCCTAAAGTGGATGCCCTATGCTGACAGTCTAAAAAAAACCTCCAGCTATACTCTGTCGCATATCGCCTACTCAGAGGCGATCTCTGCATAACATACAAGGCCATGTCAAACCCAGAGCTGTTGGACATGTTACACAAATAAATCCCAATCCCTCAAAGTCACATGCTCTAGGGATCTAAAACTGGTCATCACAATGAATAAAACATGCTGGAGGGATAGGTTCCTGACCCAGAGACTCCCCATACTCTGGAATAGACTGCCCATACGTCAAGCTGAGTGCCTCTTTGGCTCTTTTCAAAAGGAACCTTGATGATTGGATGGGAGATGGGAAATTAACCCCAGGGATCACGTCACTCATCCTGCTAGACAGGGAAATAAATATTCTGGGGAAAAATAGACAGGGAATTGTTATGGCTAGGCTTGTATAGACCCCTAGGGCCGACAGCCTAGTACCAACCTATGGACCTATACATATATATATATACATATACACACACACACACACACACACACACACACACACACACACACACATATATATATAGGGTATATATTGGAATATTATTTCAAAATGTCGAAGCACATTTATTTGACACAAAAGTGTTGAAAGCTGACTGTCGAATAGCCAAAATGCTCATTTCTTTCCAAGGGAAAGAAATCGGAAGGCCAACAGAAGACATAAAAACTAACATATTTAAGTGGGGGGCTTTGCCCCCACACCTCTCACTGTCGGGGGCTGTGCCCTCCACAACCCCCTAACTAAACATTCTAACTTAGACACTGCACTACAGTCAGGGAAAGGGCGTGTGTGACAGAACGGCCAACCGATTTTTTTCTCTTGGAAAGAAATCGAGGTTTTGGCCATTTCACAAAGTAAGCGCTCGACATTTGTGTGTCAAATTAATGTGCTTTGACATTTTGAAATGTCTACAGTCTGATATAGACCATATATATATATATATATATATATATATATATATATATATATACATACACACACACACACACACACACACACACACACACACACACACACACACACACACACACACACACACACACACACACACACACACAGCAGAAGCATAGCGTAATAATAAAGAGGAATGGAAGTTCCCAAAGGGATCTTATCCAAGTTTGGAAGCTGTATTCCGCCAATGCAGGCTGCTGAGGAGATTCAACTGTGTGATTCCTACAGTTGACAGTAAAAGACTGAATAACTGTCTTTCTATGACAGGGGTTAGGCTTCCCCTGACGAGACAGGCTTAGCAAATCCCTTATCACAGGGAGTCAGATGAGAGACTTAGGGGATTCCCAGCACAAGAAAACTGCCAGTGTAGGTTTGTGCAGGTAAAGAACTCGTATGCCACTGAGGCAATCTGAACGATGAACACCACTAGATCTCACATAATGACACCACCTGGCATTATGAACCTCAGGTTAAATAAAGTTCAAAGTTTTTCCATCTCTTTTGACCTTCAACTGACTGAAGTGTAACCTCTTCTTGGGTGGGAGGTAGGCCAAAATGTCTAAACGGGAGCTTAAATGAGTTTTCTAGTTTGCTAGCAAAGTGCCTGTCAAGACCTTCAACTGGTGTAGCTACAAAACAGGGGACATAAAAGCAATTTGTGAAAACCAACCTAACCATAATCCAAGTAACAAAGATCTAGAACCAAAAGCAGGTCTATGAACACTTGGCATAGTTGTAGTCACTAAACTCATAGTTCAAGGCAGCAATCACATTATCAAGCAAACAGGATCATGAAACTCACAGCCAATATCGGATCCAGATGATACAGCAGAATAAGAGGCAGGACTTTACTCTCAGTCTCTACTAAGAATGCAAAAGCAATGGTCTCTCATGTCCTCTCCCATGACAGGAGTTACAAATACCAAGAGTTTTCAATTCAATCCCAATGGCTTCCAATGGTATGGGACTAATGATTTCCAACAGACATCACCCCCGGGACTATATCAAGGAAGCGACCAAAGAATAATAAAAAGTTAAGTCTTACCATAACTTGGCATCTATGTTGTCTTCCTTCATTCCTCCTCACAAAAAGGTCTCAGATCTGACTCGGCCACATTCCAGACTTGAATCCAATGCTTAAGCTCCTCCCTCGTACCCATAATGCCCTGCATCCACCCAGCTACCTCAGATAGTGTTTGCCAAATACAGACATTCAACATTCAGATATCAAAAACCGGCAGAAGAGGCTCAGACATAAGACATGATACTCCCTTCAGCATCCAGGATCCTCAAGAAGAAAAGGCAGGGGGGTGGTTGGGGGGGGGGGGTGAGGATGAATGAAGGAAGGCAACACAGATGCCAAATTAGAGTAAGATATAACTTTTTAATCTGATGTTATCTCCTTCATTCCTCCTCACGATAGGGTCAGAATCCCCAGATACGTCAACCCTGGGAGGTCCTCATGGAAGAAAAAGTCAGAGCACCATCTTACCAAAGGAGACCCTGCTCCAGGAAATAACATCCAACTTGTAATGCGACACAAAGATGTGGTTATGAAATCATGAAGCTGCCACACAAATGTCATCAATGGAAGTTCAAAAAGAAAATGCCAAGGAAGTAGCCATAGATCTGGTAGAATATGCCCTAGGAGGTTTAGGTAATTCCAATCCTTTGAATGAGTAAACGAATAAAATGCAGTTAGAAATCCATTTTGCCAAGGTAAGTTTTGGTGCCGCATGTCCAAGTCTATTAGAAGAGAGAAGGTTATAAAAAGCTGATCAAACTTCCTGTGTTGCTTGGTCCTCTGTAGGTAAAAACGGAGTTGTCTATGAACATCTAGAAGACGAAGGACATACTTCCTTTTCTTACAAAAAGTCAGAAAGAACACTGGGAACTGAAGGGATTGATGAATATTTTTCTCTGTAGCTACTTTAGGCACAAAGGATGGATTAGTGCGCAAGGACACTATCTTTATGGAACAGAATGTAAAGAGGTTTGGAGGATAAAGCTTGTAGCTCGGAAATCCCCTTAGCTGAGATAACGGCTTGTAAAAGGGCTGTTTTCAACGAAATTTCATGTCACAACTAGCCGCTGGTTCAAACAGTCCCTGCGTCAAGCCTGCAGCACAAGAATAAGGTCCCATGGGGGAGATGAATCCCTAGTTGGGGTCCTTAATAGGTAGGAACATTTCATGAAAGATTTGTACAGTCTAAAGGTGAACAGAGAACGTGCTTGACTTTCTGAAGAAAAATTGGAAATAGCAAGCTAACTGCAATTTGATACCGGAGATGCTAGCACTCAGGACTGTCTAATAAAAAAAGGGTCTGTTGCCATAGATATGAACTTTCCTACAGTCTCCGTTACCATCTTGGTGGATATGGACATCCTGAAGCAATCTACAAATTGCCTCATGTTTACTGACAACCAGTTAATTCTCAAACAAACTGATACGGTATGTGGGAGATGTATTTAGACAATGTCACTGGAGGCAAAGCACTCACATAAAAGTACCCCTAATGTCAATAAGGTTGTCAGAGGTACACACACTGCACCCATCACGCATAATTCAAAGCAGACATATGGACCCACATATGCTGAGGCACTTGCATGTAACCTTCCTAAACCACAAACACCTCCTAGACGAAGTATATATTAGAAATAACCTCAGCAGCCCTGAATGTGTTCTTTCAAAACACCCACATCAATACATTGAGCTACATCTCATGGAGCCTCTACCTCTAAGCCCAAAAAGCAAGTCACCAAACAAAGTACAGTTGTGTACACTTACCATAAATGTAGATGTTAGACTGTATTCACTGTTACAGTCATAACACCTGGGTTATCCCGCCAGAGGCTTAGTATTTGTGTCGGTTGCTGTCGCTCCAGGACTGACATCAGGTCGTTAGTGGTATAAAATCAGGCAGCCAATGCCATTACATCAGTTTTTCTTGCCCCAACCGTCAGGAGCCCCCAAATAGGGAGCTAGGTTATGGTGGAAGAACATCACCAGTAGAAAGTAAATACCAAAAATTCCCTGTAAGGAGAGAGGAAAAGAGAGAGAGCGAGCGAGACAAGGGGGATGGAGGCTGGGAAACCAGGACTGCAACAGTGAATACACTCGAACATCTACATTTATGGTAAGTGTACTCAACTGTACTATGTTCTTTGTGTTTCACTGTTGCAGTCATAACACTTGGGTTGATTCCCAAAGCTGAAGAAAAAGGTGGAGGCAGTCAAGAAGTTTGGGGGCTGGCTAGGATGGCCTGCAAGACTGCGGTGGCAAAGCCTGCCCTGGATATGGAGAAGATAGGCAGGTGGTAATGCTTGGTGAAGGTATGAACAGAAGTCCATGTTGCAGCCTCCAGAATGTCCCTGGTTGGGACTCCTTTGAAAAAAGTTGCAGAGGTGGAGGTTGCCCTGGTGGAATGCGTCCTGACCCCCTTTGGGGGCGGTTTCTCGTGCTGTTTGCAGCAGAAATGGATGCAGTGTACTATCCATTTGGAGATTTGTTTGTTTGGATATCACCTTGCTCTCTGCCCCTGTTGCGAAGCTGACTAGCAATCGGTCAGTTTTTCTAAAAGATTTAGTCCTATGCAGATAGAATCTGAGCTGTCTGTGCACATCTAGAGAGTGCAGAATCATTTCCCCCTTGTTTTAAGGGTTAAGAAAAAAGGTGGGCAAATGAATGGATTGGTTCTGAGCCACACTGGACATCACTTGAGGCATGAAGGATGGGTTACTCCTGAGGGAGACCCTGTCAGCATGGAAAAAGATGAAGGGCTCTACAGCCATGAGTGCCTGTAGCTCTGAAACTCTTCAGCTGAAGTGATGGTCAGAAGCAAGGCTGTTTTCCAAGAGAGGAATTTTAACTCTACTGAAGCTGCAGTCTCAAAGGGAGATAGTGTGAACTTTTCCAACACAAAGTTAAGGTCCCAAGCTGGGGAAGGAGGGCTTCTGGGTTGGCCTTAAGTTGTTAGCCCCTCTTAGGAATTGTTTGATGAGAAGGTGTGAGAAGAGAGGCGGCTCTGTGCTGTAATGAGCAGAGATGGCAGAGGCATGAATTTTAATAGAAGAGAAGAATAGACCCCTGTATAGTAGGTCTGCTAGGTAATCCAGGATGAAATGCAGGGAGGCCTGTGCTGTTTAGGCTCCCTTAGCCTGGATCCAGGTGCAAAACCTTATCCACTTGTCAGCATAGGCTTTTCTAGTGCTGGGGCTTCTTGCCTCATGTATAACAACCAAGACTTGTTTACTTAGGCTGGCAGCTGGAGGAGAGAACAGGGAAAAAGCCAGGCTGCCAGGTTAAGGGTCTGCAATTGTGAATGCATGAACTCTCCATTCGTCTGGGTCAGGAGTGTTGGGATCCGAGGTAGGTGCCATGGCGGCAGGGGTGACAGGCTGCACAGCAGTGGGTAGCAGTGCTGGCGTGGCCAGTTTGGGGCAATCAAGATTACTCTTGGTTTTTCCTCCCTTATTTTGAGCAGTACCCTTGAAATGAGTGATGGAGGGGGAAATGCATAGATCGAGAGGTTTACCCATTGAAAGGCTAGAGCATCCACTTTCCAGGCCTTGCTGTGATGTTCCCTGGTGCAGAATTTGCTGAGCTGATGATTGGAGTGGAAGGCAAAGAGGTCCACCTTCGGGGTGCTCCACTTCTGGGTTACAAGGTTGAAAGTTCTGTGGTCTAGCTGCCACTCGTGTGGGTCTAGTAGGTTTCTACTTAAGTTTTCTGCCAGAGAGTTTAAGGAACCCGGCAGGAATTGTGCTAGCAGCTGAATTTACATGTGACACACTAAGAATAGATGTCTCGGTGTGGTATTTGCTTTCCACAGGCGTGACAACTGTTAACGTTTTCTGACATCAGTTAGAGTAATAAAAAAGGATCCCCAATGGGGTACTTAGCTTTAGAAGCCTTCAATTCGGAAACGAAACTCATGTAGCGGCCGACCTGCACTCCTGCGAACTTCTTTGGGCTCCTCGACAAGAAAGACTGATGTAATGGCGTCGGCTGCCTGATTTTATACCACTGACGACCTGAGCGACAGCAACCAATGCAAAAATACTAAGCCTCTGGTATTCGGGACAACTGAGGACTACCCCTGGCAGGATAACCCAAGTGTGATGACTGCAACAGTGAAACACGAAGAACATTCTAGTCATTGGAGACTCCATCATGAGTCACACTGATGTCCCTCTCACCGGGGTGAGTAAGGAGAAAGTTACGTCCAGTTGCTTATCAGGGCCTAGGATCCGCCACATTACGCATGCACTCAGGTCATTGGACCACAATTAACAATATGACTCAGTCATAGTCCATGTGGGAGTAAATGACCTGAGACATACCTCCTTAGACTATATGAAGAGAGACATCATGGGGCTCTCAGAATGTCTCAGGCTAGTATGAGCCTAGCATCAAGCAGTATTTTACCTCATCCAAGGATGAAGCCACAATACGAACAAAAGATGACTGACTTTAATAATTGGCTTAGTTTCTGGCGTCATTTTAAGGGGGTGCAATATTTCTCAGCATAGAAGGAGATAGTCAACAGACCACGTTGCTTTGCCAGGCATGGTCTGCACCTCTCCCCTCTAGGCTTTCGAATATTAGCTAAAACATTGTCCCCCCACCCCCACCCCACCCCCACAGTGCCTTTTTTAAGCAATGCAAAAATAAAAGTAACTCCGACATAGCAAATCAAAACCAAACCAAAACCAAGAAAATCTAAAGGTATTACTGCTCAATGCTAGCAGTCTACACAAAAAACTCCACTCCCTAGAAGCTCTCTAACCTAGAGAATGCTAATGTCTGCGTGGTCACTGAGACATGGTTTAAAGTAGCAGAGAGCACACCAACAGTGCAAGGTTATAATACCCTCCACACATTTAGGCCAGGTACTTCACAGGCAGGGACTAAAGGTGGAAGTGTCTCTATTTACATAAAAAAAAAAAATTATACTTCAAGGCTGGTCAAACAGGACAATGCACTTGAGCTGCTCCATGTTCAAATCACAATAAGTAAAATCCAATACCACTTCCTAGCAAGCTACAGGCCCCCTTTATGACCCAGGAAACTCATACCACGTATTTAAACTTACTAGAAACACTAAAAATCCAACATCCAACCCAACATCAAATTCATGGGTGACTAATTACCCCACTATTAACTGGGAAGCCTATACAACACCAACCATATATGCACAGAGATTCCTGGATTTCATAAACACAAACTCCCTGGACCAGATAGTCAATACACCAATCAGGGGTGCAACCATACTGGATCTGGTCCTAACTAACATGGGAGACTGCTACACATCCCCTACTGTAATGCCTTCCCTGGTAAGGTCAGACCACAAAATGGTCTCCTTTGAAATAAAAATAAAGCCTGCACCTCCAGCTAAACCTGGAATATTCAGGAACTATTCCAAGGCTAACCTCTTGCTATTAAGTGAGAGCCTGGCACAATTTCAAGCCCCCATAAACCCTGAGAACACTTCATCTGTATAACAAGAGGAAGAAAATCATTGCAAAAATTAGGAGATGCAGCACCCAGCAGGATAAAATTACTCTCAACTAAAAAACTCAAAGGACAAAAAGTCTACAAAAACGAAATTTGAAGTAAGTTTGACAACCCAGGCCAAGGACAACCAGAAAGCATTCTTTAGCTATCTCCGCAACCTCAAAGGCAATACACAATTGTGTGCAGAGCTCATTGTGAATGGTGCCACATATAATGAGCCAGAAGATATAGTAAACCTCCTTGGATGATAAATTCAACTCCTATCTCCCCCTTAACCTTCCTTCAGGAAATATCATCAAAATACAACTCCCCCTACAATCACTAAGGAAAAGGTCCTTAATGCTCGCTCTAAGACCAAGAAAGTACAGTTTTGTACCTACCATAAATGTAGATGTCCAATAGGCATGCATCTGCAGTCCTTACAAATGGGTTGTCCTGTCGTCAGGCAGCCCTTCGGTCGGCCGGATTCCAAAGTCTGGGTCTGGCCTCGGCTGGTGTCGCACTTCACCAGACGTCATAGCGGCAGTTCTTCGGGTATAAAGGCATCAGCTGACGCCATTTTCCTCAGTGTTTCTTGCCCCAGATGCCAGGTGCCCTCTAGGAAGGCTAAATTTGGATAAATGCAAATGGTTCCAAATAGTAGAGAGCAAACAAAAAATAAGCATGTATGTACATATATACAAACAAATACACCATAATAGACTCCCCCAGCTAGCTACAAGATGGGCAAATACCCTAGGAGTACCACAGAGGGGAAGGAGGGTGGGTAATCCTGACTGCAGATGCATGCCTATCGGACATCTACATTTATGGTAGGTACAAAACTGTACTATGTCCTTCAAGGATGCATCTGCAGTCCTTACAAATGGGTAGAATACCATAGCCAAACTGGGGGAGGAGGAGAAATAAGATTATGGTGTAGTTAAGATCACTTGCAAAACAGCAGTGGCAAAACCTGCTCGGGATCTGAAGTATAAAGGTAAATTATAATGCTTGGCAAATGTATGCACGGAGCTCCAAGTAGCAGCCTCTAAAATGTCCTTGGTAGCCACTCCTCGTAAGAAAGCTGTGGTAGTGGCTGTAGCCCTTGTAGAGTGAGGCCTGATGTTTTCTGGAGTTTTCTTCCCATGGTAGGAGTAACAAAATCTAATGCAATTTCCTATCCACTTAGAGACTGTCTGTTTTGAAATTGCTTTTCCTTCCATTCCTGTCGCATATGCTACCAGTAGCTGGTCAGTCTTTCTATTGCTCTTGGTCCTGTCCAGATAGTAGCGTAATTGTCTATGTACATCCAAGGTATGCAAGTCTTTCTCCCCTGTTCTGTGGGTTGGGGAAGAATGTTGGTAGGTGGATAGCTTGATTTAAAGATACCCTGGAGACCACCTTTGGCATAAAAGAAGGATTAGTTCTCATGGACACTCTATCTTGATGGAAGATCAGGAAGGGCTGTACTGCCATTAATGCCTGTAGCTCAGATACCCTTCTTGCTGAAGTGATTGCAAGCAGGAAAGCAGTTTTCCATGATAAGTACTGTAATTCTGCTGTTGCTGCTGGCTCGAAAGGAGGGAGTGTCAACTTTTCTAGCACAAAGTTCAAGTCCCATGCTGGCAATGGTGGCTTCCTAGGTGGCTTTACATTTTTAATCCCTCTCAGAAACTGCCTGAGCAGAGGATGTGAGAAGACTGGAGGATCCAAGTTGCATTCTGCTGAAATAGCTGATGCATGAATCTTAATGGAAGAATAGGACAGGCCGTTGTGGAAGAGCTCTGCCAAGTATTCCAGGATGTTAGCTATGTTTACCAGTGACACATTCTCTCCTTTTGCAGTACTCCAAATGAGATATCTTTTCCATTTTGCTGAATAATTTTTTCTTGTTGAGGGTCTGCGAGCCTCCAAGATAATGTCTTTTACCCTTTGAGATAAATCTGGGTTATTTGGTCTTATGCAATGTTCCAGGCAGCCAGCTGCAGTGTTTTCAGGTTTGGATGCAGGGTTTTAAAGTTGTTCTGTGTTAACAGCAAGGGAACTAGGGGCAGAGGCCATATTTGTTCCCGAGACATGCTCCTCAGTAATGGGTACCAATGTTGCCTTGGCCAGACTGGAGCTATCAGGATGATCCTTGACGGTCTTCTTTGATCTTCAATAGCACCTTGTGCATCAAAGGAAGAGGTGGGAATGCATATGCTGTCAGGTTTTTCCAAATGAAAGATAGGAGTCCACTTTCCAAGCAAGTGGGTGGTACGTCCTTGTGCAGAATTTTTTCAGTTGGTGATTGTGTGGGGATGCAAATAAGTCTATTTCTGGTAGTCCCCATTTCCCTGTAATGGTTTTGAAGATGTCCGGATGCAGCATCCATTCGTGGGCATCCGTGGTAGTTCTGCTTAGGATGTCTGCTAGTATATTTTCTTTTCCTGGCACAAAAATTGCTTGAAGCTGAATGTTGAAGCTCAGTGCCACATTCCAGAGGTCCATTGCCATCCGGCATAGAGGGTATGAATGTGTGCCTCCCTGTTTGTTGATGTACCACATAACTGTGGTGTTGTCCGTCCTTATCAGCAATTGACCCTGTCGAAGAAATGGTCTGAATGCCTGAATTGCCAGTTTTACTGCCAGCATTTCCTTTTGATTTATGTGTAGGTGCAGCTGGTCTTGAGTCCATAAGCCTTGTATGCACTTGTCCAGCATGTGTGCCACCCAACCGAGGTCTGAGGCGTCTGTTGTGATGGTCTGGCTTGGTTGAGTGCTGTGGAAGGGCAGTCCCTTGTTTGATTGACAGGCCTGAGCCCACCATTGGAATTCTTGTTTCTGGCATGGAATTATTGGAATCTGGGTTTCTAGGCTGTGCTTGTGCTGAGACCATAAATTCCTTAGGTACCACTGTAACTTCCTCATATGTAGTCTGGCATGTGGAATCAATAGTATGCAGGATGCCATGTAACCGAGAGCTTGCAGGACTTTTCTTGCTGTTAGCTGGTTCTGCTTTGTTAATGCCATGAAAGTAGAGAGGGAGCTGCTCCTGTTTTTCTACTGTCAGGAATGCCATTTGTTTTGATGTGTCCAAATCTGCACCCAAGAAGGTTATCCTTTGGGATGGTATCAGCCTTGACTTTTTTATATTGACTGTGTATCCCAGGGCTTGTAGTAGATGAATGACCCTTTCCAAATCTTTTGTTAATTTGTTTTTGTTGTCCGCTTGTAACAGGCAGTCGTCCAGGTAAGGATAAATTTGAATTCCCTGAAGCCTGCAATGAGCAATTACTGATGCCAGGCATTTCGTGAATACTCTGGGCGCAGTAGATAAGCCAAAGGGCAATGCTGAGAATTGATAATGCTCTGATCCTGCAAGAAATCTGAGGTATCTTCTGCAATTTGGTCGTATGGGGACATGCAGGTATGCCTCCTTGAGATCTAGAGTTACCAGCCAAGACTCCTTGCCCTGCATGGGAAGCTGCTGCTGTAGGGTCAGCATTTTGAATTTTGGAACAATGAGGTATGTGTTTAAAGCGGACAGGTCGAGAATAGGTCTCCATTGGTTTTCTTTTCTTGGTACCAGGAAGAGTCTGGAGTAAAATCCTTGTCCTTGTTCCATAGATGGTACCCTTTCTATAGCTCTCATCCTTAGTAAGTGAGTTATTTGTTCTAGAGCTTCTGTCTTCTGATTTGGAGGTAGGTTTGGCATTCCTCTCTTCCTTGGTAGAGTATGGAAGTGAAACCTGTAACCTTGGTCTATTGTCTGTAAAATCCATTTGTCTCCTGTGATGTAATGCCAGTTTACTGAAAATAAGGCTAGCTTCCCGCCTAAGGGTGCTTCTAGTTGTTCCCTGGTAGGCGGTGCCAGAGCCAAGTCACTGTGATTGTCCTGTGGAAGTGGTGGTGGCTGGATCTGTGGCTGTACCTCGCTGGTTGTTAGCCTGCCACTGACATCCCCTGTAGACACCTCTGGATTGACCCCTGCCTCGAGCGCCTATTCCTGCCTCTCGGAGCTCTGGAGGTGTCTGGAAAGGACCAATTCTTGGAAGGCCAGTTCCTGCTAAACCTTGGAGGTTGGACCTGCAAGAAATCCTTGACTGTCTGAACAGATTTTGCTTTCTCTTCCACCTTCTTCAGCACCTGCTGTGCAGGGGAGCCAAACAAATTGAGCTTATCCATGGGAGCATCTAGGAGCTTTGATTTAACATGGTCTGGTAAGGACTGCTCTTTCAACCATGCATGTCTTCTGATCACTGTGCCAGTCATGGCTGATCTAAAGGAAGCCTCCAGTGCATCACAGCTGCATTTTAAGGAATGATTACTGACCTGCTGAATGTTATGTACCATTTCCTGTACAGATTTTTTGTCTAATGGTTCATCCGAGGACAGTTTTTTAGTTAATTGGTCTAACATAAATTCCTGATACTGAATCATGTGGAATTGACAGTTCAAGGCCCTAGCTGAAAGAGTAGCAGAAGTGTAAACTTTTACCCCATCTCTAAGGCCCTAGATTCCCTTTCAGAGGGAGGGTTTTGGTAGAAGAAGCTGCTACAGCCTTGGGTCCCTGGGAGATGGTTTCGGATCTGCAAAGGGCCTTATACAAATGATAATGTGTGTCCGAACCCTGTAGTACCTATCGGGCTTAGCAGGGGCCGGAGGAAGAGAATCAGGAGCAGTACAAGCATCATTAAAAGCATCATCCACAACAGTAAGTACTGGAGGAATGGCTAAAGGCCTATGCTGTGGCAAATGCAAAAGGTTCTAAGCCTTTTCCTAGAGTCTGAAAAATCCTGGCCCTGCCATTGAAATTGTTCCCTCATAGCATGCAAGGTTTCCCCAAAAGAAAATTCCTCAGGCGGAGAGGCAGAAGGAATGGAGTCTTCTGCATCAGAGTCCTCATAAGGAGAAAAGGGCCCTCTGGAGGGTTTGAATTATCTGACTCATCAGAAGATCCATCTGAAGAAACTGGCTCAGGGGGCTCTACTCTAGTCCTCTTCTCTGGAGGTGGGTGAGAGGCCCTGTCTGGATGTGGTTGGGATCCCCGGATCAAAGAAATGAGATCCTCTGCTAGACTAAGCATTTGTGAACTGGAACTAGGCCTGTGAGAGGGGGTCTTAGCAGGCACCGATTTGGTAGATTTTGCTGCTTTAGCCCTGGCAAAGGCCTTAACAGACATGGATGCAGGAGGCCTAGCAGCTCCACGTGCAGGGGTAGAAATATCCAAAGGGATAGTATCAGATAAATCCTGCGAACCTGCAAGAGCAGGTGGGATTTCAGTAGCAGATTCAGCCAGGCTGGATGAGGCCTCGGTAAGAGGCAAGCCGCGAAGGAAGAACCGTGGACTCGGTTTCAGCGAAACCGAGACACTCTGGTTATTTAACCGCGGTTTCGGCCGAAACCGCGGACCACGAGTGTCGGTCCTTTTCCTTGCGTTTTTTAGAAATTTGCGTAGTCGGAGTATCCGACGGCATAATGTAAGCAAAATCGGAGACGAAAAACTCTTCAGCAAATTCCAACCGACATCTAAGGGTCCGTCGGTTGAAAGAAGCACAGGCTAGACAAGCTGCTACATCGTGGTCTGGGCCTAAACAAGGTAAGCAGTAAGAGTGGAAATCTTTATGAGGTATTTGTTTCCCACAAGTTAAACAGTTATTCACTTTTTCTGACATCGGCTGAGGAAAGAGTCCCCAACGGGGTACTTAGCTTTTTAGAAGTCTTCGGTACTTGTAGTAATCTCTG
Organism: Protopterus annectens; assembly: GCF_019279795.1. Lineage (NCBI taxonomy): Eukaryota > Metazoa > Chordata > Ceratodontiformes > Protopteridae > Protopterus > Protopterus annectens. The sequence continues at coordinate 1,308,594,628 of NC_056745.1, read as the reverse complement.
GTTCTGACCGACCGGCACTTGCGAACAGCTTCTGCTTTGGGCGCCACGCGGCAAGAAAGACTGAGGAAAATGGCGTCGGCTGATGCCTTTATACCCGAAGAACTGCCGCTATGACGTCGGGTGAAGTGCGACATCAGCCGAGGCCAGACCCAGTCTTTGGAATCCGGCCGACCGAAGGGCTGCCTGACGACAGGACAACCCATTTGTAAGGACTGCAGATGCATCCTTGAAGGACATCACTGCATCAATGGGCCCAGACAATATCCCATGCCTTCTAAATAGCATGAAACATGACCCATCAAGGCCCTCTGGAATTGCTATTTAACTGAAACCTTCAAACAGGCTTTGTGCCTCCTCAACAGAGAAAGGAAACATTCATCCCTCTGGACAAAGGTGGGACACTTCCCGACCCTGTAAATTGCAGACCCGCAAGTCTCACTACTCTTATATGTGAAGCCATGAAAAGAATTATGGAAATGATCAGCAGATATAGTAAACCTCCAGACACTGGACCTAACCCAGTTTGGTTTCGTCAAGTGTAGATCATGCCTACTCGACCTGGTGGACTTCTTTGAGAAGGTCACCAAAGCAATAGATGAGGGCAAAATCATGCACAATGCCTACCTTGCCCTGGCCAAGGCATTTGACACAATACCCCACTCGGGCATTGTTGACAAACTCAAGAGGTTAGGTACAAATCCGTACGTCACCCAATGGACAGCCAACTGGGTCACACACAGGACCCAGGAAGTTAGAATTGGGGAGTTCACCTCCACAAATAGGCCAGTCACAAGTGGAGTCCCTCAGGGATCAGTCCTTGGACCACTCCTTTTTGGCCTTTGCTTCTCAGAAGTCAAGGCCAATGTCAGTGGTCTCTGGCTGACAATCTGCAGATGACTTCAAATTAGGAGCAGTCATTGAATTTCACACCGACAAATATTCTACAGGAGGGGCTGACACAGACAAACTGGTGTCAGAGCCGTGGACTAAAACTAAATACCAAGAAGTGCATACTAGTATCCTTTGGGAAGTCATCCATCCATGGTAACCATCGTATTGACAACACACCTCTTAGAGTTGACCCAGTAGTCGGGGACACACACAGATAGTCATCTAGCCTTCGATCATCACGTGTCTATAGTGGTGAGGAAATCGTTCTATGTTGCACAACTTATAAACAAAGGTATGGCATCTAAGTCCAAGGAAGACACTGTTCCACTGTATTCGCCATTCATCAAACAGAGTACAATCCCCCTTTGGTAAGGACCTAACCAGGCATAGCCGACAACTGGAACGTCCACAGAGGTTCCTCACAAAGATAACAGGATGTATGCAATATGTCCTATGAAGACCACCTCAAGGCCCTATCCCTGTATTCAGTCTCCTACAGGCTTTTGAGGGAAGATCTATGCCTGGCATACAGGGCATTGTCAGACCCCACTCTGATGGACCTCCTGTATATCCACAAAACAAACAGCATCAGAATTACCCATTCTAAAGACTTAAACCTTGCCTGTGATATAAACAGGATCTGCTGGAGAGACAGCTATGCATCTCAGAGGCTATCCCATCTATGGAACAGGCTCCCCATTCATGTGAAGCAGAGTTTTTTCATTTCAAGTGCAACTTGGAAAATTGTATGAGGAATCAAAAATTCATCCCTGGTTTGGCACCTATGTCTCTAAAGGACACAGGTAACCTGTAAATGGTTCATCTCCCAGGCCCATGCTTACACTCATCAAGGGTAGCAGAACTTGTCAGAAATTTGAGATGGATGGCTAGGCTTAAAAAGGCCCTTGCAGTCATTAGCCTAGTAAATGCCTATGAACCACTGTTGAAAAGGGTACTGAAAAATAGTAACAATTCTGAAACTAGTGCTGAGAAAGTACAGTTGTGTACACGTACCATAAATGTAGAAGTACACTTACCATAAATGTAGAAGTTCGAGTGTATTCACTTTTGCAGTCATCACATTTGGGTTATCTGCCTGCAGGCAGTCCTCAGCCGGCCTGAATACCAGAGTCTTCGGATTTCTGCGTCAGATGCTGTCGCTTTTTCCATGACGTCAGGTCGTCAGGGGTATAAAACATGCAGCTGACACCTTTACATCAGTTTTTCTTGCTCCAGATGTCAGGTGCCCCCACAATAGGAAGCAATTATATGGTATGGAACATCCCAGCAAAAAGCAAATACACAAGGTATAATATATGCCAAACAAGAAGGAAAGGTAAACGTTAAAAGAAGTCAGGGTGCTGGAGGGAGGGTAAACCAAGACTGCAACAGTGAATACACTCTAACATCTACATTTATGGTAAGTGTACACAACTGTATATGTTCTTCTTGTTTCACTGTTGCAGTCATCACATTTGAGTTGATTCTCAAAGCTAAGGAAGGGTGGAGGTAAGAGCATTAGGGCTAGCAATCAGGCCCTGTAAGACTGCTGTGGCAAATCCAGCTCTGGATTTAGAAAAGATAGGCAGGTGGTAATGCTTGGCGAAAGTTTGTACAGAGCTCCAGGTAGCAGCTTCCAAGATGTCCCTGGTAGTGACTCCTCTGAAAAATGCCGTAAAGGTAGATGCAGCCCCGGTGGAATGTGATCTTATCCCCTGTGGGGTAGGTTTTCCATGGTGCTTGTAGCAGAAATGAATCCAATGGGCTATCCATTTGGAAATGGTTTGCTTTGAAATGGCCTTCCCCTCTGCCCCTGCAGCAAGGCTAACTAGCAGCTGGTCAGATTTCTAAGAGGCTTAGTCCTGTCTAAATAGAATCTAAGCTGTCTGTGCACGTCCAGAGAATGCAGTATCCTTTCCCCTTTATTTTGAGGATTAGGGAAAAAAGTAGGCAAATGAATGGACTGGTTTAGGGCCACACGAGACACCACCTTCGGCATATAGGATGGATTAGTCCTGAGGGAAACTCTGTCCGCATGGAAGATAATGAAGGGTTTCACTGTCATGACGGCCTGCAGTTCAGACATTCTTCTTGCTGAAGTGATGGCTAGAAGTAAGGCTGTTTTCCAAGAAAGAAATTTCAACTCTGCTGTAGCAGCTGGTTCAAAGGGGGGAAGAGTGAGTTTTTCCAACACAAAGTTAAGGTCCCAGGCTGGAGTGGGAACTCTCCTGGGGGGGTCTTAAAATTTTGGCCCCTCTAAGGAACTGTATTAGCAGGGGATGAGAGAAGAGCGGTGGCTCAGTATTATAATGTGCCAAAATGGCAGAGGCATGAATCTTAATTGACGAGAAAGATAGGCCCTTGTGGAGCATTTCTGTTAAATAATCTAGAATATGACGTAAACTGGGCACCATTGTGCCCATCCCCTGAGCCTGGTTCCAGGAACAGTATCTTTTCCACTTTTCTGAATAGGATTTTCTAGTACTAGGCCTCCTTGCCTCCAGAATGACATCCAGCGCCTGCTTACTGAGGGTTGCTAGAGGTGAGCTCAGGGAATTATCCAGGCTGAAGGGTTCAGGGTTTGAAGCTGAAGGTGCAGAATCTGGCCCACCTGCTGGGACAGCAGGGAAGGGGTCTGAGGCAGGTGCCATGGTTGTAGCACTGTCAGACTGGGCAAAAGAGGGTACCAGTGCTGGCATGGGCAGTCTGGTGCAATCAGTATTGTCCTTGGCTTGTCCTGTTTGATCTTTAGTAGAACCTTAGAGAGGAGAGGCAGAGGGGGAAAGGCATAAATTGAGAGGCTTTCCCAGGTAAAGGATAAGGTATCTACTTTCCAAGCTTGACTGTGGTGAGTTTTTCTGCAGAATTTGTTCAATTGGTAGTTCTGATGGGAGGCAAACAGGCCTACCTCTGGAGTCTCCAATTTGTTCCTCTAGAACTTGAATATTTTGGGTTCCAGTTTTCACTAGTGTGGGTCCATGAGATTTCTGATCAAGTCTGCCAATGAATTTAGTTTGCCTGGCAGGAATTGAGCTTGTAGGTGCACATGGTAGCTCAAGGCTTTGTTCCACAGAGCCATGGCTAGTTTGCAGAGTGGGTAGGAATGGGTTGTGCCCTGCTTATGTACCACATAACTGTGGTGTTGTCCATCTTTACCAATAGTTGTCCTGGAAGAACAAGATCTTTGAAGGCTGTCAGAGCATTCTATACAGCTAACATTTCTTTTTGATTGATATGCAGGTGAATCTGTTTTGGGTTCCAATTTTCCCTAAGAGTGCACTGCCCTGCCATGTGAGCCCCCCATGCATAATCTGATGCGTCTGTTGTTAGGGTTTGGGCGGCAGGGGGTACAGTGAAAGGGAGTCCCTTGTTGTGGTAGCAGGCCTCTGCCCACCAAAGGAACTCTGCCCTTAGACAAGGAATGATCGGAATCATTGTTTCCAGGTCCTGAGAATGTTGACATCATAGACATTTTAGATATCATTGAAGTTTCCTCATATGCAGTCTTGCATATCGAATTAGCAGAATGCAAGAGGCCATGAACCACAGAGCTTGCAGTATTTTCCTTGCACACAGCTGGGTTTTTGTGACCAATAGCTTGAAGTAGATTGTCAAATAAAATTGTTTCTCCTGAATGAGGAATGCCATCTGGGAAGCTGTGGTTTAAGCCTGCTCCCAGGAATACAAACTTTTGGCAGGGTACTAGGTGCGATTTCTTCTCATTGGTGTACCCCAGTGAGGTTAGGAGTTTCTTTACAAATGCCAGGTGTTGTAATAGCAAGTCTTGACTTTCTGCCTGAATCAGGCAATCGTCCAAGTATGGGTAAATCTGAATATTTCTCTGCCTGCAAAGGCTGGAGCTAGACACTTTGTGAACACCCTGGGCGCAGTAGATAAGACAAAGGGAAGTGCAGAGAACTGATAGTGCATGGAGCCCGCCCTGAAACTTAGGTACTGTCTGCAGGATTCCCTTATCGGGATGTCGGGATGTGCAGGTAAGCTTCTTTTAAGTCTATGGTTGCCAACCAGGCATCCTTCGCTAGCATAGGAAGAAGCTGTTGAAGAGTTAGCATTTTGAATTTTGGAACCATCAGAAAGGTATTGAGAACTGACAGGTCCAGGATAGGACGCCAGGAGTTTTCTTTTCTGGGTACCAGGAATAGTCTTGAATAAAAACCTTGTCCCCTTTATTCTGCTGGGACAGGTTGAATAGCCCTGATACTGAGGAGAGAGAGAGTACTTGTTTTTGGGACTCCGCCTACTGACTTGGGGGGAGGTCTGGCCATCCACTTGGGGTTGGTAGTGTGTGGAAGTAGAATCTGTGTCCTAGGGAAACTATGTTTAAAACCCATTTGTCCTGGGTAATGAGTTCACAGTTTTTTGCATGCAGGGCGAGTTTTCCTCCTAAGGGAGCAAGTAATTGAGCAGGGCTTGGAAGAGTTAAGGATAAGTCATTGTGTCATTTTTTCCATAGGGGTGGCTTACTACTCCCTACTTTGGGAGTGGGAGTGGGAGTGGGAGCCCCCCCCCACACACACTGCTTAGATCTGTGCGTTGCCGGAGACTGAAGTCTTGGTGGTCAGCTGCTCCTGGGTTTGGAGTGAGAAGGCCTGAAAGGGACTGGAAAAGACCAGTTCTTTGATGGCCAATGCCTACTGAATCTGGGAGGCTGTACTTGTAAGAAGTATTTAACAGTTTGCACAGATTTAGCTTTTTCCTCCATCCTTTTGAGGACTTCTGCTTTGTTGCCAAACAGGCAGTCTTGGTTTAAGAGTGCATCCAGTAATTTAGTTTTAACATGATTTGGTAAGTTTTTTTTCCTTAAGCCAAGCACGCCTTCTTAGTACAGACCCAGTGACAGCAGCCCTGCAAGATGCTTCTAAAGCATCAAAACCACATTGCAAAATATGTTTACCAACTTGTTCAACAGAATGCATTAACTCTTGCAACTCTTAGTGTCCAGCACAGTCAGGACTCAGCATAAATTTCTGTTTAAGTGGTCCCATAATATGCTGCTGATACTTTAACATATGAAACTGGCAATTTAAAGCCCTAATGGTCATAGTAGCAGAAGTGTATACCTTTTTACCACATCTGTCTAAGGCTTTAGAGTCCCTATCAGAAGGGGTAGGATTTTTGGCAGTAGTAGCCTTAATGCCTTTAGGTCCTAGGGAAATGTTCTCTGGATCTGCAGTCGTATTCTTGGAAGAGGAACTTTTGAGTCAGGTACCATATAGTACCCGTCAGGTTTCCTGAGAGCTGGAGACAAAGTGTCTGGGGTAAGGCTAGATTCCAAGAAAACATCTACAATAGCCAGAACAGGAGGGATAGCTAGAGGCCTGTGTTGAGGCAGGAGTAAAAAATTCCCTAAGTCTCTTTTTGGACTCGGAATAGTCCTGGCTTTCCCAGTGGAAATGCTCCCTAAGGGTATGCAAGGTTTCACTAAAATAAAAATCTTCTGGAGGGGAAGCAGAGGGAACGGAATCCTCTGCATCAGAATCCTCATAAGTAGATAAGGGCAAATCCTGGTAGTCAGAAGGAACAGAGATAAAGTACAGTTTTGTACCTACCATAAATGTAGATGTCCGAACAGGATAGCATCTGCAGTCCTAACAAATGGGTTGTCCTGTCGTCAGGCAGCCCTTCGGTCGGCCGGATTCCAAAGTCTGGGTCTGGCCTCGTCTGGTGTCGCACTTCACCCGACGTCATCTCTGTTGGTCTTCGGGTATAAAGGCATCAGCCGACGCCATTTTCCTCAGTGTTTCTTGCCCCAGATGCCAGTTGCCCTCTTGGAAAGCTAAATTTTGGATAAATGCCAATGTTTCCAAAAAGTAGAAGGCAAACACAAAAAATAAGCATGTATGTACATATATACAAACAAATACACCATAAGAGATCCCCCCCCCCCAGCTAGCTATTAGGAGGGTAAATACCCTAGGAGTACCACAGAGGGGAAGGAGGGTGGGTAATCCTGACTGCAGATGCTATCCTGTTCGGACATCTACATTTATGGTAGGTACAAAACTGTACTATGTCCTTCAAGGATGCATCTGCAGTCCTAACAAATGGGTAGAATACCATAGCCAAACTAGGGGAGGAGGAAGAAGAATTATGGTGTAGTTAGGATCCCTTGCAAAACAGCAGTGGCAAAGCCTGCTCGGGATCTAGAGTATAGAGGTAAGTTATAATGCTTGGCAAATGTATGCACGGAGGTCCAAGTAGCCGCCTCAATAATGTCCTTGGTAGCCACTCCTCGTAAGAAAGCTGTGGTAGTGGCTGTAGCCCTTGTAGAATGAGGCCTTATGTTCTGTGGAATTTGCTTTCCATGGTAGGAGTAAAAGAATCTTATGCAATTTCCTATCCACTTGGAGATTGTCTGTTTGGAAATTGCTTTTCCTTCCCTTCCTGTTGCATAAGCTACTAGAAGCTGGTCAGTTTTTCTATTGCCCTTGGTTCTATCCAGGTAGTAGCGTAACTGTCTGTGTACATCCAAGGTATGCAGCAGTCTTTCCCCCCTGTTCTGTGGATTGGGAAAGAAGGTAGGTAGGTGGACTGCCTGGTTTAGAGACACTCTGGATACCACCTTAGGCATAAATGTAGTATTAGTTCTCATGGACACTCTATCTTGATGGAAGATTAGGAAGGGTTGTACTGCCATTAAGGCCTGTAGTTCCGAAACCCTCCTTGCTGAAGTAATTGCCAGTAGGAAAGCAGTTTTCCAGGATAGGTGTTGAAGGTCTGCTGTTGCTGCTGGTTCGAATGGAGGGAGTGTCAATTTTTCTAGCACAAAGTTCAAGTCCCATGCTGGTAATGGTGGTTTCCTAGGAGGTTTTACATTCTTGATTCCTCTGAGGAACTGCCTGAGTAGAGGGTGTGAGAAGACAGGGGGATCGAAGCTGTATTCTGCAGAAATAGCTGATGCATGTATCTCGATGGAGGAATAGGACAGGCCTGTATGGAGAAGCTCTGCCAAATACTCCAGGATGTTGGCAATATCTATCTTTGACACATCTTTTCCTCTTTCAGAACTCCAAATGACAAACCTTTTCCATTTTCCTGCATAGTTCCTTCTTGTTGAAGGTCTGAGGGCCTCAAGGATAATGTCTTTAACCCTTTGGGATAAATATGGGTTAGTTGCTCTTATGTAATGTTCCAGGCAGTCAGTTGTAGAGTTTTCAGGTTTGGATGCATGATGTTGTAGTCTCTCTGAATTAACATCAAAGGAATCAGGGGTAGTGTCCATGTTCCTCCCCGAGACATGTTCCTCAGCAAAGGATACCAATGTTGTCTTGGCCAATTTGGAGCTATCAGAATTATCCTTGGACGTTCCTCTTTGATTTTCAGTAGTACCTTGTGCATCAAAGGAAGAGGTGGAAATGCATATGCTGTCAGGTCTTTCCAACTGAAGGATAGAGAGTCCACCTTCCAAGCCAGTGGGTGGTATGTCCTTGTGCAGAATTTCTTGATCTGGTGATTGAATGGGGATGCGAATAGGTCTATTTGTGGCATTCCCCATTTTTTTGTGATGGCCTTGAAGATGTCGGGGTGTAGCATCCATTCGTGAGCATCCGAGGTAGTTCTGCTTAACATGTCTGCTAGGATGTTTTCTTTTCCCGGTACAAATATTGCCTGTAACTGGATGTTGTGGCTCAGAGCCATATTCCATAGGTCCAGAGCCATTCGACATAGGGGGTATGAATGAGTGCCTCCCTGTTTGTTGATGTACCACATGACTGTGGTGTTGTCTGTCCTTATCATTAATTGGCCTTCTTTGAGGAATGGTCTGAAATTCTGGATTGCTAGTTTCACTGCCAGCATTTCTTTTTGATTTATGTGCAGGTGCAGCTGATCTGGAGTCCATAATCCTTGAATGCATTTGTCCAGCATGTGGGCCCCCCCAACCTAGGTCTGAGGCATCCGTTGTGATGGTTTGGCTTGCTTGAATGTTGTGGAAGGGCAAACCTGGGTTTGACTGGCATGCTTGAGCCCACCATAGAAACTCTTGTTTCAGGCATGGGATTAGTGGTATTTCGGTTTCTAAGCTGTGCCTGTGTTGAGACCATAAATTCTTTAGGTACCACTGTAGCTTTCTCATATGCAGTCTGGCATGGGGGACCAGGATTATGCATGATGCCATGAAGCCCAAGGCCTGCAGTACTTTCCTTGCTGTTAGTTTGTTCTGCTTTGTTAATGCCAAGAAGTAAAGAGGGAGATGTTCTTGTTTTTCTGCAGTTAGGAATGCCATCTGTTTTACTGTGTCCAATTCTGCACCCAAGAATGGTTCTTGTTTGGGATGGTATCAGTCTTGACTTTTTTAAATTGACTGTGTATCCCACGGCTTGTAGTAAGCAAATGACTCTTTGTAAGTCTTGTGTCAGCTTGCTTTTGTTGTCCGCTTGTTATCAGGCAGTCGTCCAGGTATGGATAAATTTGGATTCCCTGCAGCCTGCAATGAGCGATTACTGATGCCAGGCATTTTGTGAATACTCTGGGCGCAGTAGATAAGCCAAAGGGCAATGCTGAGAATTGATAATGCTCTGATCCTGCAAGAAATCTGAGGTATCTTCTGCAATTTGGTCGTATGGGGAGGTGCAGGTATGCCTCCTTGAGATCTAGAGTTACCAGCCAACACTCCTTGCCCAGCATGGGAAGAAGTTGCTGTAGGGTCAGCATTTTGAATTTTGGAACAATGATGAATGTGTTTAAAGCGGACAGGTCGAGAATAGGTCTCCAACTTTTCTCTTTTCTTGGTACTAGGAAGAGTCTGGAATAAAATTCTTTGCCCTGTTCTGTAGGTGGCACCCTTTCCACAGCTCTCATCTTTGTTAATTGAGCTATCTGTTTTAGAGCTTCTGTTTTTTGATTTGGTGGTAGGTTTGGCATTCCTCTTTTTACTGGTAAGGTGTGGAAATGAAACCTGTAGCCTTGGTCTATAGTTTGCAAAATCCACTTGTCTCTTGTGATATAGTGCCAATTTTTTGAAAATAAGGCTAACTTTCCGCCTAAGGGTGCTGCTATTTGTTCCCTGGAAGGCGGGGTCAGAGCCAAGTCACTGTGTTTGTTCTGTTGTAGTGGCAGTGGTTGTGTCTGTGCCTCGTTGGTTATTGCCTTGCCACTGGCGTCCTCTGTAGGCACCTCCTCTGGATTGATTTCTGCCTCTGGAACGTCTATTCCTGCCTCTCTGAGATTTAGAGGAGTCTGGAAAGGACCAATTTTTGGAAGGCCAGTTCCTGCTAAACCTTGGGGGCTGAACCTGTAAGAAATCTTTAACTGTTTGTACAGATTTTGCCTTCTCTTCCATTTTCTTCATTACTTGCTGGGCAGGAGAACCAAATAGACTGACCTTATCCATAGGAGCATCTAATAGTTTTGCTTTAACATGATCCGGTAAGACCTGTTCTTTCAACCATGCATGCCTTCTTATAACTGTGCCAGTCGTGGCTGATCTAAATGAAGCCTCCAGTGCATCATAGCCACATTTTAAAGAATGGTTACTAACCTGCTGAATGTTATTCACCATTTCTAAAACATATTTCTTATCTAAGGAATCATCAGAGGACAGTTTCTTAGTTAACTGATCAAGCATAAACTCTTGGTATTGGATCATATGAAACTGACAGTTCAAAGCTCTAGCCGAGAGAGTAGCAGAGGTGTATACCTTTTTACCCCATCTCTCTAAGGACCTGGATTCCCTTTCAGAAGGGAGAGGGTTTTTCGCTGAGGTCGAAGCTACTGCCTTAGGCCCCTGGGAGATAGTCTCAGGATCTGCAAGGGGAGCCTTGTATAGGTGGTGAGTGTCCGGTACCCTGTAAAACCTATCGGGCTTGGCAGGGGCTGGAGGTAAAGTATCAGGAGCAGTGCAAACATCATTAAATGCATCATCCACAACAGGATGAACTGGAGGTATAGCTAAGGGCCTATGTTGCGGTAAATGTAGAAAGGTCCTAAGCCTTTTTCTTGAATCTGAGAAATCTTGTCCCTGCCATTGGAATTGCTCTCTCATGGCATGTAAGGTTTCCCCAAAGGAAAATTCCTCTGGTGGAGAGGCAGAAGGAATAGATTCTTCAGCATCGGAATCTTCATAAGTAGAAAAAGGAGCCTCTGGATGGTCTGTATTGTCTGAATCATCAGAAGAGTCATCTGAGGACAGTGGCTCAGGGGGCTCTGCTCTAGGTCTCTTTTCTGGAGGTTGAGAGGCCCTGTCTGGGTGAGATTGGGATCCCCTTATTAAAGAGATGAGATCCTCTGCCAGAGTAAGCATTTGTGAACTGGAACTGGGTCTGTGAGAGGGGGGCTTAACAGGCACAGACTTAGCAGTTTTGGCTGCTTTAGCCCTGGCAAAGGCCTTTATAGACATGGCTGCAGGAGGCCTAGCAGCACCACGTGCTGGGGTAGAGACATCCAAAGGGATGGTGTCCGATAATTCTAGAGAAACCACATTAGTAGGCAAAACTTCAGAGGCCGATTCAACTAGGGTAGCAGGAGCCTCGGTAGTAGTCATGGATTCGGCTGAAGATTGACCCGTTTGCTCGGTTTCGGCCGAAACCGAGACACTCATGGTTTGCTTAACCGTGGTTTCGCCGAAACCGCGGACCGCGAGTGTCGGTCTTTTCTTTGCGTTCTTAACAATTTGAGAAGTCGGAGGATCCGACGGCATAATGTACGCAAAATCTGAGCGAAAAACTGTTCAGCAAACTCCGACCGACGCCTAAGCGTTCGTCGGTTGAAGGAAGCACAGGCTAAACAGGCTGCTACGTCGTGGTCTGGGCCTAAACAAGGTAAGCAGTACGAGTGGAAATCTTTATGAGGTATTTGTTTCCCACAAGTTAAACAGTTATTCATTTTTTCTGACATCAGCTGAGGCAAGAAAGAGTCCCCAACGGGGTACTTAGCTTTTAGAAGTCTTCAAGTAGTATTCGGTAGTAGTAATCTCTGGATCTGACCGACCGGCACTTGCGAACAGCTTCTGCTTCGGCGCCACGCAAGAAAGACTGAGGAAAATGGCGTCGGCTGATGCCTTTATACCCGAAGACCAACAGAGATGACGTCGGGTGAAGTGCGACACCAGCCGAGGCCAGACCCAGACTTTGGAATCCGGCCGACCGAAGGGCTGCCTGACGACAGGACAACCCATTTGTTAGGACTGTAGATGCATCCTTGAAGGACATCAGATTCCTGATCAGAAGAATCAGAAAGAAAATCAGTTCTAGGTCTCTTAGAGGGGGATGTCTGGCTTCCCCTAATTAAGGTAATAAGGTCTTCAGCCATTCTAAGCATTTTTTGTTTGAGGCATATGGCCCTGAGTATGCAGTTTGGTCGTCTGTTTTCTAGGCGTAGTGCAAGCTTTAGGCCTGAGGAATTCGGCATTTCTAGCTTGAAACAGTCGTCTGTTTAATATGAAAGTCTGTAGGCCTGAATACACCCTCAGAAGCCGGTGCCTGCACAGCGGCTCTGGACCCATCCTAGGTAGAGACATCCACAGGTTCCATAGTCGAAGAAGCATATCACAGCATACCGGACTCCAAATGGGTCTCCATACAAGCCTGCGAATCTGTAGTAGCGGGCATCAGGGGCTGCGAAAGCACCAGAGTACCGGCGGACTGGCGACTAGCTTAACTGAAGTGTCGTCGGCAGTTTTGGACCTATGTGGTCTGTCTCTGTCTTTATCCTTACGTTTTTTTGGAAGTCCGGAAGGATGGTTTAAAGAAGCCATTTCAGAGTACGGAGATCGAGAACGAAAGTATTTAGCTGCAAAAATAGCCCGATGATGAATAGTTCGGGCGTTGAACAAAGCACAAAAAACAACAGTGAGGGACGCTGTGGTCTGGGCCTAAACAAGTGACGCAGTAAGAACGAAACATCTCTAGGAGGTATTTGCTTTCCACAGGCAAGACAATTGTTAACTTTGTCTGACATCGGTTAGAGCAAGAAAAAAGGACTCCCAACGGGGTACTTATCTTTTTGAAGACTTCAGGTTTGAAACTCGAAATTAAAATTTCAGGAGTTGCCCGACCAGCACTTGCGAACTGCTTCTGCTTCGGACACCGCACGACAAGAAAGACTGATGTAATGGCGTCTGCTGTATGTTTTATATCCCTGACGACCTGACGTCATGGAAGAAGTGACAGCATCCGTAGCAGAAATCCGAAGACTCTGGTATTCAGGCCGGTTGAGGGCTACCTGCAGGCAGATAACCCAAATGTGATGACTGCAACAGTGAAACACGAAGAAAGTACAGTTTTGTACCTACCATAAATGTAGATGTCCAATAGATATGCAACTGCAGTCCTGACATATGGGTTGTACTGCCTCAGGCAGCCCTTCGGTCGGCCGGATTCCAAAGTCTGGGTCCGGCATCGGCTGATGTCGCCTCTTCCCCGACATCAGAGCGGCTGGGGTATAAAAGCATCAGCCGACGCCATCTTCTTCAGCGTTTCTTGCCCCAGATGCCAGGTGCCCTCCAAGGAAGGCTAAATTTAGAGAATGGATAAAAATTCCAGACATGCACAACAGTAATAAACAGATACACCATAACAGATATCCCCAGCTAATTTGAAAAAGGGGGAGTGGACCCAAAAAAGAGAATTACAGAGGGGTAGGAGGGAGGGAAAACCTGACTGCAATTGCATATCTATCGGACATCTACATTTATGGTAGGTACAAAACTGTACTATGTCCTTCAAGAATGCAACTGCAGTCCTGACATATGGGTTCAATACCATAGCCAACCTGGGGGTGGTAGGATCTAAGATAAGGATGGTGTAGCTAAAATGCCCTGCAGGACTGCAGAAGCAAAGCCTGCTCGGGATCTAGAATATAAAGGCAGGTTGTAATGTTTGGAAAATGTATGCACGGAGCTCCATGTAGCAGCTTCTAGAATGTCCTTTGTAGCCGCCCCTCTTAGAAAGGCTGTGGAGGTGGCTGTAGCTCTGGTGGAGTGTGGCCTAATATTGGCTGGCACACCTTTTCCATGGAGAGTAGCAGAATCTGATGCAGTTTCCAATCCATCTTGAAATTGTTTGTTTGGAAATTGCCTTTCCTTGTACTCCAGCAGTGCAAGCTACAAATAGTTGGTCAGACTTTCTGTTGGCCTTTGTTCTGTCCAAGTAGTAGCGCAATTGCCTGTGTATGTCCAAAGTGTGCAGAAGCTTTTCTCCTTTATTTTGAGGATTGGGAAAGAAAGTAGGCAGGCGAATTGCTTGATTTAGAGAAACCCTGGATATCACTTTTTGCATGAATGAAGGATTGGTTCTTAGAGACTCTGTCCTGATGGAAAATGAGAAATGGAGGTACTGCCATGAGGGCCTGTATCTCCGAGACTCTTCTTGCTGAAGTAATTGCCAACAGGAAAACTGTTTTCCAGGAGAGAAATTGCAATTCTGAAGATGCTGCTGGCTCAAAAGGAGGAAGAGTTAATTTTTCCAAGACGAAGTTGAGGTCCCATGCAGGCACTGGTGGCTTTCTTGGAGGTTTGATATTCTTTATCCCTCTTAGAAACTGTCTTAGCAAAGGATGTGAAAACACAGGTGGATCAGTTGTATTTTGCTGAAATTGCTGAAGCGTGTATTTTTATGGAAGAATATGAAAGGCCATTGTGAAGCATTTCTGCCAAGTATTCTAGCATCTGTGGGATGCTCATTACTGATGCATCCTGACCCTTGTTGGCATTCCAGATGTTGAATCTCTTCCATTTGGCTGAATACGTTTTTCTGGTGGAAGGCCTGCATGCTTCCAGTAAGATCTCTTGAACTTTTTTGGAGAGAGAGATATGGGGAGAAGTCATGGAACCCTCCAAGCTGTCAGTTGCAATGTTTGCAGGTTGGGATGAACAGTCCTGTAATTGTGCTGAGTTATAAGCAGAGGCCACTAAGGCAGGAGCCACGGCTTGGTGCGAGTTATGCTCCTTAGTAATGGATACCAGTGCTGTCTTGGCCAGTCTGGAGCTATCAAAATGCCTTTCGGTTGTTCTGCTTTGATCTTCAGTAACACCTTGGTCATTAATGGTAGAGGTGGAAACGCATAGATTGTTAGAGAATTCCAGCTGAAGGAGAGAGCATCCATTCTCCAGGCTTGAGGATGGTGTGTCCTTGAGCAGAACTTCTTCAGATGATGATTGAGGTGTGAGGCAAAGAGATCTATGTCCGGCCTTCCCCATGCATGAGTTATTTGTGAAAAAATGTCTGGATGAAACATCCATTCGTGCGGGTCCGTAATGTTTCTGCTTCGACTGTCCGCCAGAACATTGTCCTTGCCTGGGACAAACTGGGATTGCAACTGTATGTTCAGTTTCAGGGACTTTTCCCAAAGAGTCATTGTTAGTCTGCAGAGGGGGTAAGAATGGGTGCCTCCCTGTTTGTTTATGTACCACATAACAGTGGTGTTGTCGGTCTTTATTAGCAGATGACCTTGCTGAAGAAATTTTCCGAAGGCCTCGATTGCATGAATCACTGCCAACATTCCTTTTTGATTGATGTGCAGATGCAATTCTCGGGGTGCCCATTGCCCTTGAATGCATCTGCCCTTCATGTGCGCCCCCCATCCATGATCTGAGGCGTCTGTTGTAATGGTTTGGCTTGCTTGAGGTTTGTTGAAAGACATGCCTTTGTTTAGCTGGCTTGCTTGTGCCCACCACAAAAATTATTTTTGTAGACATGGAATGAGTGGAATAATTGCTTCTAAGTTGTGGCTGTGTTGAGACCATAAACTTTTTAGGTACCATTGTAGTTTTCTCATGTGTAGTCTTGCCAGTGGAATCAGAAGAATGCAAGATGCCATGAAACCCAGGGCCTGCAGGATTTTCCTTGCAGTCATCTGGGTGTGCTTTGCTTTGCTAGGCTTTTGAAGTAATCTGGTAATTGCTCTTAGGTTCATAGGTTTATACTAGGCTATCTGCCCTAAGACATTTATAAGCCTAGCCCAAATTTTTGTGGCTTACGCCACCCCTTATATGAAAAAATACTGTGCCCATTAGTTTGTTGTGCCTCTGTCCAGCAGTGACACAGATGATTCCCAGGGTAAACCTACGATCTCCCATCCACAGGTCAAGATTTCTCTTGAACAGAGCCAGCGAGGTGCTCTGCCTCACATGGACCGGGATGTTATTCCACAGCATAGGGAGTCTCTGAGTGATAAATCTATCCCTCCAGCATGTCCTATTTATGTCCGTGCTAAGGTTTAAGTCGCTTGCTCTAGTAGTTTTGGTGGATTTGGATTTTTTGAGGTGGAGCATGTCCATTAATTCCGGGTTGGACATGGCCTTGTATGTCAGGCACATGTCACCTCTGAGCAGACGGTATGCGACTGAATAGAGCTGGAGTTTCTTCAATCTGGCAGCATAGGACAGATTTTGGAGTCCCTTTATCCTTTTGGTGAGGAACTTTTGGGGTCTCTCCAATTGCTGCAGATGTCGGGTGAGATACACCCTGAATGGGGCATTGTACTCTATCATTGGTCTGATAAGTGAAGAGTACAGGGGAACAATGACCTCACTAGATCTGGATGTGAATCCCTTCATAATCAGGTGGGCAATGTAGAAGGTCTTTCTAACCACTTTAGCAACGTGAGTGTCAAAAGAAAGGCCACTGTCAACCTGGGTCCCCAGGTCCCTGATAACCTCTTCTGTGCTTAGTGGATTGCCACCTATATGGTAAGCTTGGGGTTACCTTGTTTTTCCCGAAGGGTATGACTATACATTTTTTGGCGTTTAACTTCAGGCCATGGCTCTGGCACCAGCTATCTGTTTCCGTGAGTCCCTTCTGAAGGATATCTGTGTCCGATGCACTTTCCACTATGGCGGTTCTTGTTTTTCTTCTGTGAGGAAAGCCATTTGTGAGTTTGTGTCCAGTTTGGCTCCTAGAAAAATTATTTGTTGGGATGGCAGTAGTCTTGATTTTTGAATGTTGACTGTGTATCCCAAAGCCTGTAGTAAGTGAATGACATAGTCCAAGTTTCTTATCAAGGCTTGCTTGCTGTCCGCTTGTATAAGGCAGTCGTCCAGGTAAGGGTATATTTGTATCCCCTGAAGTCTGCAATGTGCAATTACTGATGCAAGGCATTTCGTGAATACTCTGGGCGCAGTAGATAAGCCAATAGGCAATGCTGAGAATTGATAATGCTCTGACCCTGCAAGAAATCTGAGGTATCTTCTGCAGCTGTGTCTGATTGGGACATGCAGGTATGCCTCCTTGAGGTCCAGAGTAACCAGCCAAGACCCCTTGCCCAGCATGAGAAGAAGTTGCTGTAACGTCAGCATTTTGAATTTTGGCATAATGAGAAAAGTGTTTAGAGCAGACAAGTCCAGTATGCGTCTCCATTGCTTTTCTTTTTCTTGGAACAAGGAACAGTCTTGAGTAGAATCCCTGGCCTTGTTCCTGAGGAGGAACCTTTTCTATTGCTTTGATTTGTAGCAGCTTTGAAACTTCTATGAGTGCCTCTGCCCTTTGATTTTGTGGCAGGTTTGGCATGCCTTGACTTGTTGGTAAGGTATGGAAGTGGAACCTGTAACCTTTGTCTATTATGTCCAAAATCCATTTGTCCTTTGTAAAAACGTGCCAATTTTTTGAAAATAAAGATAATTTTCCGCCTAAAGGTGCTTCTCTTTGAGCCTTGGTCGGCGGTGTCAAAGTCAAGTCACTGTGATTGTCCCTGTGGAGCAGTAGAAGTCCCTGCGCCACTTCTCTGATTAGTTGGTTGCCATTGGCGGCCCCTGTAGGAGCCTCGGTATTGCCCTCTATCACGAGCATGCCTGTTTTTTCCCCTTTGGAACTTGTCAGTGTCTGCAAAGGACCAATTCTTCGAAGGCCAATTCCTACTGAACCTTGGTGGCTGAACCTGGATGAAATCTTTGACTGTTTGTACTGATTTAGCCTTTTCCTCAATTGATTTCAACACACCCTGTGCATTAGCACCAAATAGCTTGTCTTTTTCCAGAGGTGCATCTAGAAGCTTTACTTTAACATGATCTGGCAATGTCTGTTCTTTCAACCAAGCATGTCTACGTATGACGGCCCCTGTCATAGCTGCCCTACATGAAGCTTCCAATGCATCATAACCACACTGAAGAAAATGATTGCTAACCTGCTGAGTATTATGAACCAAATCCTGCAAGGCCTTTCTATCTAAAGGCTCAGGAGAGGCTAACTTTTTCTGCAAATCATCCATCAAGAAATCCTGATACTAAAACATATGAAAAAGACAGTTAAGTGCCCTCATGGCAAGGGTGAATGAGGTATAAACTTTTTTACCCCCACCTCTCCAGGGACCTAGATTCCCTGTCTGTGGGCAAAGGATTTTTGGCCGTGGAAGTGGCCACTCCTTTGGGCCCCTGAGAAATAGTTTCTAGATCAACAGAGTGGGCCTTAAAGAGATGTTTATGAGTTTCAGGAACCCTGTAATATCTGTCTGGCTTGACAGGAGCAGGAGGGAGAGAATCAGGAGAAGTACTGGAGTCTGAGAACACATCATCCAATACATCTAACACTGGGGGTATAGCTAAAGGCCTGTGCTGGGGTAACTTAAGGAAAGTCCAAAGCCTTTTCCTGGAGTCGGAGAAATCCTGGCCATGCCACTGAAAATGCTCTCTCATGGAGTGGAGAATTTCCCCGAAAGAAATATCCTCAGGAGAGGCAGAGGGAATGGATTCATCAGCATCAGAATCCTCGTAGGCCGGGAAGGATTCTTCCTGGGAATCTGAATGGCCTGACTCACCAGAGGCTTCATCTGTGGAAAGGGTATCTGCCTGCTCAACCCTAGGCCTTTTGTCTGAAGGCGGCTGAGAACCTCTGTCTGGATGAGCCTGAGAGCCCCTGATTAAAGAAATTAGATCTGCAGCTAAAGTCATGATCTGTTTATCAGAAGTGGGACCCTGTGAAAAAGATTTAGGAGGGTGAGACTTAGCCTGGCTGGCAGCCTTTGCATGTGTGTAGGCCTTGATGAACATAGACACAGAAGGCCTAGCTGCCCCACGTGCTGGAGTAACTTTGTCCACCGGTATGGTGTCAGGCAAATCTTGGGCTTCGGTTTCAGGAGGAAAATCAACAACCAGCACCGGGGTAGCCTCCGGGACCGAAGTGTGTGGTAAAGCGGTGTCGTCGGCCTGGAGCGGTTGAATTACCGCCTCCGAAGAGACCGATGCACTCGCGGTAGGCTTTAGCGTGGTGTCGGTGGAAGTCGCGGGCCGCGAATGTCGGTCCCGGTCCTTCCGTTTTTTGGAAATATGTGCTGTCGGTAGTTCCGACGGCATGATATAGGAGTAATTTTCCCCAAAAAAGTCTTCAGCAAATTCTGCCCGGCGCCTAAGTGTGCGCTTATTGAAGCAAGCACAGGCAGCACAGGCCGAGACGTCGTGGTCTGGGCCGAGGCAGGGAAGGCAGTAAGAATGGAAGTCCTTATGAGGTATTTGTTTACCACAAGACAAGCAATTATTAACTTTTGCAGTTTTATCTGACATCGGCTGAGGCAAGAAAAGGTTCCCCAACGGGGTACTTAGCTTTTTGATGACTTCGGATCTGAAAACACAGGAGCTGGCTGACCGGCACTTGTGAACTGCTTCTGCTTCGGGCACCGCGCGGCAAGAAAGACTGAAGAAGATGGCGTCGGCTGATGCTTTTATACCCCAGCCGCTCTGACGTCGGGGAAGAGGTGACATCAGCTGACGCCGGACCCAGACTTTGGAATCCGGCCGACCAAAGGGCTGCCTGAGGGAGGACAACCCATATGTCAGGACTGCAGTTGCATTCTTGAAGGACATCATGGGGAAAATGATACAGTTTGTGGCCCAAATAAAAAAATCTCTTCCACTTACTACTGTAAACTTTTTTGATGGAAGACTTGTGCAATGCCAGAAGAATTTTTCTGATCGGGGACTTGAGCCTGGACTATCTCAATAGGGTTGGAAGTGGAGAAACCAAGCGGTCAATTTGAGGGTTCGAAGATTCAGATGTTGCATCCCTGAGTGGTGAGAAAGGAGGTCCTGACTGGGCTCCATTATCAAAAGAGGATATTTCAAATGAAACCAAAGGAAGGGGGGACACCTGATGAGGCCAGAAGGTGGCAATGAGGATAACGGACCTCTTCAACCTGCTTGCCTTTTGAAGAAACTTCGGGATGAGCGGAAGAGGGGGATAACCATACAGGAGACCAGGGCAAATAGTAGACCAGAGCAATCTTCTGGGATTCCCCAGAGGAGGGATCAGGGCAAAGAACTTGCTGCATTTGTGGTTGAGAGGAGAGGCACAGAGGTCACAGCAAGGTTGACCCCAACTGCTGAATATCATGTTCACTACTGACTGTTGACAGACCACTCGTGCAGAATCAGAAGTGATCTGCTGAGCCTGCCCATCAGATCGCTGGGTTTCCCCAAGATATGCAGTGTAATCAGAAGGTGATCTGAAAATATCGTCCACTCCCTCACTCTCATGGCCCCTCTGCACAGGGGATAAGAACGGGTTCTTCCTTGCTTGTTGATGTTTCAGACAACTGACGTCAGTACATTCTGCAATCATCCCCAAGGGTGTATGTCCTAAAAGGCTTGCAACATTAGGTTGACTGGTCTCATCTCTAGGACACTAACATGCAACTTGGTCCCAGGAGGTGACCACGTGCTGTGGACCATCTTTCCCATTGTAATGCCCTCCCCAAACTGGGAAGCATCTGTGGTTACAGTGGTTATTGGGGGATTGTTCAAAAATGATCTGCCAAGAACAACATTATCTGACTGAATCCACCAACTGATATGCTGCAGATGCGAGTCAGTCTGATGTGAAGGGACAAGGGCTAAGAAAGAATGGACCACTGTGTGGCTAATGTCCACTGTAGAACCCACATGAAAAACATGGCTAGGGGAACTAACAGAATACCTGCAGATATGGACCCTAGGACCTGCAGGATCAATCAAGCCATGGGGGCTTGTTGGGCTAATAACTGCTGTATCGGATTCCTCAGAGTGGCTACTCGGTGTAAAGGGAGAGCAGCTACCTGATCCCTTGTGTTGAATTGCGCACCTATGAACTCTAGATTCTGAATCAGAATAAGGTTGGACTTGCTCATGTTTATGGTGATATCCAGAGAGTGTGATAACTGGAATTGGTCCTTGGCTTGGATAAGCCAATGTCTTGTGGAAACGGTTAGGAGCCAATTACCTAAATATGAAAACACTTGGAATCCCCTGACCTCAGCTGAG
Source organism: Protopterus annectens (assembly GCF_019279795.1). NCBI lineage: Eukaryota > Metazoa > Chordata > Ceratodontiformes > Protopteridae > Protopterus > Protopterus annectens. The sequence goes on along the minus strand of NC_056745.1, from coordinate 1,308,573,558 downwards.
TGGCTATCACTGCCATGCATTTGGTAAACACCCGGGGGGCTGTGGTGAGTCCAAAGGGCAATGCTCTGAACTGGTAGTGATGGTCTCGCAAGGTATCTCCTGGAGCGCCTGTCTATTTTGATGCAACAGTACGCGTCCTTGAGATCTATCGAGCACATCCAGTCATCCTTGTGTAACAGTTGCAGAATGGACTGAACCGTAACCATTTCGAACCTTGACTTCTTTACGTATTCGTTTAATCTGCTGAGATCCAGGATGGGTCTTGGGTCCCCTTTCTTTCTCGGCACCAAAAAGAAGTGGGAGTAGATTCCAAATCCTGTTTGGTTGGGATCTCCTGGATTACTCTTTTTGCAACGGTTGTTGGATTTCCTGTGCTACCTGTTTCCACCGACTAGGTGGCACATCAGGAAGCCGTTTGGAGGTTGTAGGGAAAAGGGAATATAACCACTGGATATTATACTTGGCACCCAATGATTTTGAGTTAATTGGGCCCAGGTTTTAGGGTGCAAAGCTAGTCGCCCCCCCAACTGCCTCCAGACGGAAAGTTGGGCAATACTTCTGGAGCGCTGGTAGGGCTTATCACGAGAGGGTTCCTTAAAGTCCTGGTTTTGCAGACCTCCTCTGCCTCTAGAGTGGCGTCTACCATCAAATTTTCCCCTTCTGCCTCCAGAGGAGGGTTCTCTATATGGGTCCTGGAAAGGTACTTGGGACATATAGAAACACATTTTCATGCCCTCATGTTGGTTTCTGGAGAAGAAACTTAGGGGTGTAGAAACCTGGATTCCAACAGCAAAAAGAAGCTTTTCTTCCTTCTCGCTGTGGGTAAGAGTCTCTCTAACGGCCGTCCCAAAAAAAAAAAAAAAGAAGAAGAGCCATCGTAAGGGGCATCAGCATACGACGCCTTAAAGGGCTCCGCAAAGTCACATAGCCTCATCCAGACACATCTTTTTAGGGAGAGTCCTGAACCAGCTGCTCTTGAGGTGCACTCTGTCATATGGGCGATTAACCTAATCGATGAGTTGGTGATTGCCGAAACAGTGGTCTGCTTGGGAGAAACGTTTTAAAATTCCACCGCAGACATGGACTCAGAGAAGCTGACAGTTCTTTCATCAGGACCCTCTGCAGCAGAGTGAAATGCAAGACAATTTAACGACCTCAGTGAACAGGTTGCAAAGGCATAAACATGCTTCCCAGTCTTGTACAACACTCTAGACTCCTTTTTAGGCAGATGGACATTGGCAGTTTCTTCTGCCAGCTCTTTCTTGGTGGCCGCAGCCACCATGATAACAGACTACAGGACCCTTACTCCAGTGTTTCCTGTCTGTGGGGGGGCACTAGAAACTTACCGGACCACCTGGGTATGGGCTTGATGAGCATCTCCTTTAGATTTATGTGTAGATTCAGCTGGTCTTGGGACCATAGGCCTTGTATACACTTGTCTTCCATGTGTGCCCCCCAGCCTAGGTCTGAGGCGTCCGTGGTGATGGTCTGGCTTGGATGTGGTTTGTGGAAAGGCAATCCTCTGTTTATCTGACAGGCCTGAGCCCACCACAGGAATTCTTTTTTCAGGCATGGAATAATTGGTATCTGGGCTTCTAGACTGTGCTTGTGTTGAGACCATACATTCCTTAGGTACCATTGTAACTTTCTCACATGCAGCCTGGCATGCGGGATCAATATTATGCAGGATGCCATGTAACCCAGGGCTTGCAGGACTTTCCTTGCAGTAAGCCGAGTTTGTGTTGTTAATGCCATGAAATAGACTGGTAGTTGCTTTTGTTTTACCTCTGTGAGAAAAGCCATCTGAGTTGTTGTATCCAGTTCTGCACCCAAAAATGTTATCCTTTGGGATGGTACTAGCCTTGACTTTTGAATGTTGACTGTGTATCCCAAGGCTTGCAACAGTTGTATGACATTGGCCAAATCCTTTATTAATTTTGTCTTGTTGTCCGCTTGTATTAGGCAGTCGTCCAGGTATGGATAAATTTGAATTCCCTGAAGCCTGCAATGAGCAATTACTGATGCCAGGCATTTCGTGAATACTCTGGGCGCAGTATATAAGCCAAAGGGCAATGCTGAGAATTGATAATGCTCTGATCCTGCAAGAAATCTGAGGTGTCTTCTGCAATCTGGTCATATAGGGACGTGCAAGTATGCCTCCTTGAGATCTAGAGTCACCAGCCAAGACTCCTTGCCCAACATGGGAAGAAGTTGCTGGAGGGTCAGCATTTTGAATTTTGGAACAATGAGGTATGTGTTCAGTGCGGACAAGTCGAGAATAGGTCTCCATTGATTTTCTTTTCTTGGTACAAGGAATAGTCTGGAGTAAAATCCTTGGCCTTGTTCCATAGATGGCACCTTTTCTATTGCTCTCATCCTTAGTAAGCTGATGATTTGTTTTAGAGCCTCTGTTTTTTGGCTTGGTGGAAGGTTTGGCATTCCTCTCTTTTTTGGTAGAGTGTGGAAGTGAAACCTGTAGCCCTTGTCTATTGTTTGTAAAGTCCATTTGTCTCCTGTAATGCAATGCCAGTTTTCTGAAAATAAAGCTAGCTTTCCGCCCAAGGGTGCTTCCAGTTGTTCCCTGGTAGGCGGAATCAGAGCCAAGTCATTGTGTCTGTCCTGTGGAAATGGTTGTAGTCGCAGCTGTGGCAGCACTTCTTTAGAAGTCTTCGGTAGTAGAAATCTCTGGATCTGACCGACCGGCACTTGAGAACAGCTTCTGCTTCGGGCACCGCGCGGCAAGAAAGACTCATATGTTAGGACTGCAGATGCATCCTTGAAGGACATCTTACCGGACCACCTGGGTATGGGCTTGATGATGTCCAGTTCCTTCCATGCTTCCCAAGATACTAGGTCCACAACGGCATCTGTCGGGGGGGGGGTCACCTAGGACATAGATGGGCCCATCCCAAACGCCTCCAAGATATCAGACTCCTCAGAGGAAGGAAGTTGGGCAGACCACCCACCTTTCTGCTTCAGGATCTTTAAAATAGATCTCTGAAGCAGACATGATCAGGGGGATAACTTCTCCCCCCTTCGAAGTCAATATCCTTGGTTAAAGACTCCAAGGGGGAATCCATATGCCTCCTTTTGCTCTTCCGAGGAACTTTCTCAGCAGGGTATTCTGGGAAAATGTCACAAGGGGATCCCTCCTGAGAAGGGAAATCTTGGAGGCTGCTTGGGACAGGAAGGCTCATGCAGGACGAGCGACAGTAAGTCTTGGATCCGGAGGTACAGGGGCAGATTGGGGAACCTCTGCAGTCGAATCTCCAACCTGGGAGAAAACGCTCTCCACTATCTGGAAGGCCAAAGGACCAGGAAACCTCCTTTCCGCTTCCCCAGAGCCAAACTACCAAGGTAAAACAGGCAGGACTCACACGGGATCTAGGGTGCCCAGAAGAGATTGGACCCAAGCTACAGAGTGTCAAAGCGCCTAAGGGAAGGGATGACTCCAAAACAGAGTGGGCCGATCCCAGTCCCCCAGATCTGCCACCGACACCACGGCTCCAGGACTCCCTCTGCTCCAAAATGAGACTAAACAGGGCTCGTCAAGGGCACTCTGCACAGTGCCCGATGTGCATTGTATCCCCAAATCTTGTGACTCCAAAGTTGGGGGATAGACTGGAGAAGGAGTCCTGATGGGGTGACCTGGGTAAGCGCACGAATGCGACAGGGAACTGAGCCAAGACTACCCCCATCTGGGCCTTAAGAAACCTCATCATCCTGTCCATATTCAATTTGGACCAGCTCCTTGACATGGAGGAAGCTGAAGAGAGGGGCTGAGAGTGCTTTGATTTGGAGGATGGAGCCGGGACTTCGTCATGGTCCTAGAATCCAAGGGAATAGTATTTTAAGTCAGAAGTGAAAAAGGTGTCGGGGAAATGGTAATCTCCCCCGGATCCATAGAGGCTGCAGGATCCAATCGGAGGAGGTAACGTCTGCGGATCTGAAGACGACTAATCAGCAGATCTCTCAGGCTTCTTGTGATAGTGTGTGTCCCATGGGGAGGCAGGGAGGAACCCCTTTTTGGACTCCACAGGGGCAGGAGAAGCAGATGCAGCAGCCAGAGAAAGGGTGTGAGCCTCCAGAGCACAGGAAGGAAGAAGGCACCTGAGAATAAGTTTATTCTATAGGTCTGCAAGTGCCTGAGGATGAAAAGAGGCATAGACAAACATTCTGCTTTTAAGTGATTGGCACCCAGGCAATACACACATTCCTTGTGGGCATCCTGATTGGGGAGTTCATGTCCACAAGAAGTGAAGCGTTTAAAGCCGGGAACCAGTTTGTCTGCCTTAACAGACAAAAAAAGCCCCCCCCCCAAAAAAAAAACAAAAAAGTCAGAAACAGGTTAAGATTAACTATTTAACAACTACCGAACTCTATAATGTTACACCACAGCACGTCTAACTCTAAAGCTACACTAAAACTATTTCAGAAAATCAGTAAGATTAATTTTAACTAAACTAGTGTACTACTGTACTACTATTTTTTCTCTCTCTCTCTTTTTTTTTTTTTTTTTTGGGATAGAGAAGATGATGTGCGTGCCCACACACTGCTCAAGAGGAAAGGAGTACAACAGAACCATGACTTACAATTTTGAAGTATGGACTATCAAAAAAGGAATAAACCCATGCTTGAGAGCCGAAATCTGCATATGACTCACTGGAGGAGCAAACGAGATCTGAGGTAGCTGGGTTGATGCAGGGCATTATGGGTACAAGGGAGGAACTTAACAGCTGGAGCTAAGTCTGTAGAATATGGTTGAGCCGGATCCAAGGGTTGGAGCAGAGACCCCATCATGAGGAGGAATGAAGGAGACATCAGATCTACTTTAATTCATGAGTAGATCAACTAGGTGGACAGCTGCTCAAGTAAGGGGAAAGTATAGTTGTGTCCCACTTACCATAACTATAAGTGATCAAACAGATCAAAGTTGCAGTACGGATTCTTGAATCTTCCTTCCATGCAAAAGCTCGGGAGCCAGCCTTAATTCCAGAGTCTTTGCATTATCCCTTGCCGATGCCCGTGACATACGGACGCCTGCATATAAGAAGGGAGTCTGTCGGTGCCATTTTCCGGTCTTTGTAAACAATGAACAAGCAGTCTGATGCCTGAAGACAGAATAACCTCCCCAGCTATCTGAATCTGATTGAGAAGTAAGAAAATTGTACGAGTTAAAGAGGGGATGACGGAGATAAGAGGACTGCCTGCAGAGAACTCCTCTACCCCTAGCACCTACCAAGGGGGAGAAAAGTGGTCAGTAGATAGAGGGGTTGAAGAGTGGGTTTATGTACTGCAGCACTGATCTACACAAACATCTACAATTATGGTAAGAGGAACACAACTGTACTATGTTCATTGTAGTCAGTGTTGCAGTACTGATTCTTGGGAGGACTAACAAAGCAAAAAGGTGGGTAAGTAGGTCATCTGTATGACCCTATGAAATAAGGTTTTGCAGGATGGTGGTAACAAAATCTGCTCTAGCCCTGGAAACATTGCATAGGTTACAGTGTTTTGTAAAGGTGTGTAGTGAATTACACATGGCTGCCTCTATGAAGGCCTGCATAGGGACTCCTTTGAGGAAAGCAGTGGTGGTTTTCCCATGCCTGGTGGAGTGGGCTTTACCTGTGGGATAGGAGGCTTTCCGCTGTGTCAAAATGTAATCCTCCAGGCGGTTAACCTGAGTGTGGGCTAGGTGAGGATAGAAATCAGATCCCTTTGCTTGCCTGAGGAGATCAACTTCCTGCTCTAGGGTGTGGAATCTCTGCTTGCTGAGGTCATGAAAAGGTAGAACCAGTGTTACCTGAGCCAGAAGTGGACCACTAGGATTATGCTAGGTCTGTCTGCCCTGACTTTTACCAGTAACCTGGATATCAGAGGTAAGGGCAAGAATACATACAGAAACAAGTTTTCCCATATGAAAGAGAAAGCATCTATTTCCCTAGTCCCTGTTTGTTGAGTTCTGGAAAAGAACTACTGCAGCTGTCCATTCTTTGGGATATTGAGAAACTTGTTTAGTTTTGGGACATTGAGAAACTTGTTTAGTTTTGAAAGGTCCAAGATAGGCCTCCAGGTGCCTACTTTCTCGAAACTAGAAAGATCCTTGTGTAGAAGTTTTTCCCCTCCTGACCTGGAGGAACAGGCTAAATGAATCCTTGAATTAGTTCCCAGAAGATAGGTGGTAAGAGGCTTTCCTGTTCTTTTGTTGGTATTAGAATGCCTAATGGTGGGATTTCTCTTAACTGGATGTAGTAACCCCCTTTCTGTGATGTTAATGATCCATTGGTCTCTGCTGATAGTTTTCCATTGATTTTGAAAGAGGGAGAGTCTTCCAGCCAAAGGTTTGAAGAGCAGTGTGGGTACAGGGATGAGAGGCTGGGGTTGAACATAGGCACAGTTGGTTTCTGTGCTGGGTAGGATCTTTACAGTTCCCTGTTCTGTGTGACAGTTTTGGTTGCCACCAACTGGATTTTCTGGGCCTCTTACCATGGGACAACCTCCACTTGTCTTGTCTGGGGGGGGGGGGGGGTATCAGGGGTAATTCCTACTGTACCTTTGTGTCAAACAAAATTCTTTCAAAGGTTTTATTTGCTTTTCTTTATTTCTTGTCCACCTTCTTGAAAACCTGCTCACCTGGAGGTCCAAAAATGAATTCTTTGTCTAGTGGAGCATCTAGTAGTTCAGCCTTGACTTGGATCTTTTAGGGGCTGGGTCCTGAGCCATGCATGTCTGCAGATGATAGAACCTGTGGCAGCTGTTCTGCATGATGAATTTTAAGTCATCACAGCCATACCTAAGGGAGTGTCTGGAGATTTGTAAAGGTTCTTTTGCCGTCTCCTGAATTTCCTTTAAAATGTTTCTATCAGCTAGAGAGACCACCTTAGCTAAAATTCTGTCCTGAGAGATTCAAGGTACTTAAAGATATGGAATTGGCAGTGGAATGCTCTCACTGCAAAGGTAGTATAGGTATGAGTTTTTTTTCCCAAATCTGTCCAATAGTCTACTTTCCCTATCATTAGGAAAGGGATATCTAGTTGGTCCATTGGGTACAGCTTTTGTGGACTCAGTAGAGACAACCAAGACATCAAGCCTTGGGGATTTTGTAAATGTAATGGTGAGATTCAAGCACTCTGTAAAAACTACCCTGGTTTTGTAGGCGCAGGTGGTAAAAATCAGGCTGTAAAGCAATGTCCTCAAAGACATCACCCAGTTCAATGTTTAAAGGAGGGATAGGCAGTGCCCTGGAGAAGGCACACTTATCAGTTCTCAGTAATAGGTCTGAGCTTGAGAGAATGGTTACTTTCTCAACTGAAGGCCTCCTTCATTCTATGAAGGGTATCCCTTAAAGAAAGGTCCTGGGGGGAGGTAGAAGAGAGGGTGTCAGAGTCAGAATCCAGATGGAGAATCTGAATATTCCTGAAAACCCAATTCCCTGCTTCTTTGGATAGGGAGCTTTCAGTAGCAGAGATGTGGGAGGGCTGCCTGGATTTCATGACAGCCATGAATTCATGCGCTGTTTTTCGTAAGACTTGTGCTTCGGCCTGAGAAGAAGTGGCTGAATGAGGGAGCAAAGCAAAGAAGTGCTTCACCTCAGTCTGGGTGTCCATTTTAGAGAGGACTTTGGTTATGCTTTCCGTAGACAAGGTGCCTCCCTTGAGACCCACAATGCAAAAAGGCAGAAAGAGAGGTCTGATGAGCAACCTCAGACCCGACTAACATCTGCGTCATGGTAACAGTAGTATGTAGGCAAGAAACCTTGGTGGGCTCCAAAGGGTTCCCGCCTAGGAGTAGCTAGATCAGGAGGTTGCAAAAGCACCTCACCGGGGTCAACTAACTTGGCCATCAGAGCTGGAGCTTTCTCAGAAATGTCAAAGTCCTTGGTCTTTTGGTCTTTCCACTTCATCGGAATGAAGCTAGAAGAAAACAGTGTTTGCGAAGACCCAGTAGTAGCAGTGGGTTGTAACATGACCATGGAAACTGAAGTAGAGGACAGCACAGGGGTGGCTAACACCTCGGCCCTAGGTTTGAGAGATTTCCCATAGAATGTTACACAGTCAGGACAATTACAGACATCAAGCTGAAGTCCCAAACAGAATAGACAAAACAAGTGAAAAATGTTTATGTGGGATTTGCTTCCCACAAAGGTCAACAACGGATTGAACATCAAAAAAGTAGCTGAAAATACCAATAGGGTACTTATCTGACTGGAAGCAAGAGATATCCTTGAAAAATTAAATGATGAACTGCGAACATTTAGAACACATCTGAAGTGCACTGGACTGCTTGGCTAAAAAGAACTGAAGATACAGCCAGACACTCTTCTTATACCCTCATGTCTACATGCCAGCCTTCCAAGCAGCTAAGGATGATGCAAAGATTCTGGAAATCGGGCCTGTCATGGCAGGAAGACTCAAGAATTAGTACTGCAACACCAACTACAAAAAATATCATGAGGAAACTTCTCCTACACTGCACTGGTTACAGTGGTGAACACTTTGCTAAACACTCTGGGTGCCAAGGAAAGCTCAAATGGTTAACAGAAGTGATGCCAACACAGAAAGTACTGTTGTGTACACTTACCATAAATGTAGATGTTAGAGTGTATTCACTGTTGCAGTCATCCAGTTGGGTTACCTGCCTGCAGGTAGCCGTCAGTCGGCCTGATTATCAAAGTCTTGGGTCCTGCATCAGTTGCTGTCTCATCTTCCATGACATCAGGTAGTCAGGGGTATAAAGCATGCAACAGATGCCATTACATCAGTTTTTCTTGCACCAGAAGTCAGGTGTCCCCATAATGGGAAGCAATTATATATACCCCTCCAACAAAAAAGCAAATACACCAAAAACTTTAAGCATAGTAAAGAACAATAGAGGTATAGTCAATAGAAATCATGGGGCTGGAGGGAGGGTAACCCGGACTGCAACAGTGAATACACTCGAACATCTACATTTATGTTAAGAGTATACAACTGTACTATGTTCTTCCTGTTTCACTATTGCAGTCATCACATTTCGGTAGATTCTTAAAGCTAAGGATGGGAGGAGGTAATTAGATAGCATTAGGACCAGCTTATAAGGCCCTGCAAGACTGCAGTGGCAAATCCAGCTCTGGATTTAGAAAAAACTGGCAAGTGGTAATGCTTGGTGAAGGTATGCACAGAACTCCAGGTAGCAGCTTCTAGGATGTCTCAGGTAGGGACACCTATGAGGAAGGCTGTAGAGGTAGATGCAGGCCTGGTTGAATGTGGTCTAATCCCCTGTGGGGTAGGTTTTCCATGATGCTTATAGCAGAAATTAATGCAATGGCCCATCCACTTAGAAATGGTTTGCTTTGAAATGGCCGTCCCTTCTGCCCCTGCAGCAAATGCTTCCAACAGCTGTTCGGATTTCCTGAGAGGCTTAGTCCTGTCCAAGTAAAATCAAAGTTGTCTGTACACATCCAAGGAGTGCACTATTTGTTCCCCTTTGTTCTGTGGATAAGAAAAAAAAAGGTTGGCAAATGAATGGACTGATGAAGGGCCACACTGGATACCACCTTTGGCATGAAGGAGGGACTGGTCCTAAGGAACACCCTGTCAGCATGAAAGATGATGAAAGGCTCCACTGCCATGAGGGCCTGTAATTCAGACACCCTTCTTGCTGACGTGACAGCTAGAAGGAAGGCTGTTTTCCAAGAAAGGAATTTCAACTCTGCATTTGCAGCTGGCACAAAGGGAGGTAGAGTGAGCTTTTCCAATACAAAGTTAAGGTCCCAGGCTGGAGTAGGGGCTCTCCTGGGTGGTCTTAAGTTTTTGACCCCTCTGAGGAATTGCTTCAGCAGTGGATGAGAGAAGAGGGGTAGTTCTGTATTGTAATGAGCTGAAATGGCCGAGGCATGAATTTTGATGGAGGAAAAGTAAAGGCCCTTATGCACTGAAGAATATGGGGTACATCAGGCACTGCTGTGCCCATCCCCTGAGTTTGGCTCCAGGAACAGAATCTTTTCCATTTTTCAGCATAGGATTTTCTAGTACTAGGCCTCCTTGCCTCCAGAATGACATCCAATACTTGCTTAATGAGGGATGGTAATGGAGAGATCAGGTAATTAGCCAGGCTGACAGGTTCAGGGTTTGAAGTTGTGGGTGCAGAATCGGACCCTCCTGCTGGGACAGCAGGGCAGGGGTCTGTGGCAGGTGCCAGCAGTGACACTGCGCAAGAGGGGGTACCAGTATTGGCATGGCCAGCCTGGTGCAAATAGTATTGTCCTTGGTTTGTCCTGCTTGATCTTTAGTAGTACCTTAGAGAGGAGAGGCAGAGGGGGGAAGACATAAACTGATTTTTCCAGGTGAAGGACAGGGCATCCACTTTCCAAGCTTGTTTGTGGGGAGTCCTTGTGGAGAATTTATCCAATTGGTAGTTCAGGGGGGAGGCAATCAGGTCTATCTCTGGGCTCCCCTGTTTGTTTCTCAACATGTTGAATATCTTTGGTTCCAATTTCCACTTGTGTGGGTCCATGAGATTTCTGCTTAGGTTGTCTGCCAGTGTGTTTAGCTTTCCTGGCAGGAAATGAGCCTGTAGGTGCACTTGGTAGCTCAAGGCTGTGTTCCACAGAGCCATCGCTAGTCTGCAGAGAGGGTATGAGTAGGTTCTCCCCTGCTTGTTTATGTACCACATAACAGTGGTGTTGTCCGTCTTTACCAATAATTGTCCTGGAAGAATGTGGTACTTGAAGGCTATCAGAGCATTCTGTACAGCTAACATTTCTTTTTGATTGATATGCAAGTGCATTTGACTTGGGTTCCATTTGCCTTGAATGCACTGCCCTGCCAAGTGAGCCCCCCATGCATAGTCTGATGCGTCTGTTAGGGTTTGGGAGGCAAGGGGTAGAGTGAATGGCAGTCCCTTGTTTTGGTAGCAGGCCTCTGCCCACTAAAGGAACTCTATCTGTAGACAAGGTATGATAAAAATCATTGATTCTTGATCCTGAGAATGTTGACACCATAGGCTTTTTAGATACCATTGTAATTTCCTCATATGCAGTCTTGCATATGGAATTAGTAGAATGCAAGAGGCCATGAACCCCAGGGCTTGCAGTACTTTCCTTGCAGATAGCTGAGCCTCTGTGGCCAGTAGTTTGAAGAAGACTGTCAACTGAATTTGTTTCTCTGGCATGAGGTAGGCCATCTGGGAAGTTGTATTCAAGCTTGCTCCCAGGAATACAATTTGTTGGCAGGGTACAAGATGCGATTTCTTTTTGTTTATGGTGTACCCAGAGACGTTAGCAATTTCTTTACAAATGCCAGATGATTTAATAGCATGTCCTGGCTTCCTGCCTGAATTAGACAATCATCTAGATATGGGTATATGGGAATATTTCTTTGCCTGCAAAATGCAATGACTAGAGCTAGGCACTTTGTGAATACCCTGGGTGCAGAAGATAAGTCAAAGGGCATTGCAGAAAACTGATGGTGCATGTAGCCTGCTCTGAAGCGTAGGTATCTTCTGCAAGATTCCCTTATTGGAATGTGCAGGTAGGCCTTCCTTTAAATCCATTGTTGCTAACCAGGCATCTTTGCCTAGCATGGGACGCAGCTGATTAAGAGTTAGCATCTTGAATTTCGGGATTACCAAAAATGTGTTTAGGATAGACACGTCCAGGACAGGATGCCAGGAATTGTCTTTTCTGGGTACCAGAAAAAGTCATGAGTAGAAACCTTGCCCCTACTGTTCATTTGGGACAGAGTGAATAGCCATGATGCTTAAGAGAGAGAAAACTTGCTTTTGAGCCTTTGCCCACTGATTTGGGGGTAGGTCTGGCAAACCATTTGGGGTTGGTAAGGAGTGGAAGTGGAATCTGTATCCTTGGGGAAACTACATTTAAAACTCATTTGTCCTGGGTAATGAGTTCCCAATTTTTTGCATGCAGGGGAATCTTTCCCCCTAAAGGAACAGTCAAGTTGAGCAGGGCTTGGAAGGTTTAAAGTTAAGTCAGAGACAGTTTACCATAGGGGGGAGTCTTACTACTCCCTGCTTTGGAAGTGGGCACCCTCCACTGCTTAGGCCTGTGAGTACCTTGGGACTGAAGCCTGGGTGTTCTGCTGGTTCTGGGTTTGGACTGAAAAGGCCTGGAAGAGGCAGGAATGGAAGGATTCTTTGAGGGCCAATGCCTACTAAATCTGGGAGACTGTACTTGCAGGAAATCTTTAACAGTTTGCATAGATTTAGCTGAGATTTAGCTTTTTCCTCCATCTTTTTAAGTACTACTACTGCTTTGTTGCCAAACAAGTGGTCTTGGTCTAAGGGAGCATCCAGTAATTTAGCCTTAACATGACCTGGATAAGATTGCTCCTTAAGCCAAGCATGCCTTCTAAGTACAGACCCAGTGACAGCAGCCCTGCAAGATGCCTCTAATGAATCAAAACCACATTGCAAAGTATGTTTTCCAACTTGTTCAGCAGAATGCATTAAATCCTGTAAATCTTTATTTTCAGCACAGTCAGGAATCAACATCATTTTCCGTTTAAGCAATCCAATAATATGCTTTTGATACTGTAACATACAAAACTGACAGTTTAAGGCCCTAATGGCCAAGGTTGCAGAAGTGTATACCTTCTTAACCCATCTATCCAGCTCGCTGGAATCTCTATCAGAGGGGGTAGGATTTTTGGCAGTAGCAGCCTTAATGTCTTTGGGTCTCTGTGAAATGGTCTCAGAATCCACAGTAGGATGTTTAAAGAGGAACTTGTGAGAGTCAGGTACCCTGTAATACCCATCAGGTTTTCTGGGAGGAGGAGGTAGAGTCTCAGGTGCCAGGCTAGATTCTGAGAAGGCATTATCTACAATATTCAGTACAGGAGGGATAGCTAAAGGGCCTGTGTTGAGGCAGGAGTAAGAATTCCCCAAGCCTCTTTTTGGAATCAGAGTAATCTTGGCTTTCCCAGCGAAAATGCTCCCTAAGAGTATGCAAATTTTCACCAAGAGAGAAATCCTCTGGAGGGAAAGCAGAGGGAATGGAGTCCTCCGAATCCTCATAAGTAGATAAGGGCAAATCCTGGTCATCAGAGAAAACAGAAATTTCAGAATCCTGATCGGAAGAATCAAAAGGAAAATCAGTCCTAGGTCTCTTAGAGGGGGAAGGGTGGCTTCCCCTGATTAGAGTAATAAGGTCTTCAGCCATTCTTATCACTTGTTTTTTAGGCATAGGGGCCCGACCATGCGGTCTGGGCGTCAGTTTTCTAGGCATGGATCGAGTTTTAGGGAATAGAAGAAGAAGAAGATGGCATTGGTTTAATATGCAAGTCAGTAGGCCTGAATACACCCTCAGAAGCCAGTGCCTGCACAGCGGCTCCAGACCCATCCAAGCTAGAGACATCTGCAGGTTCCACAGTCAAAGAAGCACCTCACGGCATACTGGACTCCGAATGGGTCTCAGTAGAGGCCTGTGAATCTGAAGTAGCGAGTATCAGGGGCTGCAAAAGTACCTCACTGAGCACCGGCGAACTGGCAACTAGCTTAGGAGAAGCGTCGTCTGCTTTGGACCTATGCGGTCTCTGTCTTTATCTTTGCATTTTTTTGGAATGTCGGTAGTCAGGTGGCTTACCAAAGCCATTTCTAGATAATTGAACAGAGTACCAAAATATTTAGATGTGTAAATGAACAGACGATGAATAGTATGAGGTTTGAATAAAGCACAAAACCAACAGCAAGGTACATCGTGGTCTGGGCCTAAGCAAGGAATGCAGTACGAATGAAAATCTTTATGAGGTATTTGCTTTCCACAAGAAATACAATTGTTACTGTTAGAGCAAGAGAAAGGTTCCCAAACGGAGTACTTAGCTTAGTTGAAGACTTCGGATCTGAAACTCGAAAATGAAAATTTCAGGAGTCGGCCGACTAGCACATGCGAACTCCTGCTTCGGGCACCGCACGGCAAGAAAGACTGATGTAATGGCGTCGGCTGCATGCTTTATACCCCTGAAAATCTGACGTCATGGAAGATGAGACAGCAACCGACGCAGGACCCAAGACTTTGATAATCAGGCCGACTGAGGGCTAATGCAAACAGATAACCCAAATGTGATGACTGCAACAGTGAAACACAAAGAACATCTAGCAGAGTTTCGGTGTTGATTTGAAATATTGATAAACCATGAAAGCATCCATCGGTGTCCCTTGACACCATCCAGATGCCCTGTGGAAAAAACATGGTTTCCTGTGTTGTGAACAATCAGCAAAGAAACTTAATATGCCATTTAAAGCTGGCATCATCCACAATTGGATTAAAAAAAACAACCCTTTTAGGAGGAGTAAAATCCCTTGCTCCTCTGACATCAAAACTGCCTCTGCGACCTCTGAGCAGAGAAAGCTAGACCAGTCCCAAGACTTTCACTGACTGTTGTGTCAATGGACCTCTTTCTAAGGGAGGAATGATGAACTCCAGAACCGGGCCTAAGATGAACATGTCCAAAACTCATTGATACAACCTGATGCCCCCCTTCATGACAGATCTCCAAGCTGAGGTGAACCTGGACCACTGTCTTCTGTCCTCTGAAGGGACTACCTCAAGATTTGTGGCTGAGGTGGGGTGAACATTTATGTTGCAAGTGACAAGGAAGGATGCAAGATAATTGGATGCTTGAGGCTCGTCTCTGGATGCCAAATAAAGTATCTTCATCTTCTGAAGCAGATTACAACTAGAAGTCAAAAACAGTGATCAAAAAAGCCCACTAAAAGGAAGAGTTTGCTTCCACTTTAGGAGGTCTTCAATCAGGTCTCAGATCGACTGACTGGCTGGCTAAACACTTTCTGAAAGAAATTAATATAAGGCCCTTTTTCCCCAATTCCTCCATCATGGAGGACAACATACAGTGGACATAAGTGTATATGCCCCTGTTAAAATGTCAGGTTTTTGTGATAAAAAAAAATGAGACCACAATAAATCATTTCAAAACTTTTCCCACCTTTAATGTGATCTATATAACCTGCACAATTCAATTGTAAAACAAATTTGTTAGGGGAAAAATACAAAAAATAAAAACGTACAATAAGCTGGTTGCATAAGTGTGTGCACCCTTAAACTAATAGTTGAAGCACCTTTTGATTTAATTACAGCATTCACTTTTTATATCCACTGTAAGTCAAGCCATCCTGCTTGAGCACATAACTGAGCCAGTAATCCTAATTAAAGTGCTTGGCCAATCCAAACTAAGATTGTCGTCATGTGGTACCCAATTCTGTTTTGTGGAATCCACAGAGTTCTCTCAGAGGACCTTCCAGCTGCACAGACTCAGGGAAGTAGTAAGGCTTATCAGAGTCTTCCTAAATACAAGGTACTGGGACAATTGAAATGAATAGTTGAGAGCCTTAACCCTCAGTGTGGTTTAGGAGTACATTTTAACTTAATTTCATTTTTTTAACATGAGCAGGATACTGACCCATACAGACCTACTTCAGATTCAGCCTAAGTGGGAAAATACAAAAATACAAACGGAATAACAAATGTAGTACAAAAATCACAAATACAAACAGCAAAGATATGCAGTACAAAATATTTGTGGTATATTACAATGGAATGAAAGTGGACAGTTGAAAAAATGGGATATTCAAATGTTCACACTGGTGTAAAAAAGAAAAAAAAAGCAGCACATGGAGGAATTATTCAAGAAATGAGTCTCACAGTGAATGTCAGTCAAGTTGAACAGAGTGCAGAATATGTACTGGTAGACCATGAGAAGGATATGCAAACATTTGGTGGAAGTAAGGAATGGTCAGAGAGAGGGTAGTGAGAGGTGATGAGCTGGGAAAAGTCACAGAAGGGGCTATAACAATCTGGACTGGAAGGTAATATTTCAAATATTTCACTGGAATGACTTTATATCACTGTGAGAAAAGCAGTGACATTGTGTTGCCTTTGTCATGTAAAGCTTGAGAGCTTTCTTGAACTGCAGGAGTTGTTTTTTGCTTTGCTTCTCCTTTGGGACATCACGTAACCGGCCTGCCTTCCAGTGCCCCATGCCTATGCTGGGTCCACCAGCTTCATCTCCTACCCACACACATTTACTCACTGCTCAGGCCAGTCATAGATTTTAAGGGCATCTGGGGGGGGGGGGGGGGTTGAGTCATCTCTGCTTCTGTCCTAGGGGGCAGTTTTGTTTTGTGCTCTATCCATTTCCCTGCTTCATCTTCCATGTTCACAGACTACGTTCAAAGGCAACTCCCTTCTTTGAACCACACCTCCCCTAAGGGAGCATCATCACCGAATGCCATCTCACCCAGGACAGACACATCCATCTCTCTCTGCCACTCTATCAAATGCCTGAGCTGTTAATCAAACCTGGGTCATTTGGGCCGTAGTTAGGGTTCTTTCCCTCTACACCACCAGACACGCTTTAACAGGAGACATGGTTTGTCAAACACTGGGGCCTAAAACCAAGAAGCTACTGTTGCTACATGTTTTGGTTGGCATTGTGGAATGTACAAATAGTTAAGTTGAGACCAGAGATTATATGTGCTCTCCCTATAGTGACTCTGCCAGCAAGGTAGGAAAAGATGTTTTGGTTCAACAGCTTAAATATCAAGAACTGCAAAAAAGATGAGCCTTCTGCTGGATGGGGAGACAGTTGACTTTAAAACCTAAACAGTGGTTCTCTGATCTGGATAATAGGGAGAAGATACTCTGAAGTAGCTTGGAAGGTGTTATGACTGGTCTTTGAGGCAAAGGCAATTACAGGAAGAGCATACGCATGTTCCATCTATGTGAGAAGTACACCTTCTCCTATGGTTCCTCTCCCAACAGGCAATATAAAGAGAAATGTCCTCCATGTCCAAAAAGTACAGTTTTGTACCTACCATAAATTTAGATGTTCGAGGATCCACATTGCTGCAGTCATGACCTGTGGGTAGTCCACTGTCCTCGGTCGGCCCGAATACCAAAGAGTTAGGCTGGCGTCGGTCATGGGCGCCCGGTGCTGACGTCAGTACGTAGTAGTACTAAAGCGCATGGCCGACGCCATATCCCCAGTCTTTCTTGCCCCAGATCTCAGAAGGCCTTAAAAAAGGAAAGGCCAGAGCCACAAAGGAGAAAATAACAATAATCCCTAAGGAACAACAACAACAACCACAACAACAACAATCCCAAACCATAGAGGGGAAGGAGGGAGGGAAAATAGGACTGCAGCAATGTGGATCCTCGAACATCTACATTTATGGTAGGTACAAAACTGTACTATGTTCTTCGTCTCACATTGCTGCAGTCATGACCTGTGGGTAGAATCCCAAAGCAAAGGAAAAGGGAGGCTGGCAAACTAAAAAGCATTAGGAGCTGCTAACATGCCCTGTAAGACTGCACGGCAAACCCAGCCCTGGACTTGGAGTAAAGAGGGAGATGGTAAGTGTGAACTGAACTCCAAGTAGCTGCTTCCAAAATATCCTTAGTAGCTACACCCCTCAAAAAAGCAGTAGATGTGGCAGTAGCCCTAGTGGAATGAGGTCTAATCCCAGCAGGAACATTCTTCCCATGATGAGAATAACAAAAGGCAATACAATTAGCAATCCACTTTGAAATAGTCTGCTTTGAAACAGCTTTCCCTTGTGAACTCAAAGCAAAAGAAACAAATAACTGTTGAGTCTGTCTGAACTGCTTAGTTCTGCTCAAATAGTAACGTAACTGCCTGTGTATATCCAAAGAATGCAAGACTTTTTTCCCCCTTATTTTGGGGATCAGCATAAAAGGTAGGCAAATGGATAGACTGGTTCAAGGCCACATTAGAAATAACTTTTGGCATAAAAGTAGGGTTAGTACGTAAAGAAACTCTATCCTTATGGAATATCAGAAAGGGTTCAACTGCCATGAGTGCCTGCAATTCAGATACCCTTCTAGCAGAAGTAATGGCCAACAAAAAGGCAGTCTTCCAAGACAAAAACTTCAATTCCGACGTAGCTGTAGGTTCAAAAGGAGGCAAAGTAAGCTTCTCCAACACAAAATTGAGATCCCAGGAAGGAGTAGGAGCTCTACGTGGGGGTCTTATATTTTTTGCCCCTCTAAGAAATTGCTTAAACAAAGGGTGAGAAAATAAAGGAGGGTCACAATCATAGTGAGCAGAAATGGCTGCAGCATGAACCTTCACAGAGGAAAATGACAAACCCTTGTCTAGTAATTCAGTAAGGTACTGCAGTGTAAAACTCAAATTAGGTACCGAGACATCAAAGTCCTTTGTTGTGCTCCAAAGAAAAAATCTCCTCCATTTATCAGCATAAACCTTTCTAGTGCTGGGTCGCCTGGCTTCCAAAATGACATCCAAAACCTGTTAAGGAAGCTGAGAACCCACAGGCTCTAAAACAGAATTTGCCAGGCCGTTAGATGCAGGGACTGCACCCTGACATTGAGCAAATGACTGCTTGACTGGGACAACAAGTGAGGAAGCTGTGGCAAAGGCCAAGGAGGCTCCTGAATTAAACTCCTCAGCAGAGGATACCAGTGTTGTCGTGGCCAATCTGGTGCTATTAAAATCATGCAAGGCTTGTCCCGCCTGACTTTCAAGAGAACCTTGGTAAGGAGAGGCAGAGGAGGAAAAGCATACACGTGAAGGTTGTTCCAACTGAAAGATAGAGCATCCACTTTCCAAGCTTTTGGGTGAAACATCTTTGTGCAAAATGTTGGTAGTTGGAAATTTAGAGGGGAAGCGAACAGATCTATGTCTGGAGTTCCCCAAGCCACTGTCAACTGTTGGAATACTTGAGGATCCAATTTCCACTCGTGGGGATCCACAATTTGTCTGCTCAATACATCTGCTAGGGAGTTCTGTGCCCCTGGCAGAAACCGTTCTTGAAGAGTGATGTGCAAACTCAGAGCAGTCTCCCACAATATCATAGCTTGTCTGCAAAGAGGGTAAGAATGGGTTCCCCCCTGCTTGTTGATGTACCACGACTGTAGTGTTGTTTGTTCGTATCAACACCTGTCCTGGTTGAAGTAGGCCCTTGAAAGCCATCAGGGCAAACTGGACTGCTAACATCTCCTTCATGTTGATATGCAAATGCTGTAGTCTGGGAGGCCACGTGTCTTGAATCCATTTCCCATTGAAGTGTGCTCCCCAAGCCAGGTCTGAGGCATCCGTCGTTATGATCTGACTCGCCTCTGGTCGGGTCATAGAGAGTCCCTTGTTTAGGTGACATTCCTGTGCCCACCACAAGAATTCCTTTTGGATGCAAGGTATTATTTGAATGACAGTGTCCAAATCGTGGCAGTGTTGAGTCCATACACTTTTGAGATACCATTGTAGCTTCCACATATGCAGTTTGGCATTGGGAAGTACCAGAATGCAAGATGCCATGAACCCCAAGGCTTGAAGGACTGTCCTTGCAGTCAGCCTGGACAGTACTGATAATTGCTGGAAGTATAGATGAAGAGTTCTTTGTTTGTCCGGGGTCAGAAAAGCCATCTGAGAGGCTGTATTCAGTCTCACACCCAGAAAGCACATGCCCTGAGAGGGTACTAGACTGGACTTTGTTTCGTTCACAGAATACCCTAGGCACCTTAAAAATGCCATTACATACTGTAGATGTTGAAGTAACTTGTCTTTGTCTTGAGCAAGAATCAGGCAATCGTCCAGATAAGGATAAATTTGTATTCCCCTCAGTCTTTAGAAAGCTATTACAGGAGCCAGAAAGTACAGTTTTGTACCTACCATAAATGTAGATGTCCGATGGGCATGCATCTGCAGTCCTTACAAATGGGTTGTCCTGTCGTCAGGCAGCCCTTCGGTCGGCCGGATTCCAAAGTCTGGGTCTGGCCTCGGCTGATGTCGCACTTCACCCGACGTCATAGCTGCAGTTATTCGGGTATAAAGGCATCCGCCGACGCCATTTTCCTCAGTGTTTCTTGCCCCAGATGCCAGGTGCCCTCTAGGAAGGCTAAATTTGGATAAATGCAAATGGTTCCAAACAGTAGAGAGCAAACAAAAAATAAGCATGTATGTACATATATACAAACAAATACACCATAATAGATTTCCCCCAGCTAGCTACAAGATGGGCAAATACCCTAGGAGTACCACAGAGGGGAAGGAGGGTGGGTAATCCTGACTGCAGATGCATGCCTATCGGACATCTACATTTATGGTAGGTACAAAACTGTACTATGTCCTTCAAGGATGCATCTGCAGTCCTTACAAATGGGTAGAATACCATAGCCAAACTGGGGGAGGAGGAGAAATAAGATTATGGAGTGGTTAAGATCCCTTGCAAAACAGCAGTGGCAAAACCTGCTCGGGACCTGGAGTATAAGGGTAAATTATAATGCTTGGCAAATGTATGCACGGAGCTCCAAGTAGCAGCCTCTAAAATGTCTTTGGTAGCCACTCCTCGTAAAAAAGCTGTGGTAGTGGCTGTAGCCCTTGTAGAGTGAGGCCTGATGTTTTCTGGAGTTTTCTTCCCATGGTAGGAGTAACAAAATCTAATGCAATTTCCTATCCACTTAGAGATTGTCTGTTTTGAAATTGCTTTTCCTTCCATTCCTGTTGCATATGCTACTAGTAGCTGGTCAGTTTTTCTATTGCTCTTGGTCCTGTCCAGGTAGTAACGTAATTGTCTATGTACATCCAAGGTATGCAACAGTCTTTCTCCCCTGTTCTGTGGGTTGGGGAAGAATGTAGGCAGGTGGATAGCTTGATTTAAAGATACCCTGGAGACCACCTTTGGCATAAAAGTAGGATTAGTTCTCATGGACACTCTATCTTGATGGAAGATCAAGAAGGGCTGTACTGCCATTAATGCCTGTAGTTCAGATACCCTTCTTGCTGAAGTGATTGCAAGCAGGAAAGCAGTTTTCCATGATAAGTACTGTAATTCTGCTGTTGCTGCTGGCTCGAAGGAGGAAGTGTCAACTTTTCTAGCACAAAGTTCAAGTCCCATGCTGGCAATGGTGGCTTCCTAGGTGGTTTTACATTTTTAATTCCTCTCAGAAACTGCCTGAGCAGAGGATGTGAGAAGACTGGAGGATCCAAGTTGTATTCTGCTGAAATAGCTGATGCATGAATCTTAATGGAGGAATAGGACAGGCCATTGTGGAAGAGTTCTGCCAAGTATTCCAGGATGTTAGCTATGTTTACCAGTGACACATTCTCTCCTTTTGCAGTACTCCAAATGAGATATCTTTTCCATTTTGCTGAATAATTTTTTTCTTGTTGAGGGTCTGCGAGCCTCCAAGATAATGTCTTTAACCCTTTGAGATAAATCTGGGTTATTTGGTCTTATGCAATGTTCCAGGCAGCCAGCTGCAGTGTTTTCAGGTTTGGATGCAGGGTTTTGAAGTTGTTCTGTGTTAACAGCAAGGGAACTAGGGGCAGAGGCCATATTTGTTCCCGAGACATACTCCTCAGTAATGGGTACCAATGTTGCCTTGGCCAGTCTGGAGCTATCAGGATGATCCTTGGACGGTCTTCTTTGATCTTCAATAGCACCTTGTGCATCAAAGGAAGAGGTGGGAATGCATATGCTGTCAGTTTTTCCAACTGAAAGATAGGAGTCCACTTTCCAAGCAAGTGGGTGGTACGTCCTTGTGCAGAATTTTTTCAGTTGGTGATTGTGTGGGGATGCAAATAAGTCTATTTCTGGTAGTCCCCATTTCCCTGTAATGGTTTTGAAGATGCCCGGATGCAACATCCATTCGTGGGCATCCGTGGTAGTTCTGCTTAGGATGTCTGCTAGTATATTTTCTTTTCCTGGCACAAAAATTGCTTGTAACTGAATGTTGAAGCTCAGGGCCACATTCCAGAGGTCCATTGCCATCCGGCATAGAGGGTATGAATGTGTGCCTCCCTGTTTGTTGATGTACCACATAACTGAGGTGTTGTCCGTCCTTATCAACAGTTGACCCTGTCTAAGAAATGGTCTGAATGTCTGAATTGCCAGTTTTACTGCCAGCATTTCCTTTTGATTTATGTGTAGGTGCAGCTGGTCTTGAGTCCATAAGCCTTGTATGCACTTGTCCAGCATGTGTGCCCCCCAACCGAGGTCTGAGGCGTCCGTTGTGATGGTCTGGCTTGGTTGAGTGCTGTGGAAGGGCAGTCCTTTGTTTGATCGACAGGCCTGAGCCCACCATTGGAATTCTTGCTTCAGGCATGGAATTATTGGAATTTGGGTTTCTAGGCTGTGCTTGTGCTGAGACCATAAATTCCTTAGGTACCACTGTAACTTTCTCATATGTAGTCTGGCATGTGGAATCAATATTATGCAGGATGCCATGTAACCCAGGGCTTGCAGGACTTTTCTTGCTGTTAGCTGGTTCTGCTTTGTTAATGCCATGAAGTAGAGAGGGAGATGCTCCTGTTTTTCTACTGTCAGGAATGCCATTTGTTTTGATGTGTCCAGATCTGCACCCAAGAAGGTTATCCTTTGGGATGGTATCAGCCTTGACTTTTTTATATTGACTGTGTATCCCAGGGCTTGTAGAAGATGAATGACCCTTTCCAAATCTTTTGTTAATTTGTTTTTGTTGTCCGCTTGTAACAGGCAGTCGTCCAGGTAAGGGTAAATTTGAATTCCCTGAAGCCTGCAATGAGCAATTACTGATGCCAGGCATTTCGTGAATACTCTGGGCGCAGTAGATAAGCCAAAGGGCAATGCTGAGAATTGATAATGCTCTGATCCTGCAAGAAATGTGAGGTATCTTCTGCAATTTGGTCGTATGGGGACGTGCAGGTATGCCTCCTTGAGATCTAGAGTTACCAGCCAAGACTCCTTGCCCAGCATGGGAAGAAGCTGCTGTAGGGTCAGCATTTTGAATTTTGGAACAATGAGGTATGTGTTTAAAGCGGACAGGTGGAGAATAGGTCTCCATTGATTATCTTTTCTTGGTACCAGGAAGAGTCTGGAGTAAAGTCCTTGCCCTTGTTCCATAGATGGTACCCTTTCTACAGCCCTCATCCTTAGTAAGTGAGTTATTTGTTGTAGAGCTTCTGTCTTCTGATTTGGAGGTAGGTTTTGGCATTCCTCTCTTCCTTGGTAGAGTATGGAAGTGAAACCTGTAACCTTGGTCTATTGTCTGTAAAATCCATTTGTCTCCTGTGATGTAATGCCAGTTTACTGAAAATAAAGCTAGCTTCCCGCCTAAGGGTGCTTCTAGTTGTTCCCTGGTAGGCGTTGCCAGAGCCAAGTCACTGTGATTGTCCTGTGGAAGTGGTGGTGGCTGGATCTGTGGCTGTACCTCGCTGGTTGTTAGCCTGCCACTGACGTCCCCTGTAGGCACCTCTGGATTGACCTCTGCCTCTTGAGCGTCTATTCCTGCCTCTCGGAGCTCTGGAGGTGTCTGGAAAGGACCAATTCTTGGAAGGCCAGTTCCTGCTAAACCTTGGAGGCTGGACCTGCAAGAAATCCTTGACTGTCTGGACAGATTTTGCTTTCTCTTCCACCTTCTTCAGCACCTGCTGTGCAGGGGAGCCAAACAAATTGAGCTTATCCAGGGGAGCATCTAGGAGCTTTGATTTAACATGGTCTGGTAAGGACTGCTCTTTTAACCATGCATGTCTTCTGATCACTGTGCCAGTCATGGCTGATCTAAAGGAAGCCTCCAGTGCATCATAGCCGCATTTTAAGGAATGATTACTGACCTGCTGAATGTTATGTACCATTTCCTGTGCAGATTTTTTGTCTAATGGTTCATCCGAGGACAGTTTTTAAGTTAACTGGTCTAACATAAATTCCTGATACTGAATCATGTGGAATTGACAGTTCAAGGCCCTAGCTGAAAGAGTAGCAGAAGTGTAAACCTTTTTACCCCATCTCTCTAAGGCCCTAGATTCCCTTTCAGAGGGGAGGGTTTTTTTGGCAGAGGTAGCTGCTACAGCCTTGGGTCCCTGGGAGATAGTTTCGGGATCTGCAAAAGGGGCCTTATACAAATGATAATGTGTGTCCGGAACCCTGTAGTACCTATCGGGCTTAGCAGGGGCCGGAGGAAGAGAATCAGGAGCAGTACAAGCATCATTAAATGCATCATCCACAACAGTAAGTACTGGAGGAATGGCTAAAGGCCTATGCTGTGGCAAATGCAAAAAGGTTCTAAGCCTTTTCCTAGAGTCTGAGAAATCCTGGCCCTGCCATTGAAATTGTTCCCTCATAGCATGCAAGGTTTCCCCAAAAGAAAATTCCTCAGGCGGAGAGGCAGAAGGAATGGACTCTTCTGCATCAGAGTCCTCATAAGGAGAAAAAGGGCCCTCTGGAGGGTTTGAATTATCTGATTCATCAGAGGAGTCATCTGAAGAAACTGGCTCAGGGGGCTCTACTCTAGTCCTCTTCTCTGGAGGTGGGTGAGAGGCCCTGTCTGGATGTGGTTGTGATCCCCGGATCAAAGAAATGAGATCCTCTGCTAGACTAAGCATTTGTGAACTAGAGCTAGGCCTGTGAGAGGGGGTCTTAGCAGGCACAGTCTTGGTAGTTTTTGCTGCTTTAGCCCTGGCAAAGGCCTTAATCGACATGGATGTAGGTGGCCTAGCAGCTCCACATGCAGGGGTAGAAATATCCAAAGGGATAGTATCAGATAAATCCTGTGAACCTGCAAGCGCGGGTGGG
Source organism: Protopterus annectens (assembly GCF_019279795.1). Lineage (NCBI taxonomy): Eukaryota > Metazoa > Chordata > Ceratodontiformes > Protopteridae > Protopterus > Protopterus annectens. The sequence continues at coordinate 1,308,549,018 of NC_056745.1, read as the reverse complement.
ATTTCAGTAGCAGATTCAGCCAAGCTGGATGAGGCCTCGGTAGGAGGCAAGCTTTCGGCCGAAGGAAGAACCGTAGACTCTGTTTCAGCCGAAACCGAGACACTCGCGGTTGGCTTAACTGCGGTTTCGGCCGAAACCGCGGACCGCGAGTGCCGGTCCTTTTCCTTGCGCTTTTTAGAAATTTGCGTAGTCGGAGTATCCGACATCATAATGTAAGCAAAAGCGGAGCCGAAAAACTCTTCAGCAAATTCCGACCGACGTCCAAGTGTCCGTCGGTTGAAAGAAGCACAGGCTAGACAAGCTGCTACGTCGTGGTCTGGGCCTAAACAAGGTAAGCAGTAAGAGTGGAAATCTTTATGAGGTATTTGTTTCCCACAAGTTAAACAGTTATTCACTTTTTCTGACATCGGCTGAGGCAAGAAAGAGTCCCCAACGGGGTACTTAGCTTCTTAGAAGTCTTCGGTAGTAGTAATCTCTGGTTCTGACCGACCGGCACTTGCGAACAGCTTCTGCTTCGGGCGCCACGCGGCAAGAAAGACTGAGGAAAATGGTGTCGGCTGATGCCTTTATACCCGAATAACTGCAGCTATGACATCGGGTGAAGTGCAACATCAGCCGAGGCCAGACCCAGACTTTGGAATCCGGCCGACCGAAGGGCTGCCTGACGACAGGACAACCCATTTGTAAGGACTGCAGATGCATCCTTGAAGGACATCCTTTGTGAACACCCTGGGCGCAGTAGATAAACCAAAGGGCAATGCATAGAACTGATAATGAGAAGTACCAGCCCGAAAACGCAGGAATCTCCTGCAGCTGGGCCTGATAGGAATGTGAAGATAGGCCTCTTTGAGATCCAGAGTTACCATCCAGTGATTTTTGCCTAGCAGAGGCAGAAGTTGCTGTAATGTTAACATCTTGAACCTTGGAATGTCTAGGTATGTATTGAGAATGGACAAATCCAGAATTGGCCTCCAAGTGTTTCCTTTCTTTGGCACTAGGAATAGACGAGAATAAAACCCTAGGCCGCCTTCTGACGGAGGTACCACCTGGATTGCCCCATCTGTAAAAGCAAAGAAATTTGTTCCTGAGCCTCCAGCCTTTGCTGAGGAGGTACATCTGGCATGCCTTTGAAAGGAGGAAAAGTGTGAAAATAAAACTTGTAGCCTTGATTTATTATGTCCAACACCCATTTGTCCTGGGTGACCAAATGCCAATTTTGTTTGAAAAGTGCCAACTTTCCTCCTAGAGGAGCTGCCAGAAAAGAAGGATCTGGCAGCTGAAGATACAGGTCATTGGGTCTGTTTACGAAAAGGCTGACCCCTGCCCTCACCAGAAGATTGTGCAGGAGAACTCCAAGTCCTAGGTCTGAAAGAACCCTGAGCGTGAGCCCTGCCCCCACCACGTCTAGGCCTACCCTTAGACTGAAAATCCGAAGAAGGTAAGACCATCCTCTTGCAGACCAATTCCTGCTAAACTTAGGGGGCTGCACTTGCAAAAATTCCTTAACCGTCTGCATAGACTTAGCTTTGTCTTCCATCTTTTTCAAAACTGACTCCACAGGGGAACCAAAAAGAACTTCAGATTGAAGAGGAGCATCCAAAATCCGAGCTTTAACATGCTCTGACAAATTTTGATCCTTAAGCCAGGCATGTCTACGAATAACTGAACCAGTAGCAGCCACCCTGGAAGAAGCCTGAAGGGCATCAAAGCCACACTGCAAGGAATGTTTACCAACTTGATCTGAAGCATGAACCAAGTCCTGCAATTCCTTACACTCTATACCCTCAGATAGAGCATCTACCTTAGATTTTAATTGACCTAACAGAAAATTCTGATACTTCAGCATATGAAATTGGCAATTTAAAGCCCTCATAGCTAACGTAGAAGAGATGTACACTTTTTTACCCCACCTATCCAACGCTCTAGAATCTTTATCCAAAGGAACTGGATTCTTAACCACAGAAGCCCTGACACCTTTAGGCCCTTGAATAATAGTTTCCGGGTCAGCTCTAGGACTCTTATACAAATATTTATGTGCCTCTGGAACTCTGTAATACCTGTCTGGCTTGACAGGGGCAGGGGGTAAAGAATCAGGATTAAGGGAAGCTTCCGAAAAAACATCCTGAACATCTAAAACAGGGGGAATAGCCAAAGGTCTATGTTGTGGCAAAAACAAAAATTCCCTAAGCCTCTTACGAGAATCTGAAAAATCCTGACCTTCCCACTTGAAATGCTCCCTCATGGAATGCAAGGTTTCAGAAAAGGAAAAATCCTCTGGAGAAGCAGAAGGACAGGAATCCTCTGCATCCGAATCTGAATAGGGAGGAAAATCCTGAATATCCTCAGCTGAGGACTCAGAGTAATCAGAGGAATGCTCCATTCCCTCTAAATCTGTCTCCACCCTAGGCCTCTTCTCTGGAGGGGGCATAGAACCCCTGATCAAAGTAATCAAATCCTCTGCCATTTTCAACATATGTTTTTTAGGAACAGAGCCTGAAGAACTAGGGCTATGGCCCGTTCCAGAAAGACCAGTTCTAGCCTTAGCAGGGCCTTTAGTGACTGAAGTGGAAGGCCTAATAACCTTTTGTAAGGATGGAACCACAGAAACTTGAGAAGCACCCTCGGCCTGGCCTGACTCCTGAGAGGCCAACTCCTGTAACAGTAAAGGTTCCCCCTGGGATTCAGCCGAGACCTCGGCTGGATCCACAGATTCAACCGTAGATTCCATAGAACCGGCGTCCGCAACGGACGACTCATCCGGTTTAGACCTTAAAGATTTATCTTTTCGCTTTTTTGCGGTAGCGGGCGTCGGAGGATCCGACGGCATGTTGTAGTTACACCGCTTACCGAAAACCAACCTGGCACAGTCTAATCTGCGTTTAATGGTGCGCTTATTAAATCTAGCGCAAAAGCAACACCCGACTACGTCGTGCTCAGGCCCCAAGCAAGGAATACAGAGAGAATGATAGTCCCTATGAGGTATCCGTTTCCCACAAGAAATACAATTATTAACTTTTTCTGACATCCGGATTAAATGAGGCAAGAAGAGACAAAAATTTTCCCCAACGGGGTACTTAGCCCAACTTGGTCTTCGGTCTGAAACTCGAAAATTGAAAATTTCAGAACGCCGAACGGCACTTGCAAACGCTGCTTCTGCTTCGGACCACGCGGCAAGAAAGACTGGGGGTATGGCGTTGGTCATGCGCTTTAGTACTACTACGTACTGACGTCAGCACCGGGCGCCCATGACCGACGCCAGCCTAACTCTTTGGTATTCGGGCCGACCGAGGACAGCGGACTACCCACAGGTCATGACTGCAGCAATGTGAGACGAAGAACATCAGAGTTTGATGTACTTTAGTTTTAATTTTAATTTTGTGGACATGCAGTTGGAAATTAAGACTCTAAGACAGAGTCTCAGATATTTGAATGAAGGGGTAAGTTTCAAGGTGGGCTCTGGTTTTATTTAGGTTAAGTAATAGTTTTCTTGAATTTAGCAAATAAGTAAAGAATAAAAGTCCTTGTTGGAAAGGAGATTTAATGCTGTTATAAGAAGGGTTATGACCTATGGATGACTATGCTTATCTGCATATATTAGGATAGAGACCTGTGAAATGTTTGAAGGCAGTTTGTTGTTGCACAAAGTGAACAGTAGTGATGACAGAACTCAGCTCTGGGGGCTCATTTGAGAAGTGAACCTCTGGATAAGAGAAAGGAGCTAATATTAACTTTAAAAGTTGGTAGGAGAGGAAATGGATGAACCACTAGGTAGCATTATAACTAATGTGAGCTAGTACAGAATTAGGGAGTAAAGAGGTGATCACCAATGTCAAATGCTTCAGTTAGAGCTATGGAAATGGCAGTGGTTAGTGGACCTTTGTCAATTGCAACATAGTGTCACCTGTTAGGGTCCAGATAGCACTCACTGCTGCTGTTTGTTCAGAACCTGTGTTTGCTGGGGCACAGGAATTGCTTGTCAGAGATGTAGGTGGAAAACCAGTTGTATGCTAGTTTCCAAAAATGTAATCAGGATAAAGGACAGTTATGGGTCTAAAAAGTCAAGAGATGGAGAGAGGATTTCCATTCTTTGGTGTAGTTTTAATAAGTGTATCTTTCCAAACTGAGTAAAATGTTCCAACATAAGCAGAGATCGAAATATGTCTCATAGGACACATTAAATATTCACAGCAAGCCTTTATAGACTCTGGAGGAGATTACCTGCAATTTCACTTATGTTTTTGCTTGGTTTGGAAGCAAAAAGGTAGTTAGAAGTCAGAGGCGTATGCGTTGTGGGTGCAATGAGGGTGTACTTGTGTAAATTCAGTTAGAAGGTTGTCTGACAAAAGCAGATCATTTGGAAATCTGTAACAGGTGCTGCCATACAGAAATTCCGGGGCCTCCTTGTACAGAAGTTTGATTGAGGATTTTGGAGGCATAAAGCTTTTTGTCCCCTAAAGCTGTTTTTGGATAAATTAAGTAGGACAACACTCTACTTTGGGATCGGAAGAGATGGTTTGTTTCTACATTTACCAAGCTTTATCTCCAGTTCTAAAATGGATTTTAGCTCCTTTACTAGGCATCTGTTTTGTTTAGGTCTGTAATGTCATCCTATTAGAACCGTTTTGCAGTGACTGGAGAATAAAAGTCAGTGTGTTGGCTGCACTGCATGGGTCTTTGATACAGATAATTGATGACCAGTCAAGTTTTAAGAGTGACGGCTGCAACATTTTAAAGATACTAGTGGATCTGGATCTAAACATAATTACGTTAGCTGAGTGACGGGTTACAGTTTTGAATTGTTACTTGGGAGATGGTGGTACTTTGAGTTTTTATGAGGAACGTTAGTGATAATGAGATCAAGAGTACGATTACAGCTCTTGAGACTAGGTCTTGTGGTCTGAGACAATATTGGTTAGACCTGCATCAGCTGGTTATCCATGCATTTTTTGGCTGCTATGGAGCACACTTAGGTTGAAGATTCCCACTACTTGTAGATGTGGGTATGGCATTCTTGATGGTACTCATTAGATGCTGCATCCTTAATAAGGAAGAAATGGGAAGAGTAGGCACCTGCTATGCAGTGATCTGGTCTTTTGCACTGGGGATACCTACAACTATCCAGTTTGGGTCATAAGAGGAGTGGGCTGGCCCAAGCATAAATCTGGGAGCTTAAGTAAAGTTTTGTAAGATCACGTCATCTCATGTCATCTCAACATTTTTATCTGATCTCTTTTGTAAAATGTACTGGTAGCCTTGAATGTGAAAGTTTATGGGTGGGATATCAACTTTATCCAGGGCTCATTGATGGCATGCGGTGTTACAGAGGTGGCAAGCTGTTCTAGACTTGTTTTTTTTTTATGCTGCCAGTATTAAGATGGCATTTAAGTAAGTAGCAACAGAGTTAGGATGGGAAGAATCTTTGAGAAGAATTCTGGTAAAGAAGAAGACATGGTCATTTAAGTCTTTTTTTTAACTTATTTTTTTTACTTTGATAATTCATCAAACATTACATAGATTCAAAAGCAAGGATAAAATAGATTTACAATTTTACAACATATAATCTCTTAACAATAACTATATACATTCGTGTATATACAGGCAAAACTATGAATACATTTAAATATGTTTTAAAGAACAAATTATTTCATTAATCTTTGTCCATTTTCTAAAATATTGCTAAGATTTTCATCCAAGAGTTATAAAGTGATGTAGGTCTGCTAGTTCTGTTCTTCAATACAGATATTTCCATATGTCCAACTGTTGATATTCTTCTAAATTTCTTAAATGTGGGAGAAGTCATACTTGGTGATAATTTTACGTGCTACTACCATCAATGACCATAGCATCTTGAAATCTTTTTTGGAACACATTCCGGAATGGGAGAGTTGAATAGAATCATTGATTTTGTTAATTGATAATCATTAAAAGCAATTTGGGGAAAATAATTAATATTTTCCCAATACAAAGTGAGACATACGCATTCATAGAAAATATGATTCCAGTCAGCCCTTATTTTGATTTGACATCTCCAACACTGATCCTCACTAGCAAATACTTTGGTTAATTTATGTGGTGTATAAAAACTTCTGCTTAAATATCTCCAAGTAAATAATTGCCAATATATTGATAATGTTGTTTTGATGATCTTAAGAGAATATTTTTCTCTTCTTCACTGGGAAGATAGTTATTTACCTGTAAATAATAATTCCAGTATGTGTCTGGATAATAGATTTTTGTTTTCTTAATAAGCTTGTAAATATTAGGTAGCCTTTTCCTTGATAAGGTTGTGTTATGATTATAATAAAATAATCAATGAATTTAGGGTCATTTGGTCTAACTGTTGTTTGCATTTGTTCTGTTTTATTTATAAGATATTGTCTTAGATTTTGCAAGAGCAACCACTAGTCTTTATTTATATTATACTTGTTAATTATTTGATCATTTGCTAATAGTTTCTCTTGTTCAACTAGTTGATACCAACAGTTTATTGAACTTTTCTTTAATGTATTTTTTGTCTGAAATGTCTCGAGGATAGCAGGTGTAAAGGCTACTGGCAGAGTCAGAAAAAAACAATAATTGATATTTGGGACTTTGTTTATAAATGTTTTAAATGTTTTAAGGTAGTATTTGTATATTTTGATGATAATTTGTTTTTATTTTTTGCCCCTACTAGGTGATCTTTTAACATCCAGATTAGGGGTGATGGTATGATAGTCAAATAATCCCGTATACGAGTATGATTAAGTTCTATATAAATTTGTTCATGTGTTTGCAAATAGGGATGTAGTGAGCACTCAATCATAAGGTTATACTTTTGATAACAGATGATAAAAAGTATGTCTCAATGTCTGGTAAGTTAATTCGTTCTTCATCCCAATTTGGTAAATGCTTATTTAAAGCAATTTGGGGTTTATTTGGAAACCATAAGAAGTTTATTATTATTTTGTTAATGACATATTTAGGAGGTGGCAATGAGAAACGTATTATGTATAATACTTTGGGAAAAATGATTGATTTAATAAGATTTAATCTGTCTCCCATTGTAAACAAATTGTATGTGGTAGGGGGTATTTGTACTGGAGTTTAGGTGAAGGACTGGTTGCAATAATATAGTAATAGTAGCACAAAAGTAATTTGGGTTTGTTAGGGGAATGGTGTGCCTGCATTCAGTTACTCACATGGTGGAGTATAAGCATAATAAATTGCTAACAAAGAATCTAAAGTTGCAGTTACCGCTATTAAACTGTTTGGCAGTTAGCTGTCGACCTATTTCTTGTGGTCCAGAGGTACCTTCCTTCAGCCTCCATTGCCTAACTGTGTGACTCGTTACTTAACCAGATACTACTCCTGGGCTGAGCATAAAAAAAAAAAAACCCTGGAAAACAAAAAATAAAATAAACGTGAGTTGTAGCTGTGCAAAGGGAAAGTGAGACTAGAAAGAGAAATGTGCACATCTTGGTTCTAACAGTTCCAAAAACAGTTAATGGATTGGTATCGCAAACTATTAGAGTGACTGACACTGTGGAAGACGGAATGAACCTGTTGCAGTTTAATAATTTTTATGACCTTGGGAAATGCCATGACAGAGTTAGGAAAATGGGGTGCATTTTCACAGCAATGGGTGAAGGAAATAGTTAGTTAGTGGCGAACATTTGGCTTGTTGGTGAGATGGGCTGATAGGAGTTAATACTTCCAGGACAATTAGGAAACAAAGAAAAGGCGTACAAGACAGGACAGGGTTGACAATTGGTCTGTGTAGTTTAGGATAAGAATATAAACTAAGACATTCAGCGGCATCCAGGGAGTGGGACAGAAAAGGACAAGACAGATATCAGAGCACTAGCCTATTGGTGTGCACATATGCACAGTGACCAAGCCATACAATGGGCTGCCATAAGCAGGTAAAAACACAGCAGGTTTATGTTACTAAATGCATTTTGCAAGAGGCTTTGCCAGACACAAATAAACTACATGAGAAAGGGAGATTGCATGTGGTTGTAAGAAGCACACTGGCCCCCATAAAAGAGCATTCAGAAATCAGAAAAGAGACTACAAAATCAGCCCACCAGGATTCCAAGTCCAAATATAACAGGAAAAGCAATGAAAGCTATTCTAGATAATAGAATTATTTACTCTGGGGTTTATTTACCCTTCCAAGACAAACATTATCTCTAAGACCAGTAAACAGTTTAAGGATGGCTACCTAACCTAATAATGTAAGAGGGCAGGACAAATAGCAAGACAGTAGGTTAATAACTACAAAAGAGAAAGTGTGTAGAGCAAGAGTCCACAGTTGCTGCAGGGTGGCAATATCCTGTAAGACAGTAACCTAGTTTATATGCTACCTAATTCAGCATGCAATAGGTAACTAACAATGGAGCAACAGTAGTCCTGTCTCCACAGTATAGGAGATATGAACAAGGTGTCCAACACTCCCAAACCGGAACTGTCTTGGAAAAACTGGAAGTCTCTGTCCTGGAATCCCGAACATTGTCTTTGGGACACAGAAATGTTCTAATTTAGACAGCTCAGTCTGAATGTTGACCTGGCTTCCCGGGGCAGCCAGTACCACTGCTTTCCCATCCTAAGCAGCTCTGAAGACTTTGCGATTTTTGGGGATGTCATTGGGTATGGGGTAAGTTCAGATGCCTTCACCCTAATAGGAGCCTTCCATGCTCTGCCACCATCTGTCACTCCCTCCAGGATTTCTGTCATGGGGTGCTCTGCCTGACCCCAATCACTCAAATAGGAGGTTTCCAGGCCCCACACCCATCTGCCCGGCACACTCTTACCGACTTCTGTCAAGGCTGACCCCTACAGGCCACAGCTTCGACCTGGCCAAGAGACCTTCCCCAGCCACGGCCTCCCATGTCAGGAGATTCCGTCACCTCCATGTTTCCTGCAGGCTGCCAATTCATGCCAGATTGCTCATGCCCTCGGACCTTCTCAGGGGAGCTTTACTTTGATCCCGTCCACCCCTCTGGAACTCCATTCGGCCAATGAAGGGCAGATCCGCTCTCATGAAGGCTTCAGAGTCCCCCTGCTTTCCCATACAGAGCAGCTCTGGGAACTGAGACCTTTCAAGGATGCCATCAGTTATTGGGTGAAGTTGGATGCCTTTGCAATGGCAGGAGATCTCCAGGACCTTCCACCATCCAACCTGGTGCTTCCTCAAGAACTTCCATCATGGGGAGCTCTACCTGATCCCTTTCACCCAGGCAGGAGCTCTCCAGGCCCTATTGCTATCCGCCAGTCACTCCTTAAAGGACTTCAGTTGTGGGGAGTGCGGCCTGACCCCCCTCATCCAGTCCTGTTACTATATGCCTCTCAACCCCTTACAGACTTCCTTCCCAGAAGGGGCATTGTCCATACCCCTCACCGAGGCGGGAGCTGTCCTGTCCCAACCACTTTCCACCTCTGTCTTCCTTCCAGACTTCCACCGGGACGGACCCCCTCCAGGCTTAAACTTCTACACAGGCGAGAGAGCTTTTTTCTAGCGTTACATATCTCCTGACTGCTGTCAAATCGTGCAGTGTCGCATGTGCTCTTGGAGCCTCTCAGGGGATCTTCCCAGCCTCATGGAATTCTGCTGGGCCGCAAAGCCTCAGACAGTCCCTCATCCAGACTTCTGTGACACTGGTTCTCCCCTTTGCCTTGCACCTAGGGCTTTCAAACTTGCAGGGGAGATCGTCCTGCCCCCCCCCCCATCTCTGCACATTTTGCAGCACACCTCAGTCTCTTCTCCCCTATGGTGCCAGGCACTGATGAATGTGTATCGCTTCGAGCCTCCTGGCATGTGGCCTCTTGCCTCCTGGGTGGTACCATTCACAGAGTGGCATCTCCACAGTGCCGGGTGAAGGACAGGAGGCCAACCTGCGGCCCTGGTGCGAGATGAAATGGCAGCCCTATCTCCACTTCCATGGGGGCTGGGAGAATGGGATAGCAAACCTAGCTTCTAGGGGCGGCCCTCAAGTGTTCCAGTTTAGGTCCTGTAACAAAATGGTCACCTTGGATATGGATGATGCTCCTTGAATGTTGACACCACTTAAGAAAGCAACAGGGAGATTAGGAATAGGCAAGCCTAAATTAGTAGGTTGTCAGCAAAAGAGGAGGGAAATACCTTCTTGCCAGAGCTGTCCAAAGCTCTTGAATCCTTGTCCATAAACAATGTACAACAATGTTAAGGCTCAATGATTTACTCTGGACAGAAGAACTCACACTGAAGTCAGCAATGGAATGATTAGTGAGCTGCTGTACCTAATCGGACCACATTAGATTTGCAAAGTGCACCGGCCTATTTTCTGAGCTGACTACACAAACTGAGGGTGCCTCCAACCTGCCTTGACGGCAGTCCTAATCATTACTCCAAAGGTGGAATAATAAAAGCTTCTTAGAAATCTTAAGAAATTCTGCTGATCACTTCAATGGAGTTGAAAGAAAGTACAGTTGTGTACACTTACCATAAATGTAGATGTTTGAGTGTACTGACTGTTGCAGTCATTACATTTAGGGTAATCTGCTGGCAAGTTGCCCCCAGTCAGCCTGAATATCAAAGTCTTGGGTCCTGCATCGGTTGCTGTCTCCTCTTCCATGACGTCAGGTCATCAGGGGGTATAAAACAGGTAGCCAACGCCATTTTCTTTGGTTTTCTTGCCCCAGATGTCAGGTTCCCCCCAAACGGGAAGCAAAAATATATACCTTGACTTCATCGACACGCCGAAACACCGACGCTAAGAAGACCAACTCGAGAAGACCGACGAGACAGATGATCAACAAGGTGAAATCCCGACAGCCGAAACACCGACATGGGCAACGTGTGAGCACAAGTCGTTAAGTGTGCGATAGTGAGGGATTTAGCGTTAGGGAGCGGACAGGTAAGTGTGAGATAGTGTGGGATTTAGGGTTAGGGTGCGGGAAAGGTGAGTGTGCGGTACTGTCAGACTTAGGGTGCGGGTAAGGTAAGTGTGCGATAGTGATGGACTTTACGTGTAGTGGCGGGTTAAGTGAGTTAGGGTTAGGGTGCGGGTAGGGTAAGTGTGCGATAGTGACTGAATGTAGGTTTAGTGGCAGGTTAAGTGAGTTAGGGTTAGGGTGCGGGAAGGGTAAGTGTGCGGTAGTGTCGGACCTTAGGGTTAGGGTTTGGGATAGGGTTAGTGCATGTATAGTCATGTGTAATGTGTAGTTTACATTTTGTGTGTCAGTGTTTTGGATGTCAGTGTTATGGTGTTCAGTTTTGTGAGTTGTCGGTTTTGTGCGTTTTTGGTGTTTTGGTGTCATTGTTTTGAGTGTCGGGTTTGTGGCGTGTCGGTGTTGTGATAGGGATCTATATATATATATATATATATATATATATATATATATATATATATATATATATATATATATATATATATATATAAAACTATAAATGCATGCAATTGTCACAAAATAAACTTTACCTTCATCTAAAAGCAAATACACCACAAAGCTGTAAAATATAGTGAAAGAAAGAGAAGTTGTAGAATAAAAGGGGGGTGGTGGGTGGGTAACCCGGGCTGCAACAGTGAAAACACTTGAACATCTACATTTATGGTAAGTGTACACAACTGTACTATGTTCTTCGTGTTTCAGTGTTGCATTAATTAAATTTGGGTAGAATCCCAAAGCTATGGATGGGAGGCTGGAACTAAATGGCATTAGGAGCGGCTATAAGGCCCTGCAGAACTGCAGTGACAAAGCCTGCTCTGGACTTAGAGAAGAGAGACAAATGACAATGCTTTGTAAAAGTATGAACAGAACTCCAAGTAGCAGCTTCTAGAATGTCTTTGGTTGGCACCCCTCTGAGAAAAGCTGCTGATGTAGATGCAGCCCTGGTGGAATGTGACCTAATGCCCTTGGGCACCAGTTTACCATGATGCAAATAGCAGAAATGAATGCAGTGGCTTATCCACTTTGAAATTGTCTGCTTTGAAATAGCCTTTCCCTCTGCTCCTGCAGCAAATGCCACCAGTAGCTGCTCAGACTTTCTTAGAGATTTGGTCCTGTTTGAGTAGAAACTTAGTTGTCTGAACGTCCAAGGAATGCAGAATCCGCTCCCCCTTGTTCTGCGGATTTGGGTAAAAAGTTGGCAGGTGAATAGTTTGGTTAAGAGCCACGATGGATACCACCTTAGGCATAAAGGAAGGATTGGTCCTGAGGGACACCCTTGTCTGGGTAAAATATAATAAAAGGCTCCACAGCCATGAGGGCCTGTATTTCTGAAACCCTTCTTGCTTAAGTGATTGCCAGAAGGAAAGCTGTTTTCCAAGATAAAAACTTTATATCTGCAATAGCAGCTGGTTCAAATGGAGGCAGGGTGAGCTTTTCCAACAAAATTGAGGTCCCATGCAGGAATTGGTGATCTTCTGGGAGGCCTTACATTTTTGGCCCCTCTAAGATACTGTTTTAGCAAAGGATGAGGGTAGATCGGTGGCTCTGTGTTGTAATGAGCCGAGATGGCAGAGGCATGGATTTTTGATGAAAAGGATATGCCCTTGCCAAGCATCTCAGACAAGTATTGTAAATTCTGAGGAATATTTGGCTTTGCTGTGTCAGTTCCTTGTGCTTGGTTCCAAGCACAGAATCTCTTCCATTTATCAGCATAAGATTTTCTAGTACTAGGCCTTCTGGCTTCCAAAATGACATCCATCACAGATTTACTGAGAGGTGTTGTTTGAATAACTACATGATCAGCCATGCTGCCAGGTTCAGAGTTTGGAGCTGATTGTGCAGGATTTGATTGTTCTGCTGAGACAATAGAGGAGGTATTTGAGGCAAGTACCAAGGAGGGAGTTGAGAAATATTCCTTTGGATTGGGTACCAGTGCTGGCGAGGCCAGTCCGGGGCAATTAGGATCATTTTTGTTTTTTCCTGTCTGACCTTTACTAGGACCTTGGGAAGAAGAGGCAGAGGAGGAAAGGCGTACACCAATAGGTTTTTCCAACTGAAAGATAGGGCATCCACTTTCCATGCTTGTCTATGATAAGTCCTTGTGCAGAATTTGTCCAGTTGATAATTCTGGGGAGAGGCAAATAGATCTATGTCCGGGCTCCCCCATTTCTTTGTTATCATGCTGAAGACTTGTGGATCCAGTTTCCACTCGTGAGGGTCCATAATGTTTCTGCTTAGATAGTCTGCCAGAGTATTTTGTTTTCCTTGCAGGAATTGAGCTTGAAGATGTACTTGGTAAGTCAAGGCTGTGTCCCACAATGCCATGGTTAGTCTGCAAAGAGGGTAGGTGTGTGCGCCCCCCTGCTTGTTTATGTACCACATAACCGTGGTGTTGTCCGTCTTTATCAGTAGTTGCCCTGGATGAAGCAAGTCCTTGAAGGCTGTCAGGGCATTCTTAACAGCTAACATCTCTTTCTGGTTGATATGCAGATGCATTTGTTTTGGGCTCCATATGCCCTGAATGCATCTCCCTGCCAGGTGGACCCCCCAAGCATAGTCTGATGCTTCTGTAGTTAGGGTTTGGTTGGCAGGGGGTAGAGTGAAAGACCGTCCCATGTTCTGGTGACATGTCTCTGCCCACCAAAGAAACTCCTGTTGTAGGCAGGGAATGAGAGGTATTGTTTCCAGACTGTAACAATGTTGACTCCATAAACTTTTTAGGTACCACTGTAGTTTCCTCATATGCAGTCTTGCATATGGAATCAGTAGAATGCAGGATGCCATGAACCCCAAAGCCTGCAGAATTTGTCTTGCAGATAACTGGGGTTTTGTTGCCATCTGTTTGAAGTAAACAGTCAGTTGCCTTTGTTTGTCTGGCGTAAGGTAAGCCATCTGGGCAGTTGTATTCAAGCTTGCACCCAAAAATGTAATCTTTTGGGCGGGTACCAGTTGTGATTTCTTTTCGTTTATTGTGTACCCCATGCACGTTAGTAGCCGTTTCACAAATGCCAGATGTTCAAGAAGAATGTCCTTGTTTTCTGCTTGAATGAGGCTGTCATCCAAGTAAGGATAGATTTGCATAGTTCTTTGTCTGCAAAATGCAATTACTGGTGCCAGGCACTTTGTAAAGGCCTTGGGTGCAGTAGACAAGCCAAAGGGCAGTGCAGAGAATTGGTAATGCATAAAGCCAGCCTTGAAGCGGAGGTATCTTCTGCACGATTCCCTTATTAGGATATGCAGGTATAACTCTTAAGTCTAGAGTCACTAGCCAAGCATTCTTGCCCAGCATGGGCAGAAGCTGCTGCAAAGTTAGCATTTTGAATTTTGGTATGTCCAAGAATATGTTCAAAATCGATAAATCCAGTATTGGTCGCCAAGCATTGTCTTTTCTTGGTACCAAGAACAGTCTTGAGTAAAACCCTTGTCCTTTTTCCTGTTCTGGTACCTGCTGAATAGCCCCCATATCCATGAGGGACGTAACTTGTTTCTGTGCCTCTGCCCATTGATTTTGTGGCAGATCTGGCCAACTGTCTGGAATTGGCAAGGAATGGAAATGAAATCTGTATCCCTCGGATACTATGTTTAATACTCACTTGTCTTGAGTTATTAACTGCCAATTTTGAGCATGAAGTGCTAATTTCCCCCCCTAAGGGGGCTGCCAAAAGATAAGTACTTGAAGATGGCAGAGGGAAGTCATTGACACCGTTTACTGTAGGGTTGTGCTTTATTTCCTCCAGATTTGGAGGTAGAGGCACCCCATTGTTTTGACCTGTAAGAATCCTGTGATTGGTATCTAGAGCCCTTTGAGTGCCTGGATTTGTCCCGTGAAGCTCAGTCAGACACAGGAAAGGACCAATTTTTTGTAGGCCAGTGTCTACTGAATCTTGGTGGCTACACTTGTAAGAAGTCTTTTACCGTTTGCATAGACTTAGCTTTGTCTTCCATTTTCTTTAAAAGCTCTTCTGCATTATTACTAAACAGATCATCATGCTGTAAAGGTGCATCCACCAATTTAGCATTAACATGATCAGGCAAATTTTGCTCCTTGAGCCAGGCATGCCTTCTAATCACAGATCCAGTAACTGCGGCCTTGCAGGAGGCCTCCAAGGAATCAAAACCACATTGCAAAGTATGCTTTCCAATCTATTCTGCTGTATGCAATAATTCCTGTAATTCTTTATTTTCCACACATTCAGAACTCAACATCATTTTCCGTTTCAATAATGCCATAATATGCTGCTATTTAAACATATGAAACTGGCAGTTTAGGGCCCTAATTGCCAAGGTTGCAGAAGTATAAACCTTCTTTCCCAGTCTATCCAGCGCCCTGGAATCTCTATCAGAGGGAGTACGATTCTTAGCTGTTGAGGCCTTTACACCTTTAGGACCCTGTGAAATAGTTTCAGGGTCAGCAGCAGGGTTTTTGAATAAAAAATTGTGAGAGTCAGGAACCCTGTAATATCTGTCTGGCTTGCTAGGAGCAGGAGGTAGGCAATCTGGAGTCATGCTTGATTCTGAAAACACAATCAACAATGTCTAATACAGGAGGGTATGGCCAAAGGTCTATGCTGAGGAAGAAGGAAATCCCTAAGCCTCTTTTTTGATTTTGAGAAATCTTGACTCTCCCAATGAAAATGTTCCCTCAAAGTATGCAAGGTTTCTCCAAAGGAATAATCTTCAGGAGGAGATGCAGATAGGATGGATTCCTCTGCATCTGAATCCTCATAGGGTGGTATAGAAAATTCCTGATCAGAAGAGGAATCAGAAGAAATAGAAACCTGATCTGAAGATTCATAATCAGTGTCTTGCCTAGGCCTCTTATCAGGGGGGGGGGGTTGGGAACCCCTGATCAAGGTAATTAAGTCTTCAGCCATTTTGATCATCTGCTTTTTGGGCATAGAGGCCTTAGCACGCAGCTCATGTGTCGTTTTTTTAGCCTTAGAAGTTGCTTTTGTCTTTGATTTTGAAGCTGGCAGTTTTATATAGAAATGCTGAGGCCTGAAGACACCCTCAGAAGCCAGTGCCTGCTCAGCGGCAACAGACCCATCAGTGGGAGAGACATCCGCGGGTACAATACTTTGAGAATCTCACGGCATGTCGGACTCCACATGGCTCTCGGTAGAGGCCTGCGACTCGCAAGTAGCGGGTATCAGGGGCTGTAAAAGCGCCTCACTGAGTACCGGCGAACCGGCGACTGGATTAGGAGAAGCTTCGTCGTCAGTTTTGGACCTCAACGGTCTCTGTCTTTTTCTTTGCGTTTTTTTGTAAACTCTGGTAGTCGGATTGCTATCAGACGACATTTCAGAGTAGTTAAATCTGTTTCCAAAATATTTTGAAACAAAGACATACAGACACTTAACAGTGCGTTGGTTAAATCTAGCACAAAACCGACAGCAAGGCACATTATGATCTGGGCCTAGGCAAGGAATGCAGTACAAATGGAAATCCGTATGAGGTATTTGCTTCCCACAGGTAATGCAATTATTAACTTTTACTGACATCGGTATGGAGCAAGAAAAAGTTTCCCCAACGGGGTACTTGGCTTTAATTGAAGACTTCGGTTCTGAAACTCGAATTCGAAAATTTCAGGAGTCTGCCGACTGGCACTTGCGAACTGCTTCTGCTTCGAGCACCGTGCGGCAAGAAAGACTAAAGAAAATGGCTTTGGCTGCCTGTTTTATACCCCTAACAACCTGACATCATGAAGAGGAGACAGCAACCAACGCAGGACCCAAGACTTTGATATTCAGGGCGACTGAGGGCAACCTGCCAGCAGATTACCCTAAATGTAATGACTGCAACAATGAAACACGAAGAACATCAGCATCTTGAGGCCACTTCAAATTGCTCATCAAAAGCCCAAAACACTCACCAGAAAAGGGATCATCCAGAGGTAATGTTGGGGGTGGGGGGGGGGTAGACTTTATTCTAGTCTAAATTCAAGAAGATGGCCTCAAGACCTTTCAATCTTCAGAAGATTCAGAGGGTAAGGACATTGTATTTAGAACCATTGGCAAAGAAAATAAGGGACTCAGAAATTCAAAGACATACTGTAATTGGTATGGTAGTCAAGATAAGTTTGCTCTATTTGCAGATGGCATTATTTTGTACCTGACAAAACCAGAAAGAGACATTACAGTGTTGTGGAACATACTGAGACAATTTCAAACCTTTTTGGGATACAAAATTAATGAAGTAAAAACAAAAGCAATAGCAGTAAATAATGTACCCACATACAAACTGGTTCAGCAATATCCATATTTATGGGGACATGATCAAATGAAGTACTTAGAAGTATGGAATGAAAATTATACTGGTGTCGCAGCTAAGGATATGTGGGAAGAGACTAAACAAAAGATAATATAAAAATTGAGACAATGGAAGCCCTGTTACATGGATATTGATAAGATACAAGCAGTTAAAATGTTTTTAGTCCCTTTAGTCTTATACACTGGTCAGGCACATTTTTATCAACAAGAGTTATTCAAAACGGCAATTAATAAAGAGCTGAAGGATTTTATCTGGGAGGGGAAGACAGCAAGAGTCAAGTGGGATTATCTTATTCTTACAATAAAACGGGGAGGATTGGGATTAACCATGTTGACGAGGTATTGCAGAGCAACACAGTTAAGGCTCATATACATAGCACAAGCAGAAACTATAATTCTAAGTGAGAGGAGGATGATGAAATTGGGGGAAAAGCTCAAGTAACAGGGGACATGGTGGGATTTTGGATGCAGACCTTTATGGAGAGCAACAATAATCATACATATTATATTTATAAGTAGCATAACGTCTTCTAAGAACTAAGCCACCACAAGATTGGAGAAAGGAGATTCTGCCAATAGGGGTGACTACAATCAAGGATACAGACAAGAAGCAAGAGGGACTGGGAATGTAATGGAGAAAACTGGCAAGGGAACCAAGGTGCTGGGAGAAAATAACTAGAAAGGGAAAGGTAACAGAATGGGAAGATGCCAAGAACTTCTATGGACTGCAGGCTAAAGACTTCCTTCCATATCAAGGATTGATATCAAAGTGTAGGAAAAAAGAAAGAAAAAGGGGGATCCTAAATGAAAGACCAGCACTGGTAGAGTGTTTATTAAAGATAAGAGCAGAAGTTGCCATCAAGCAAGGAATAATTAATAGAGCATACAAAACACTGCATGATAACTATAAGAATAAATCACAGGAGATTAGGAAAGACTGGGAAGAGAGATTAGACAAGCAATTGACTAAGAAACAAATAAATTCATAGGTGTGTACTATGCTAATGGCCCTGGGGCCTTTACAAGCCTAGCCATAGGATTACCCTGGCATAGTGCCATCCGACCTTAGTTCCCAGTGCCTCTGTCGAGTAGAGCCACTGGAGTTATCCCTGGGGTGAATTTTCTGTTTCCCATACACTCGTCAAGATTTCTCTTGAAGAGGGTCAGCGAGATGCTCTGCTTGACATGTATGGGAAGTCTACTCCATAGCATGTACAGTCTCTGGGTTATGAACCTGTCCCTACATCAAGTTCTGTTAATTGTGGTAATGAGGCTGAGGTCTCTGGAGTGTGTGGTGTGGAGAGATTGAGATTTATTTAGATGTAGCATTTCTAACAGAGCTGGGTCAGACATGGCTTTGTAAGTCAAGCAGAGATCGCCTCTAAATAGGCAATATGAGACCGAGAACAGTTGGAGTTTTTTGAGTCTGTCCATACCGGACAAGTGTTTAAGGCCTAGGATCCTCTTTGTGAGGTACATTTGCAGCTCTACAGTTGTTGCAGGTGTCTAGAGAGGTACATGCCAAATGGCGCATTGTACTCTATGACTGGCCTAATAAGGGAAGAGTAGGAGGAGACAATGACCTCTTTCTTCCTGGATGCAAAACCCTTGGTAATGAGATGTGCCACATAGAAGGACTTTCTGACCACAGTGGCAATGTGGTGATCAAAACACAGGTTGCTGTCAACCTGTGTTCCCAAATCTCTTATAACGTCTTCTGTGTTCAGTGGACTACTACCAATGTGGTAATTCATGGGAACTCTTTTTTCCCAAAGGGGATGACGACATTTTTTGGCACAGAGCTTAAGGCCATGGTTCTGACACCAGTCGTTAGTCTCAGTGAGGCCATTCTGTAGGATGTCAACCTCACTTGGGGAGTTAGTAATATCTCCCAACTTGCAATCGTAAGTGAACTTTGTCAGCCAGAGTCCCGTCGTGTTGGACTGGACTTCAGAGAAGTAGATACCAAACAGGAGAGGACCCAGGACCGAACCCTGTAGGACTCCACTCGTGACTTGTCGGCAGTCTGACTTGGGAGTCAGCTACTTTCACACTGCGGGTTCTATCTGTGAGCTAGTTTGCAACCCACCTAGTGATACAGGGGATGATGCCTAGCTTAGTGAGTTTTTCTAGGATTCCTGAGTGGGGAATGGTATAAAAAGCCTTGGCCAGATCAAGGTAGGCTGTATGAACCACCTTGCCTTCATCCACAGCTCTGGTGACTGACTCAAAGAAGTCGACCAAGTTGAGCAGGCATGATCTACCCTTCACAAAACCAAACTGTGTGTGATCCAGAGTTTGGAGATTCCCTATATAATTGTTTATTAGATCCATGATAAGATTCATAGCTTTGCATATCAGACTCATCAGGCTAATGAGGCGATAGTTCCTAGGGTCTGTAGTCGCTCCTCCTTTGTGGAGAGTGATGACTGCAGCAGTGCACTATTCGGTAGGGACAAAGCCCGAGTTGAGGCAGTGATTGAACAGGGCACACAGGTAAGGTGCCAGCTCACTCTGTAGTTCATGTAGAACACAGCCAGGGATATTGTCAGGTCCCATAGAAGCTGTATTCTTGGCCTTGGACAGTGCTGTTTTAACCTATGCAGCAGTAACACTGGGTGCTTGGCAATCTACTGGTATGTGATTGGTCCCGGGGGGGGGGGGGGGGGGGTTAAGTTGGAACTGAATCTGTCAGCCAGTATATTTGCAGCACCTGTTGGCATGGTATAGGAGGTACCATTGTGCAGTAGCTCAGAGCAAATCTAGGTATTGCCATGGAGATTCTTTACATAACTACAGAAGGCCTTGTGGTTGTCTTTACTATCTGCTCCAATTCTGTTTTCATAGCTAGCTTTAGAGGATTTGATGAGGGATCTCAACTTTTTGTTGAGGCTGATAAGGGAGTTTTTCCAGTCTTGGGACTTCACCTTATCCCGCATCAGTTTCTTCCTCCTGTTGTAGAGTTTATGGCAGGGGACCACCAGATTGGCTTCCTTTTTTTGGAGAAAAGTGTCTTGGTTCTATTGGGTATGGCGAGATCCATGCATTTGTGTACGTGTTCATACATACACTGGTGTATGATTCGGCGGTCATGCAACTATTCTCCATTTGCATGGGTGCTGCAAAGTTAGCCACCTCTGTTTTTAGGATCCCAAAGTTATCTTAGGAGAAGTTTTTCATGGTGGTTACCTTTGCAGGGGGGAAGGGGTGACAGGGATGTGGATTTCCAAGGTGATAAGTTTGTGGTCAGATCTAACCAGGGAGGAGCTGACTACTGGTGAAGAGCAATGGTCGCCCATGTTAGTAATGACCAGGTCAAGGATGTTGCTACATCTATTGGGGATAAGAATGAGCTTGTCCAGGGCACTGGAATTAATGAACTCCAGGAAATGTTAGGCAAGTGTACTGGTACACAAGTAGTTTTCCCAGTTAATGGAGGGGTAGCTGAAATCGCCTAGTAAGACAGTGTTAGGTTGGACCCTAATATTCTCAGATATATGTAGGTCTCCCAAATATACAACAAAATACAGAAGATTTTAGATCTTTGCCTGGAAGTGCTTGCATAGGCATTTTTATGCAAAGACAGCAAATACTGGAGGTGTGATGGGTCACAAAGAGGTAACTGGGAACCTATATTCTGGGAGCGTAATATGTTGGTAGACTTTAAGGATTCCCTACAGACTTGCTCCATCAGAGATGCTGGGTGAGCAAGCTGGACAGACTAGGAAAATGATTTTTTGAGCTATGATACAAATTTGGAATTGCCTAGATACAGTAAGGCCTTGCTGAGTCTAAATTATGATGGCCACCAAAAAGCAATTATTAGAAAATGGAAATCGAAGTCTAAACCAACTTTACTAGAAGTAGTGAAGATAGTAGTAGAGTTAAAATAACTGGAACTGGGACCTTTAGAAAAAGGGTAGGAGCAAATTACGAAAAAATCGGAACTGTGGTATCAATACATGCAGAGGAGGAACAAGGTTTAAAAGAAGGCAGGATTTGAATGAGCTATACAATGCTTGACAAACAATAATTGGATATGTTAAAAGTGATGTACGTTTGCAGCTACAGTGGAGTGTCACAATTTGGAATGTATAATGTTTGCAACTGAGACTGTGTTGTTATGGTTAGTTGTCATTTAAACAAATATAACATGCCCTAAGTCATACTTAGGTTCATAGGTAGGTACTAGGCTATCGGCCCAAGGGCCAAGGCGAGCCTAGCCAACAGTGAATTGGCTTTCACCACCCATGTATTGTCAAATTCCTGCCCCTCTATCGAGCAGTGCCCCCAGACATAACCCCAGGGGTGAATTTCCTATCACCCATCCACTTATCAAAAATTTTTCTTGAATAGTGCTAATGACGAGCTCTGCTTGATGTGGATGGGAATCTTGTTCCAGAGAATGGGAAGTCTCTGGGACAAGAATCTATCCCTCCAGCATATCCTATTCATTGTTGTGGTGAGGTTTAGGTCCTTAGAACGTGTAGCTCGGGGAGATTGGGATTTCTTCAAGTGGAGCATGTCCAATAATTCTGGGTTTGACATAGCTTTGTATGTCAGACAGAGGTCTCCACAGAGTAAGCAGTATGTGACAGAGTAGAGTTTGAGTTTCCTGAGCCGGTCGGCATAGGGTAACTGAGGCCAGCGATCCTCTTGGTGAGGTACTTTTGGGGCCTCTCAAGTTGTTGTCGGTGTCTGGTGAGGTACATCCCAAACGTGGCATTGCATTCAATGCGGGGTCTGATAAATGATGAGTAGAGGAGAAAGATAACTTCCTTATTTCTAGATGCGAACCCTTTTGTGATTAAGAGGGCCACATAGAAGGATTTTCTGACCACTGCGGCAATATGGTTATCAAAGCAGAAGTTACTATCCACTTGGGCCCCAAGGTCTCTTATCACACTTTGTGTTAAGTGAACTTCCCCCTATTTGGTAATTCATGGGTACCATGTTTTTGCCAAAGGGGATAACAATGCACTTTTTGGCATTTAGTTTGAGGGCATGATTTTCACACCAGGTGTCAGTCTCGGTGAGGCCCTTTTGCAGGATGTCTATATCGGCGGGGGGGAATCGATAATGGCACCCAGTTTGCAGTCATCTGCAAACTTGGTTAGCCACAGAACCTTGGTGTTCGCTTGCACTTCAGATAAGTATATACTGAACAGGAGGAGTCCCAGGACTGAACCCTGGGGTACTCAACATCACTGGTTTAGAGTCGGATCTGGAGTCAGCAACTCTTACCATGTGGGTTCTGTCCGTGAGCCAGTTGGCCACCCCATCTTGTGACGTAAGGGATTACGTTAAGGCTGGTGAGTTTATCAATGATTCCTGAATGAGGGACAGTGTCAAAGACTTTAGCGAGGTCCACGTAGGCTGTGTGGACTACCTTGCCCTCGTCTATGGCCTCTAACTGTTTCAAAGAAGTCTACCAGGTTTAGGAGACATGACCTACCTTTTACAAATCCGAATTGGGTAGCATCCAGAGTTTGGAGGCCAATATCTTTGTTTATGAGTTCCATGATGATACACTCCATGACCTTGCAAACCAGGCTTGTCAGGCTAATAGGGCGATAGTTCTGGGGTCTGTGGTGGTTCCTCCTTTTGTGGAGTGGGATAACTGTTGCTGTGCGCCATTCTGTGGCACACAGCCTGTGGTGAGGCTGTGGTTGAACATGGATTTTAGGTGGGAGGCTAGTTCATTTTGGAGTTCGTGTAAGATGCAGCCTGGGATGTTGTCTGGTCCCATGGATGCTGTATTTTTTGCGTTAGAGAGTGCCATTTTTACCTGTGTGTTTGTGATTGCCGGGGCTCTACAACCATCTGGTATAGTTATGGGCCTTTGAGGGGGTGAGTAAAGTTTGCACTGAACCTATCTGCCATTATGTTGGCAATATCATTTGACTCTCTATTTTGTGCCGTTCTGTTGTAGCTCTGTGCAGATAGGGGTGTTGCCACGGAGATTTTTGACATAGCTAAAGAATGCCTTGTGGTTGTCCTTGGAATCCGTGGCAATTTCTCTTTCAAAATTAGCTTTGGAGAATTTTATGAGAGATCGTAAGTTTCTTACTGAGGCTCATCTGTGTGTTCCTCCATACCTGAGTTTTTACTCTTTTGCAACAGTTTCTTCCTTCTGTTGTAGAGTTTGTTAATGGCAGAGGACTACCAGATCGGCTTCCTTTTTTTTTTTTTTTTTTTTTTTTGGGAGGATAGCGTCTTGGTTTTGTAGGGGAAAGCACGATCCATGCACTCATGCAGGTACTTGTGGAGTATTTGTGTAGGCTTCAGCAGTCATGACTGTATTGACTGTTATCCATTTGCAGGGGTGTCACGAAGTTGATCACCTCAGTTTTGAGAAACGTGAAGTTCGCTTTGGAAAATTTTTTACGATGGTTTCCGTGTGTGTGGGTGGGGTCGAGATGTGGATATCTAGGGTGATTAGTTTATGGTCTGATCTAACCAACAAGGAGTTCATCTCGGGCATTGAGCACTGGTTACCCATGCTGGTAATGACCAGGTCCAGAATACTGCTGCCCCTGGTGGAAGCACTGACAAGTTGATCGAGGGCATTAGAGTTTATAATCTCCAGGAATCGCTGAGCCAGGGAGTTAGTGCAGGAGTAGTTTTTCCAGTTAATGTTTGGATAGTTGAAATTGCCCATTAACCTCATTTTTTCTAATGTCCCCAGGAACGAGGAGTGTGTCTCCTGGGTCAAGGTGGGGGATCTATAACAAGCTACAACTTGGAATGCGTTTTTGCCCTGGGTTAGTTGTACTTGGATGATTTCAGAGGCATCGTATTTTACAACTAGCCTAGAGGCATGGATGTCCTTGATGAATATGGACACGCCTCCACCCTTCGTATTTTGGTCTGGGTTTTGTAGCTGAAACGTGTGGTATTAGTTATAGCCTGGTAGTGCTGGGGTGCTCTCAGGAGCCGTGAACCAGGTTCTCAGTCACTGCACAGATATCGATGTTCTCCATTTTGAGGAATGCCTCGAGTGAGTACATTCTGAGGGTTAGACTCCTAGCGTTGAGTAACATTGCCCAGAGTTTTTTGTTTCCTGTAGTTCTTATGGTGGTGGATTTGTTTTTTGAGCCTTGCCGAAAAAAGGCACTGCAAGAGCGGCAAGAGCTACTTGGCCAATATTCTGAATCCCAGGGGTAACAGGTGCAGGCCATCTCTGGTGAAGCATCGTGGCCTGTCGAGCATGACATCCCAGGCAGACAGATACTGGATCCCCTTTGAATGACACCAGAAGCTTAGCCAATTGATGAAGTGGACTATCTTATCCTTGTACTGTGGTATAATTTCTGGTGAAGGCAGGATGCTACTCAGGGCTAGGGTCATACCTGCCTGGGCTACAAGATCGGAGAGCTCTTCATGTCTCTTTTCATGTAATCCAGGGAGGTACGTCACAGGTCATTTACACCAACATGGACTATGACAGAGTCATATTTGTACTTGCCTTATAGTGACCCGAGTGCATGTGTTATGTGGCGGATTCTAGCACCCGCCAAGCAGCTGACAGTAACCTTCTCTTTGTTCAGCCTGGTGTGTGGGGCATCAGTGTGTGCCTGACTATAGAGTCACCTATTCTAAGTGTGTTGGGTATGTTGTTTTGCCTTATGGGCTGTGGTTGTGTGGCACACCAAATTTGTGGGCTATGTGTTATTTGGGGTGTGTTGGTGGGAGTAGGTTGCTTGTGTGTCTGCTTTGGAGGTCTCTGTTGCCTAGGCAGATTTAGATTTTTAATCAGAGCCTCTGTATATGTCTTGGTGTTTCTATGTGTGGGTTTTGGAGGTGTTGGTTTAATTGGTCTATGTGCTGTGAGTGGGGTTTTGCGAGTTGTTACCTTCTCCTCTTGACTGTCTGTTCCAGTCTTGGTTGGAGAGAACTTTGCCTCTAGATTGGTTTTATAAGTGCATCTCTCACAAGTGTTAGTGTTTGGTGGTAGGAGGAGAGGGTTGTCTGTGTACATGAGGCAGTTGTAGCATTGCCTCAATATGCCCAGGCTCATTAGGTAGGCTGGAGAGTACACCAGGAGCTGTCTCTTGGACATGTCTGAGTAAGTAGGGAAGTATAAAGACTATTCCCTTCTGGTAGATGCGGGGGATGAGTGCTTAGTGCTGCAGTAGATTTAGAACAAGTGCTGGGCTGAAAGGTGTGGGTCTGGGTGCTTTAGGCTGAAAGACAGACAAGTTCTAAGGGAAAAACTGAAGAGCAGACCTTGTGGAGCCGGGAATGGTTAACCCCAGCTAACCGTCACTGCACAGTGCGCAACACCATGCAAAAGCAGGTTTTTACAGCTGCAAGATAAAAGGGACAGAAATTAGCCCAAAATGGCCAATAAAGTACAAATTCTGAGCTGAAAAACAATCCTCCAGGGACAGATAGGCTCCCCACTCTCACTGGTGAACAAAGAAACTTCCTTCTATCCAAGTAAGGTATTGGTCAACACAGAAACTACCAATACAGCCATGGATTCAGAAAACTCTGAAAACTGGACTCTACTAGCTTCAGAAAGGCGGGAAGCAAGTACAGGATAACTTTTTTTTTTTTTTTTTTTTTTAAGAAATTAAGGCAGCAAACACAAAATAAACACTAAGGCACAGAAAAATGGCTATCGCACTTGAGTGTGTAGCCTACAACAGTTAAAAAGTACAGTTTTGTACCTACCATAAATGTAGATGTCCGAACTGGATAGCATCTGCAGTCATAACAACTGGGTTGTCCTGTCGTCAGGCAGCCCTTCAGTCGGCCGGATTCCAAAGTCCGGGTCCGGCTTCGGCTGATGTCGCACTTCACCCGACGTCATCTCTGTTGGTCTTCGGGTATAAAGGCATCAGCCGACGCCATTTTCCTCAGTGTTTCTTGCCCCAGATGCCAGTAGCCCTCTTGAAGGCTAAAATTTGGATAAATGCCAATGTTTCCAAAAAGATAGAGGTAAACACAAAAATAAGCATGTATGTACATATATACAAACAAATACACCATAAAAGACTCCCCCCACCAGCTAGCTATTAGGAGGCTAAACACCCTAGGAGTACCACAGAGGGGAAGGAGGGAGGGTAATCCTGACTGCAGATGCTATCCAGTTCGGACATCTACATTTATGGTAGGTACAAAACTGTACTATGTCCTTCATGGATGCATCTGCAGTCATAACAACTGGGTAGAATACCATAGCCAACTAGGGGAGGAGGAAAACTAGATTATGGTGTGTTTAGGATCCCTTGCAGTACAGCAGTGGCAAACCCTGCTCGGGATCTGGAATATAGAGGCAAATTATAATGCTTGGCAAATGTATGCACGGAGGTCCAAGTAGCCGCCTCAATAATGTCTTTGGTTGCCACTCCTCGTAAGAAGGCTGTGGTAGTGGCTGTTGCCCTTGTAGAATGAGGTCTTATGTTCTGTGGAATTGGTTTTCCATGGAAGGAGTAACAGAATCGTATGCAATTTCCTATCCATTTGGAGATTGTCTGTTTGGAAATAGCTTTTCCTTCCCTTCCTGTTGCATAGGCTACAAAAAGCTGGTCAGTTTTTCTGCTACTTTTTGTTCTGTCCAAGTAGTAGCGTAGCTGTCTATGTACATCCAAGGTATGCAGTATTCTTTCCCCTCTGTTTTGTGGGTTGGGAAAGAAGGTAGGTAGGTGGATTGCCTGGTTTAAAGACACTCTGGATACCACCTTAGGCATAAATGTAGGATTAGTCCTCATGGACACTCTATCTTGGTGGAAGATTAGGAAGGGCTGTACTACCAATAGGGCCTGAAGTTCAGAAACCCTCCTGGCTGAGGTTATTGCCAGTAGGAAAGCAGTTTTCCACGATAGATGCTGTAGGTCTGCTGTTGCTGCTGGTTCAAAAGGTGATAGTGTCAATTTTTCTAGCACAAAGTTCAAGTCCCAAGCTGGCAATGGTGGTTTCCTTGGAGGTTTTACATTCTTGATTCCTCTGAGGAACTGCCTGAGTAAAGGATGTGAAAAGACAGGTGGATCAAAGCTGTATTCTGCTGATATAGCTGATGCATGTATCTTGATGGAGGAGTAGGACATGCCTGTATGTAGAAGTTCTGCCAGATACTCCAGAATGTTAGGCATATCTATGTTTGACACATCTTTTCCTCTTTCAGTACTCCAAATGACAAACCTTTTCCATTTTCCTGCATAGTTCCTTCTTGTTGAAGGTCTGCGGGCTTCAAGAATAATATCTTTAACTCTTTGGGAAAGTTCTGGATTAGCTGCTGCTATGTGATGTTCCATGCAGTCAGTTGCAATGTTTTTAGGTTTGGATGCATGATGCTGTAGTTGTTCTGAGTTAACATCAAAGGCATCAGGGTATTGGCCACATATTGTTCGAGACATGCTCCTCAGCAGTGGGTACCAGTGTTGTCTTGGCCAGTTTGGAGCTATCAGGATTATCCTTGGACGCTTCTTCCTTGATTTTTAGTAATACCTTGTGTATCAAGGGAAGAGGTGGGAATGCATATGCTGTTAGGCCTTTCCAGCTGAAGGAGAGCGAATCCACTTTCCATGCCAGTGGGTGGAATGTCCTTGTGCAGAATTTTTGAGCTGGTGATTGAGAGGGAAGCGAATAGATCTATCTGAGGCATTCCCCATTTCTTTGAGATGGTCTTGAATATGTCCGGTGTAGCATCCATTCGTGGGCATCCGATGTGGTTCTGCTTAATATGTCTGCTAGAGTATTCTCCTTTCCGGTACAAATATTGCCTGTAACTGGATGTTGTAGCTGAGTGCCAGGTTCCACAGCTCCAAAGTCATTCTGCATAGGGGTATGAATGAGTGCCTCCCTGTTTGTTGATGTACCACATGACTGTGGTGTTGTCTGTCCTTATCATCAACTGGCCCTCTTTGAGAAATGGTCTGAACTTTTGGATTGCCAGTTTTACTGCCAGCATTTCTTTTAGGTTGATGTGCAGGTGAAGTTGATCCTGCGCCCACAATCCTTGCACGCATTTGTCCAGCATGTGGGCCCCCATCCTAGGTCTGAAGCGCCTGTTGTGATGGTCTGGTTTGCTTGACATCTGCGAAAGGGTAGACCTGGGTTTGACTGGCATGCTTGAGCCCACCATAGGAACTCCTGTTTTAAGCATGGAATTAGTGGAATTTCTGTTTCTAGGCTGTGCCTGTGTTGGGACCATAAATTCTTTAGGTACCACTGTAGTTTTCTCATATGTAGTCTGGCAAGTGGGACCAAGATTATGCATGATGCCATGAAGCCCAAGGCCTGCAGTACTTTTCTTGCTGTTAACTTGTTCTGTTTTGTTAGAGCCAAGAAGTAAAGAGGGAGCTCTTTTTGTTTTTCTGCAGTTAGGAATGCCATTTGTCTTACTGTGTCCAATTCCGCGCCCAAGAATGTCCTTGTTTGGAATGGTATCAGCCTTGATTTTTGTAAATTGACTGTGTATCCCAGTGCTTGTAGCAAGTAAATGACCCTTTGTAAATCTGTTGTCAGCTTGCTTTTGTTGTCCCCTTGTAGCAGGCAGTCGTCCAGGTATGGGTAAATTCGAATTCCCTGTAGTCTGCAGTGGGCGATTACTGATGCCAGGCATTTTGTGAATACTCTGGGTGCAGTAGATAAGCCAAAGGGCAATGCTGAGAATTGATAATGCTCTGATCCTGCAAGAAATCTGAGGTATCTTCTGCAGATTGGTCGAATGGGGACGTGCAGGTATGCCTCCTTGAGATCTAGAGTTACCAGCCAACACTCCTTGCCCAGCATGGGAAGAAGTTGCTGTAGGGTCAGCATTTTGAATTTTGGGACAATGATGTATGTATTTAAGGTGGACAGGTCGAGAATAGGTCTCCAACTTTTTCCTTTCTTGGAACTAGGAATAGTCTGGAGTAGAATCCCTTTCCTTGTTCTGTTGTTGGCACTCTTTCCACAGCTCTCATGTTTGCTAATTGCATTATCTGTTGTAGAGCCTCTGTTTTTGATTTGGAGGTAGATTTGGCATTCCTCTTTGACTGGTAAAGTGTGGAAGTGGAACCGTAACCTTGATCTATGGTTTGTAAAATCCACTTGTCTTTTGTGATATAGTGCCAGTTCTTGAAAATAAGGTTAATTTGCCGCCTAATGGAGCTGCTATTTGTTCCCTGGTAGGCGGATTTAGAGGTAAGTCACTGTGGTTGTGTTGTTGTAGTGGCAGTGGTTGTGTCTGTGCCTCTGTTGTTACCTTGCCACTGTCGCCCTCTGTAGGCACCTCCTCTGGATTGGTTTCTGCCTCTGGAACGTCTATTCCTGTCCCTTTGGGATCTTGTGGAGTCAGGAAAGGACCAATTTTTGGCAGGCCAGTTCCTGCTAAACCTTGGGGGTTGAACCTGCAAGAAATCTTTAACCGGTTGTACAGATTTTGCCTTTTCTTCCATTTTCTTCATTACCTGCTGGGCAGGTGTACCAAACAAGCTGGTCTTATCCATAGGAGCATCTAATAACTTAGCTTTAACATGATCCGGTAAGGCTTGTTCCTTTAGCCATGCATGTCTTCTTATCACTGTGCCAGTCATGGCTGATCTAAATGAAGCCTCCAGTGCATCATAGCCACATTTTAAGGAATGGTTACTAACCTGTTGTATGTTATTTACCATTTCTAATACATATTTCTTATCAATAGAGTCATCAGAGGATAGCTTTTTTGTTAACTGATCAAGCATAAACTCTTGGTATTGTATCATGTGAAACTGACAGTTTAAAGCTCTAGCTGAGAGAGTAGCTGAGGTGTAGACTTTTTTGCCCCATCTGCCTAATGACCTGGCTTCCCTTTCAGAAGGAATAGGGTTTTAGCTGTGGTCGAGGCTACTGCCCTGGGACCCTGGGATATAGTTTCGGGGTCTGCAAGTGGGGCCTTGTAAAGGTGATGATGAGTGTCTGGTACCCTGTAAAATCTGTCTGGTTTGGCAGGGGCTGGAGGTAAAGAATCTGGTGCAGAGCAGACATCATTGAAGGCATCGTCCACCACAGAGAGGACAGGAGGTATAGCTAAGGGCCTGTGCTGTGGAAGGTGCAGAAAGGTCCTAAGTCTTTTCTGGAGTCTGAGAAATCCTGCTGCTGCCATTGGAACTGCTCTCGCATGGCATGTAAGGTTTCCCAAAGGAGAATTCTTCTGGTGGGGAAGCAGCTGGAATGGATTCTTCAGCATCTGAGTCTTCATAATTGGAGAAAGGAGCCTCTGGCTGGTCTGTTATGTCTGATTCATCGGCAGAATCATCAGAGGACACAGGCTCGGGGGGCTCTGCCCTAGGTCTCTTCTCTGGGGGCTGAGAGGCCCTGTCTGGGTGAGATTGAGATCCCCTAATTAATGAAATTAAATCTTCTGCCAGAGTAAGCATTTGTGAACTAGAAGAGGGCCTGGTTGTAGGGGTTTAACAGGCACTGTTTTAGTAGTTTTGGCTGCTTTAGCCCTGGCAAAGGCCTTAATGGACATGGCTGCTGGAGGCCTAGCAGCACCACGTGCTGGGGTAGAGACATCCAAGGGAATGGTGTCTGATAAGTCAGTGGCAACCACCGTAGTGGATAAAATTTCTGAGGCCGATTCAAGAGAAGTAGCAGGGGCCTCAGTGGTAGTGATAGATTCAGCTGTACTTTGATCAGTTTTCTCGGTTTCGGCCGAAACCGAGACACTCGCGGTTTGCTTAACCAAGGTTTCGTCCGAATCCGGATCGCGAGTCGGTCTTATCTTTGCGCTTTTAGCAGTTTGGGTAGTCGGAGGATCCGACGGCATAATATACGCAAAATCAGAACCGAAAAACTGTTCAGCAAACTCCGACCGACGCCTAAGCGTTCGTCGGTTGAATGAAGCACAGGCCGAACAGGCTGCTACGTCGTGGGCTGGGCCTAAACAAGGCAGACAATAAGAGTGGAAATCTTTATGAGGTATTTGTTTCCCACAGGTTAAACAATTATTAACTTTTTCTGACATCGGCTGAGGCAAGAAAGAGTCCCCAACGGGGTACTTAGCTTTAGAAGTCTTCGAAGTAGTATTCGGTAGAAGTAATCTCTGGATCAGACCGACCGGCACTTGCGAACAGCTTCTGCTTCGGGCGCCACGCGGCAAGAAAGACTGGGGAAAATGGCGTCGGCTGATGCCTTTATACCCGAAGACCAACAGAGATGACGTTGGGTGAAGTGCGACATCAGCCGAAGCCGGACCCGGACTTTGGAATCCGGCCGACTGAAGGGCTGCCTTACGACAGGACAACCCAGTTGTTATGACTGCAGATGCATCCATGAAGGACATCAGTTTAAATGCTTAAAAAATTAATTTAAAGTGCAAACAGTAAATAAGTACAATAAAATGGTTGCAAAAGGCTTTTTAGTATCAAATAAACGCTAGAAACAGAGTGTTTAGGCGGAATTAGCAATTTCTAACAAAAAACAAGTAAAAAAAAGTACAGCTGTGTACACTTACGATAAATGTAGATGTTGGAGTGTATTTACTGGTGTAGTCATTACATTTGGGTTATCTGCTTGCAGGTAGCCCTCTGTCGGCCTGATTAACAAAGTCTTGGGTCCTGCGCCGGCTGCTGTCCCTTCTTCCATGACGTCAGGTCGTCAGGAGTATAAAACATGCAGCCGACACCATTACATCAGTTTTTCTTGTCCCAAATGTCAGGTGCCCCCCTAATGGGAAGCAATTAAATATAAAAGTACAAAGATATACATCCAACAAAAAAGCAAATACACCAAAAAGGCTTTTAAGCATAGTAAAGGAAAGTAGAGGTAAAGCCAAAAGAAGTTAGGGGGCTGGAGGGAGGGTAACCAGGACTGCAACAGTGAATACACTCAAACATCTACATTTATGGTAAGTGTACACAACTGTACTATGTTCTTCATGTTTCACTATTGCAGTCATTACATTTGGGTAGATTCCCAAAGCCATTGATTGGGAGGAGGAATTTAGATAAGCATTAGGGTCAGCTATAAAGCCCTGCAAGACTGCAGTGGCAAAGCCAGCTCTGGATTTAGAGAAAATTGGCAGATGACAATGCTTGGTGAAAGTATGTACAGAACTCCAGGTAGCAGCTTCTAGGATGTCCCTGGCAGGAACACCTCTGAGAAAGGCTGTAGAGGTAGATGCAGCCTAGGTGGAGTGAGGTCTGATCCCCTGGGGGATAGGTTTTCCATGGTGCTTATAGCAGAAATGAATGCAATGGCTTACCCATTTAGTAACGGTTTGCTTTGGAATAGCCTTCCCTTCTACCCCTGCAGCAAATGTCACCAGCAGTTGTTCAGGTTTCCTTTGAGGTTTGGTCCTGTCCAAGTAGAATCTCAGTGGTCTTTGCACATCTACGGAATGCAGTACCCGTTCCCCTTTATTCTGTGGATTAGGAAAGAAGGTTGGCAAATGAATGGACTGATTAAGAGCCACACTGGATACCACCTTGGGCATGAAGGATGGATTGGTTCTGAGAGACACCCTGTCTGCATGGAAGATGATGAAAGGCTCCACTGCCATAAGGGCCTGTAACTCAGATACCCTTCTAGCTGAAGTGATTGCTAAAAGGAAAGATGTTTTCCATGAAAAATAAAAATTAAGTCTGCAGTAGCAGCTGACTCGAAAGGAGATACAGTGAGCTTCTCCAAGACAAAGTTAAATTCCCTGGCTGGGGTTGGAGCTCTCCTGGGTGGTCTCAAATTTTTGGCCCCTCTGAGGAACTGCTTGAGCAGTGGATGAGAGAAGAGGGGAGGTTCTGTGTTATAATGAGCTGAAATGGCTGAGGCATGGATTTTAATGGAGGAAAGAGACAGGCCCTTGTGAAGCATCTCAGTTAAGTATTGTAAAATCTGAGGTAAATTGGGTGCTGCTGTGCTCATCCTTGAGATTGGTTCCAGACACAGAATCTTTTCAATTTTTCAGCATAAGATTTTCTAGTACTAGGCCTCCTTGCCTCTAAAATGATATCCATCACAGGTTTGCTGTGGGATGGTAAAGGAGAGATTAAGTAATCAGCCAGGCTGCAAGGTTCAATTTTAGAAGCTGAGGGTGCAGAATTTGGTTCTCCTGCTGAGACAGCAGGGAAGGAGTCTGAGGCAGGTGCCATGGAGGTAACCATTAAGAAAAAAGACAGAAAATCCACCCAAGGATGGCCAATCAACGAAATCCACAAGTGTTCCAATTAAAATGTAGTCCTTTAATACGAATAAAACTTCGACTTGAAAATAAAATGAAAAAAAAAAGCTCAAAACTGTCCCTTGAAGATATCCGTTAAGCACTTTCGACTGTTGTCTTCCTCATATCATATACGATCTGAGGAAGACAACAGTCGAAAGCGCTTATCGGATATCTTCAAGGGACAGTTTTGAGCTTTTTTATTTTTCATTTTATTTTCAAGTCGAAGTTTTATTCGTATTAAAGGACTACATTTTAACTGGAACACTTGTGGATTTCGTTGACTGGCCATCCTTGGGTGGATTTTCTGTATTTTTTCTGCAAATACTGACTGTTTTTGTGACAGACCACCTTTAGCGTTTGGGAGTTATTTATTTATTATTTATGGAAGTAACCATGACACTGCGCAGAAGGGGGTACCCAGTGTTGGTGCTGCCAGTCTGGAACAATCAAAATCATCCTTGGTTTTCCCTGTCTGATTTTTAGTAGTACTTTGGAGAGCAGAGGCAGAGGGGGGAAGGCATAGACTGAGAGGCAAACAGGTCTATATCTGGGCTCCCCCATTTGCTTGTCAACATGTTGAAAGTCATTTGTTCCAGTTTCCACTCATGTGGGTCCATGAGGTTTCTGCTTAGTTTGTCTGCCAGTGTATTTAATTTTCCTGGCAGGAACTGAGCTTGTAGGTGCACTTGGTAGCTCAAGGCTGTGTTCCACAATGCCATGGCTAGTCTGCAGAGGGGGTAAGAATGTGTACCCCCCTGCTTGTTTATGTACCACATAACAGTGGTGTTGTCTGTCTTTACCATTAGTTGTCCTGGAAGAATGTGGTCCTTGAAGGCTGTCAGAGCATTCTGTACAGCTAACATTTCTTTTTGATCGATATGCTGGTGCATTTGACTTGGGTTCCATTTGCCCTGAACGCACTTCCCTGCCAGGTGAGCCCCCCATGCATAGTCTGATGCATCTGTTGTTAGGGTTTGGGCAGCAGGGGGTGGTGTAAAAGGTAGTCCCTTGTTTTGGTGGCAGGCCTCTACCCACCAAAGGAACTCTAGGCATAGGCAAAGTATGATAGGAATCATTGTTTCTAGGTCGCGAGAATGTTGACACCATAGGCTTTTTAAATACCACTGTAGTTTCCTCATATGCAGTCTTGCATATGGAATTAGAAGAATGCAGGAGGCCATGAACCCCAAGGCCTGCAGTATTTGTCTTGCAGATAGCAGGGTTTTGTGGCCACTTGTTTGAAGTAGGTTGTCAAATGAATTTGTTTTTCTGGCGTGAGGTAAGCCATCTGGGAAGTTGTATTCAAGCTTGCTCCCAGGAATAAAATTTGTTGACAGGGTACCAGTTGCGATTTCTTTTCGTTTATGGTGTACCCCAGACAAGTTAGAACCCTTTGTACAAAGGCCAGATTCAAAAGTATGTCCTGGCTTTCTGCCTGAATTAGACAATCGTCCAGGTATGGGTATATTTGAATATTTCTTCACCTGCAAAATGATAACTGGAGCTAGGCACTTTGTGAATACCCTGGGTGCAGTAGATAAGCCAAAGGGCAGTGCAGAGAACTGACAGTGCGTGTAGTCTGCTTTGAAGCGTAGGTATTTTCTTGCAGGATTCCCTGATTGGGATGTGCAGGTATGCTTCTTTTAAATCTAGTGTTGCCAACCAGGAATCTTTGCCTAGCATAGGAAGTAACTGGAGAAGAGTCAGCATCTTGAATTTTGGAATCTCCAAAAAGGTGGTTAGAGTAGACAGGTCCAGGATAGGATGCCATGAATCATCTTTTCTGGGTACCAGGAAAAGTCTTGAGTAGGAGCCTTGTCCCTTTTCCTCTTCTGGTACCAGCTGAATAGCATCCATGCCTAAAAGAGAAAGTTCTTGTTTTTGGGCCTCTTCCCACTGATTTGGGGGTAGGTCCGGTCACCCACTTGGTGTTGGCAACGTGTGCAAGTGTAATCTGTATCCCTGGGACACTATATTTAAAACCCATTTGTCCTGGGTAATGAGTTACCAATTCTTTGCATGAAGAGCAATCTTTCCCCCCAAAGGGGCAGGCAGTTGATAAGTGCTTGGAAATTTTAAAAGGATGTCATTGAGACAGTTTACCATAGGGGGGAGTCTTATTATTCCCAGATTTGGAAGTGGAGGCCTCCCACTGCTTAGTTATGTGTGTCCCCTGGGACTGAAACCTGGGGTTTTTGCTGTGACCAGGTTTGGCTTGAAAAGACCTGGAAGGGGCTGGAAAGGACCAATTCTTAGAGAGCCAGTGCCTACTAAATCTAGGAGGCTGAACTTGTAAAAAATCTTTAACAGTTTGCATAGATTTAGCTTAATCTTCCATCTTTTTAAGAACTTCCTCAGCCTTGTTGACAAACAGGCGGTCCTGATTTAAAGGAGCATTCAACAATTTAGCTTTAACATGATCAGGCAAAGATTGCTCCTTAAGCCAAGCATGCCTTCTGGCACAGACCCAGTCACAGCAGCCCTGCAAGAGGTCTCTAATGAATCAAAACCACATTGCAAAGTATGTTTTCCAACTTGTTCAGCAGAATGCATTAAATCCTGTAATTCTTTATTTTCCACACAGTCAGGAATCAACATCACTTTCTGTTTAAGCAGTCCAATAACATGTTGCTGACATATGAAACTGGCAGTTTAAAGCCCTAATGGCCAAGGTTGCAGACGTGTAAACCTTCTTACCCCATCTATCCAGCACCCTGGAGTCTCTATCAGAAGGGGTAGGAGTTTTAGCAGTAGAAGCCTTAAAGCCCTTGGACCCCTGTGAAATAGTCTCTGGATCTGCAATAGGATTTTTAAAAAGGAAATTGTGGGACTCAGGGACTCAGGGACCCAGTATTTTCTGTCAGGTTTTCTGGGAATAGGAGGCTGGGAGTCAGGGGCCAAACTAAATTCCGAAAAAGCATCATCAACAATGTCTAGTACAGGAGGAACAGCTAAAGGCCTATGCTGAGGTAGGAGAAG
The DNA here is from genome assembly GCF_019279795.1 of Protopterus annectens. Taxonomy (NCBI): domain Eukaryota; kingdom Metazoa; phylum Chordata; order Ceratodontiformes; family Protopteridae; genus Protopterus; species Protopterus annectens. Next base: position 1,308,512,730 of record NC_056745.1, on the reverse strand, counting down.
GAAATCCCCAAGTCTCTTTTTTGAATCCGAGAAATCCTGGCTTTCCCAGTGGAAATGCTCCCTTAGAGTATATCAGGTTTCCCCAAAAGAAAAATCCTCAAGACGGGAACCAGAGGGAATTGAGTCCTCTGCATCAGAATCTTCATAAGTAGATAAGGGCAAATCCAGATCATTAGACGAATCAGAAAAAAACAGAATCCTGATCAGAAGATTCATAATCAACTTCAGTCCTAGGCCTCTTAGAAGTGGGGGGGGGGGTGGCTACCTCTGATTAGAGTTATTAGATCTTCAGCCATTCTTATCATATGTTTTTTAGGCATACAGGCCTGAGCATGTGGCCTGGGTGTCGGTTTTTTAGGCATGGATCGAGATTTAGGCCTAAGTAAAGAAGGAGGCGTCAATTTAATATGCAAGTCCATAGGCCTGAATACACCCTCAGAAGCTGGTGCCTGCACAGCGGCTCCGGACCCATCCAAGGTAGAGACATCTGTGGGATCCATTTTCACGGCATACTGGACTCCGAATGGGTCTCAGTAGAGGCCTGCGAATCAGAAGTAGCGGGTATCAGGGGCTGCGAAAGCGCCTCACTGAGTACCGGCGAACTGGTGACTGGCTTAGGAGAAGCGTTGTCGGCAGTTTTGGACCTCGGCGGCCTGTCACTGTCTTTATCTTTGCATTTTTTCAGAATCCCGGTGGTCGGATGGCTAACCAATGACATTTCTGGATAATTAAACTGAGAACTGAAATATTTAGAGGCGAAAATATACCAACGATGTATAGTGTGCTGATTAAATAAAGCACAAAACTAACAAGGTACCTCGTGGTCAGGGCCTAGGCAAGGAATGCAGTACAAATGAAAATCTTTGTGAGGTATTTGCTTTCCACAAGTAATGCAATTATTAACTTTTACTGACATTGGTAAGGAGCAAGAAAAAGTTTCCCCAATGGAGTACTTAGCTTTAGATGAAGACTTTGGTTCGGAAACTTGAAAATGAAAATTTCAGGAGTTGGCCGACCGGCACTTGCGAACTGCTTCGGCTTCAGGCACTGCACAGCAAGAAAGACTGATGTAATGGTGTCAGCTACATGTTTTATACTCCATACAGCCTGAAGTCATGGAAGAAGGGACAGCAACCAACACAGACACAAGACTTGGTTAATCAGGCCGACTGAGGGCTACCTGCAAGCAGATAACCCAAATTTAATGACTGCAACAGTGAAACACAAAGAACATGTACTTAAATCAAACCAAAGTCTCTCTCTTCTCTTTCTGCTGCTGTAGGACTCTGCAAATCACCTGGGCAGGTTCTTGCTGAGCTGATACATTACTTGATAATTTAATAAAATAAATGTTTTTTTTTTTTGCACTTTACCCTCCTGGAAGTAAGACAGCCAAGAGAAATTGTGTGATTAAGCTGCCTTCAATGGCTCATGAACCAGTTCAGAATCTGGGAGTTTTAGACCCCCTTTCACCAGTCCAAACCAAAATCCAGCTACTTCTTAAAATGTTTTCTATACAAAAGCAAAGCCCACTGTAGCCCCAGTCTGCTACTTTATACATGCCAGCTCCACAATCACTGTACCACTGAGTAAAGGAACTATTTTGAGGCTAGTCTATCCACGACTGTTTTTTTTAATATCTTAAAATTTAAATTTAATGTTTTAAATTATATAGTGCTTATTATCACAAACATAATACCAAGGAAGAAATATGGGCAAAAAAGAACAAAAAAAAAAAAAGGAAGAAAAAATATTATTCATTGAGGTATGTTAAGCAAATACATTTTTACAAAAACATTTCAAATACAATGTATACAAATTCTACCACTTATATTCAGCAAATTCTGCCACAGGAGACTCTCTGCAAAAAGAATAATAGAAAATTGGAATCTTTGAGGATAATCTTATTTTCAAAAGGATAGTTATTAAAGAATCTAAATATATTTTCTTTTGGCATTATTTGTAACTTTTCATGTGTTTTCTTCTAATATTTTTAACTTTATGAACACAAACACCAACAATTACACAAATCAACAGATTCATTATCACAATACCAACAAGAAGCTTATCTTTTACCATGCATTCAATACAATGTAACAGGAGAAAAATGAGTACAAAATATTTTACAAGGAATAGCTATTTCTTATAGATTTACGTTTTTTATACACAAGAATTTTAATCCAATGAGTACTAGCAAATTTCCTCTTTAAACTTTCTCATTTAATTTTCACTGGGAATGCCATATCCGGATCTAACTCTCATTGTACTCCATGTACAATCCTCATCAGTTTCTTCTTCTTTAAGATATCATATTTTCCTCCTCTTTGGGTAGCTCATCTCCTTACAGATAGGATAAAATCAAGGTAGAAACTATAATTTCCTGATAACATGATTGATCCAATTTTTTAAAAGTCTTTCCAGTTTAAAATGTGTACATCTAGAGCTAAGATTCTAGTCACTGGAAAACAGTCAAGGCAAATTAAAAATGTTCTTATTATTTTTAACATACTTAGACTGTAAGGTCTATAATATTAAAAAAAAACATCCGACTTTATTAATAATCTAGGTATAGGATATGGATATATTCTTACTCTTCCTTATATTTTTGTAAACTCTTTGGTTACAGAACATTCAACATATAAATAAAAATACAAACTACCACATACTAATAGACTTCTTTCATACCTAGACCTCCTTGCAATCATGGTTATATTAGCGCATGCAATGGTTATCTTCAGACTACATTTGTAACAGAAAATACAAACAATTAATATTTTTACTTTTGAAGATAATATCTCTGCAGATTGTGTTAAAACATTCTGAAATGAAAACAAAATCAAAGATTACAAATATTTTGCTCACATTTACTCTTCCTAAAACAGAAATTAAACTGCCCATTCTTTCTGAACAATTTCCAATTTTACTTAAATAGCACTTGTTCTACTTGGTAACTGGAAAAGATATGCAGAAATAATAACGCATAAAAATTTAATTTCATTAACAACTGGTATATTGCTAACTATAACTATGACAAATCAAAAAACATAAACTACATATCCAATATTCTTAGCCTCTTCCATACCTATTCACAACAAACTTGATATCTTGCTTATATTTTGACTTTATAATAAATAATCTGCATAAGCTCTGATAATGCACTCACCTTTCCTCCTGAATTCTAACATCGTACCCAATTTATACAGCAATGAATTATGGCTAGTACAGTGTGTGTCAAAGGTGACACATCACAACGTTTTGGGTGACACACCAGCGTTCACCAACACCCAAGTTACCAAAGAAACTGAATGAACAAAAGTACAAGAAATATGTGACCGTGCACTTATTAAACTCAGCAACAAAAAAAGTCATTAACTGATATTAATCAAATCAAACGCAATGTGTTCCATTTTTTTTTCAGTTCAATTCAAGAGTACTATTAAAAGTTGTTTAATTTTTTGGTGCACTGTTTTAAGCCCAATTATCAGTGCACATATTGTTTTCTCTGTTTTATGTCAGTGATTTTTCTTTTACTTTTTAATACATAGCAGCACCCATGACTGGACTGTATTTTTTAAATAAATGAATATGTAAAAAATTGTTTTTCTTTTGTCGAGGGGGGGGGGGGGTGACATGCCAGCAGAGTCAGGATAGGCACTTTCCAAATTTTTGACAGGCTGAGCCCAAAAGGTTCGCCGTCCCTGGCGTAGTACAAACAATGTTGCTGTTAAACTCCAGCTGTTTTATTAGTTTTCAGCACACACTTGATTTTAATATATGCGCCAGAATGTAAATATAACTTTTTAGTAATATTAATATATCAGGACTTCTTTAGTATTATGAACCAACCAAATACAGTCTTTAAACAGACAAAGGCTTCTAAAGAATCTAATTTCACTAACATGTAGCTCTTGCATTCTCTCAAAATTAAAAAAACAAGGTTGTAGTAGTTTGATTCAACCATATTTACTTTGGAGGCAAACCCAAACTGACTGGATGCAATTCATCATTTAAGGTTCAATTAATTTAAAATTTTATAATCTAGATTTAACAAGGACATGAGACTATAATGATATGGACTTATAGGGTACCATCTCATTAGTGAAGGAATGACAATATTCTGCCAAGAATCCATTAGACCCCGATAACTTATGCAGCATTAACAACAAAAGTTATATCCTGTGTCATAACCTTTGGGTTACCTAACTCAAGTTTCATGTGCCTCCTTAATTCTTTATATTTTTGGACAGTACCTCATTATAAAATTTACCATAACATTCATTACCTCTCTTACGCATGTAAAAAAGTAATAACAGACTTATCTCTATCACATATTTGTAATGTGTTTTTTATTCTTAATTGATCTGCACTGTACAACTAACCCTTCTCCAACTTGATCCAACGGATGGCAGGCCTTACAAAAAGCTTCATACAAAAATATTCTGTTTCTATATAAATTTTAGTTGGTTTAATTTTTCTAATTTATCATTCCATATTTACAGATATTTGTCATAATTAATACATAACATATGAAACAGAATGAATTTGAGTTTAGATTTTTCTGGAAATTGTTTCATGTGTCCAAAAATTAAAACTTTCTATTTGTCCCATTTCAAATTCAAAAAGCTAGCCGACTATCATTCTCTTCCCAAATAGCATTTTACTCGTTTCTGGATAAAATACAAAGTATTTTTCTGCATGAAATCCAAAAAGGACTGCAAAAAAAAAAAAAAAAAAAAAAAAAAAAAAAAAAAAAACAGCTTATACTATAAAATCTTTTACCTGTATGACCTCTTAGTAAACGATGATTAAATGATTAGAACAGGTTATGAATTCAGGTTCAAAACACTTATCTGATACACTTCTACTGACTACATGTCAATTCTTAAGCTCAACTTGCTTGAGTGAGAAATGTATAAACAACTTGGATAATAGAAAGTGAAATTCTCCACCTACCAATTAAATTTTCTGTTTTTAAAAAATTCTGCCAAATATAAACTATTTTTACTCTACAGGTATTCTGATTTGGAGGAAAGTACAGTTGTGTACACTTACCATAAATGTAGATGTTAAGAGTGTATTCACTGTTGCAGTCATCACACTTGGGTTATCCTAACAGGTTGGCCCGAATACCAGAGGCTTAGCATTTCTGCGTCAGTTGCTGTCACTCCAGGACTGATGTCAGGTCGTAAGTGGTATAAATTCAGGCAGCCGACACCATTACATCAGTTTTTCTTGCCCCAGCTGTCAGGAGCCTTCAAACAGGAAGCTAGGTTATGGTGGAAGAACACCACCAGTAGAGAGTAAATACCAAAAAAAAAAATAATAATTCCCTCTAAGGGGTGAGGAAGAGAGAGAGAAAGAAGAGAGACAGAGGATGGGAAACCAGGAGTGCAACAGTGAATACACTCGAACATCTACATTTATGCTAAGTGTACACAACTGTACTACGTTCTTCATGTTTCACTGTTGCAGTCATCACACTTGGGTTGATTCCCAAAGCTGAAGAAAAGGGTTAAGGCAGTCAAGAAGACTGGGAGCTAGCTAGGATGCCCTGCAAGACTGCGGTTGCAAAGCCTGCCCTGGATTTGGAGAAGATAGGTGGTAATGTTTGGTGAAGGTATTAACAGAAGTCCATGTCATACCTCTCAACCTGGAAACATCAAAAATCTGGACATGGCCCATGAAAAATAGGTACAAATCTGTACGCTGATTAACATCTAATTTGCATACATAATTATGTAACCCCACCCACTTCAATGGAATTGTGGGATACCAACTTTCGAACACAAACTGAAGAACAGCAAGCAAAACACGGCACCAGAGTCCCCCTGCAGCCATTCCAATGTCCCATTACCTGGCTATTTGTAGCTACAGTTTGTGCCGTCTGGGGCTATCAGTTTGCCACCCTCCCCCCCTCACAAAATCATGGTCGAATGGGGCCCCCCCATACACAGCCCTCCCCTGCAGCCATTACAATGTCCCATCACTTGGCTATTTCTCCCCATTTACCATAAACACTAATGTGCATACTGCTTTACTACTATCATGATTTGGATTTTCATTTAAAACTTTTATTTTACATTTTACAGCACCAACACCAACAGAAATCTGCTAAACAAAGCAATGCAGTCTCACAATGAAAACAGACATGGCATTAAAACTTCTCTGCTGTTGAAGCTCACATTCGTTGAAACAGCAGGGAAACCCAAATTCAAAGAAAATGCATCTGACAAGTGGCGGTCTCCCTCTCATCTTAATGCTGAAATTTTCTCTAAAAAGTCCTGAGTATCTCTTATACAAGAAGGAATCTTCTGCACATAAGGGAAAATATATCCGTAAAGAAATATTTCTATATTATGCAGAAAATATTTTCAGGAAGACACTATTGGACAACCCCTTAAGCAATAAAACATGGCCAAACCACAATTAGAAAGCCAAACTTTTTTCTACATCACTTTTCACAAAATAACATAACCTACACCCCTTGTCAAGTAACTGCTGACATTCCAAAAGCACCTCTTTATAACATCCCCATATTATTTTTCTCATTGTCATTATTGAAGTGTTTGTAACATATGTTTGCATATTGGTCATAATTCATAATAACAATCTTATTACCTTTATCAGTGGGTTTTACCACTAAATTGGAATTTTTACTCACACCAGGAAGGGCCTGCCATTGGTTCTTAGTCAAATTCTAACATTGTACTTAGTTTTCAGCAATCAGCCTTTCAAAAGAAAACCCAGAGCAGCTGAGAAATGTTGTACTGTAGCGCTAGTGAACACACACACACACACACACACACACACACACACACACACACACACACACACACACACACACACACACACACACACACACACACACACCTTTGTTTCTTACCTAATTAAGTTCAAACTCACACTATGGCCCACACTTATCAATGCAGAATGGGCTCGCACAAGTAGGACTCAAATGATCTGGTGCCACAGAAAGAAAGCCAGACTAAACACAGTCACAAAAGCATAGGAGATCATTCGCATTACAGCCCTGCATGGGTTTGACTAGCACAGAAGTCAAAACTTCCTGAGTTGCATTTTGCAAATTCCAACACTGTACAAATTCAAGTACGGGATCTATAATAGAGAGAAAGCATAAAGGTAAATATTACCATTTTGAAAGTGCAACCAAGCAAGTGAAAGCTGTGTTACCACAAACTACAGAAGAATATAATATCACTGCAGGCAGCTTATATTTTTACAACTGCACACTGTACATACCTCTCACCTGCATGTTCTGTACAACCAGTGCAAGCACATGCATGCACAATTAGCAACACCCAGACTTAGCAATGGAATGCTTGGTGACAGCCAATTGAAGCAATGACAGTAATGCAGGCTGCCAACACCATGTGTTCTATATGCCAAAAGCAGGGCACAGACATAATTTGCCAAGTACATGATGAAGAAGAAACTCACAGGGAAATGGGAAAGACAAGAAGCAGCATCTTTCCCAAACATGACCTCATCAGCATCTTGTGTTGCAGAACCTGCCTATACCTGCTCTGCTGAGAGGGACACTACTATAGTACATTAGTCAGAAATGTTAATGCTGCAAGACATGCTCATCCCTCTCTTCTCTGGCATGGTCTACACTGACAGTCATTCAACTAGAGCTCCTACTCAATAAAACTGTACACTCTGGGATTAAAAGATATTTCTGTTCAGCGATAGCTGTCTAAGAATGCACCCTACCACCCTTAGCTGATAAGCTATTGCAGTGTTGCTTTACTCTATAGAGCTCACCAAATACCAGTGCTATCAAGTCTCAACATGTAAATAAACTAGCAATTATGCTTATTTATCAATGAAAATGACCAAATGCTTATTAGGCATTGAAACACCAAACTTCAACAAAGCTTTTCAAACACAGTGTGAGCTATAAACACCAAGCTTTATACGGGACACAATTCAAACGCTTTTCAAACACAGAATCCGTTATAAACACTAACTTTAATTAACAACCTGTATGACTATGCCATCGCACAAAATGCAATTTACGATAACAGTTGCATAACATACCACCAAATAACAGTGCTATCAAGTCTCAACAATGTAAATAAACTAGCAATTATGCTTAATTATCAATGAAAATGACCAAATGCTTATTAGGCATTGTGCAACACCAAACTTCAACATACAAGGCTTTTCAAACACAGACTACACAGTGTGAGCTATAAACACCAAGCTTTATACAGGACACAATTCAAATGCTTTTCAAACACAGAATCCGTTATAAACACTAACTTTAATTAACAACCCGTATGACTATGCCATCGCACAAAATGCAATTTACGATAACAGTTGCATAACATACCACATCAATCCTGTTCCTCTGTGTGTTAAACTACTTACCAACTAAATTACTAGATGTGCTTCTCTGGATGCTCAGGAGACGATGCCCACTTGCGTTTACCAGAACAGAACAGTTTAGTATACTCCAAAGGCAGGTCCAGCCGAGAAACAGCTCCCGATTCCTCCGGCAAAGGGCCATCTCTCTATCATACCGCCAGTGCCATTAGGGTTGCTTGCTGCTGTATTCCCGCTCACAGCCAGCCGGAAATAATGACATGAGCTCTTGAGCTCAATTCCGACTGGCTGGTAGCCCTGACGGCACTGACGTCATCACGCACGTGATGACGTCAGCTCCGACAGCGCGATTTTTAAAAAAAAAAAAATGAAGCAAAAAAATCGGAAATGAAGGGGTGCCAATCGGGAATCGTGGCACCCCTTCATTTGGACCCCAAAACTCGGTAAATACAGAGTAATTCGGTATGGTTGGGAGGTCTGGTCCATGTTGCAGCCTCCAGGATGTCCCTGGTAGGGACCCCTCTGAGAAAAGCTGCAGAGGTGGAGGTTGCCCTGGTGGAACACGTCCTGACCCACTTAGGGGGTGTTTTCCTGTGGTGTTTGTAGCAGAAATGGATGCAGTGTGCTATCCAGTTGGAGATTGTTTGGATATCGCCTTGCCCTCCACCTCTGCTGCAAAGTTGACTAGCAATTGGTCAGTTTTCCTAAAAGATTTAGTCCTAACCAGGTAGAATCTGAGCTGCCTGCGCACATCTAGAGAATGCAGAATTCTTTCCCCCTTGTTTTGCTGGTTAGGGAAAAAGGTGGGCAAACGAATTGATTGGTTGAGAGCCACACTGGACACCACTCTAGGCATGAAAGTTGGGTTCGTCCTGAGGGAGACCCTGTCGGCATGGAAAATGATGAAGGGCTCTACAGCCATGAGTGCTTGTAACTCTGATACTCTTCAAGCCGAAGTGATGGCCAGAAACAAGGCTGTTTTCAAAGAGAGGAATTTTAACTCTGCTGAAGCTGCAGGCTCAAAGGGGGGTAGTGTGAGCTTTTCCAACACAAAGTTAAGGTCCAAAGCTGGGGTAGGAGCTCTTCTGGGTGGCCTTTAATTGTCAGCCCCTCTTAGGAACTGTTTGATGAGAGGGTGAGAGGAGAGGTGGTTCAGTGTTGAATTGAGCAGATATGGCAGAGGCATGAATTTTAATAGAAGAGAAGGAAAGGCCCCTGTGTAGTAGTTCTGCTAGGTAATCCAGGATGAGAGGTAGGGAGGGCCGTGCTGTTTCAGCTCCTTTAGCCTGGATCCAGGTGCAATACCTTTTCCACTTGTCAGCATAGGAATTTCTAACGCTGGGGCTTCTGGCCTCACGTATAACATCCATGACTAGTTTGCTTAGGCTGGCAGCTGGAGGAGAAGTTAGGGAATAAGCCAGGCTGACAGGTTCAGGGTCTGCAATTGCGGAAGCATGAATTCTCCATTCTTCTGGGTCAGGAGTGTGGGGATCCGAGGTAGGTGCCATGGCGGCAGGGGTGACAGTACCCTTGAAATTAGTGGTAGAGGGGGAAATGCATAGATAGAGAGGTTTACCCATTGGGAGGATAGAGCATCCACTTTCCAGGCCTTACTGTGAAGTTCCCTAGTGCAGAATTTGCTGGGCTGGTGATTGTTGTGGGAGGCAAAGAGGTCCACCTTCGGAGTGCCAAATTTCTGGGTTACAAGGTTGAAGGTTCTGTGGTCTAGCTGCCACTCGTGTGGGTCTAGCAGGTTTCTGCTTAAGTTGTCTGCCAGAGAGTTTTGGGAGCCTGGCAGGAATTGTGCTAGCTGGTGAATTTGCATGGCTGAAGCAGTGTGCCAAAGGGTCATGGCAAGCATGCAGAGAGAGGATAAGAGTGAGTTCCTAATAAAAAGAAAAAGCCAACTGACCACGGCTGTTGAAAACAATAAAAAGGTTTATTAGAAGTAAGCGCTTTCAAGATAAATAGCAAATCGCTTCACCAGACTCTAGTAAAACCACACAAGCTCTATAATTTAAAATATTGCATATCCAATCAAGAAGCTGCTCATCAATGGCATACTTAATTAAGCTCTGTTAACTAAATACGGACATAAAATTGTTTAAACCATCAGATTCATAGCTTTTTATCAGTGACATCATTAATCAGACTTTCTATACATCAATCTCTGAAAAATAAATATACAGGGCCTTTTAAGACAAGATGTTCATATATAAAGTGCGCATTACGTTAAATAACTAAACCATTTTTCATCTATACCTCAGAGACCTTACTTTCAGCAACTCATTTTATAAAAATAGATAAATATATGTATTTCTTAAAAATATAATATTTATACATGTAGTATTTATTACGTTTAAATAACTTAACATTCCATCAATGCCTCAAAGGCCTTGCTTTTAAAAATGATTTTAATGACCTGGGAATCTATCTGCCTTTAATAATAATATCCATTTTTGTTCCACTTCTACCACTCTATTGTTTATATCTCCCCCACGGATGTTAGGTTCAACAATCTCAAGTGCCATAAAATTAAAAACATGTTCTGAACCATGAGACTGAACACGTTGAGCTAAAGCACTGGTTTCTTTCAAATTTGCTACATCTGTAATATGTTCTTGTATGCGTTCCTTGAGCATCCTGGTGGTTTTCCCCACATAAAAAGCATAACAGTTTTTGCAAAAGCTAAAATAAACTAAAAACTGGGTCCTGCAATCTGCATAGAAATCCAATCTGCACAGAAATCTGTTTTGATATTAAACCCATGAACTGGGTGATGGAAAGAAGATTTACTATATAGAAAATTGCATGCTGTACATCTCCTACATGGAAATGTACCAGTTCTTTGTGAGAACTGCCTCTTCCCATAGCTGTTAAGAGATGTCTTAGAACAAAGTCGTCGTTTTAATGCTTTCTTGATCTTCACAGAAAAGCGGGGTTTGTTATCTATTAATCCCTCTAATTCATCGATGGATCTCAGGATATTCCAGTTTTTCTCAAAGATCTCACAGAACCTCTAAGTCAGTAAAATAAGTCATTGGAAATCTAACCTTGTTATTATATTTCTCAATAACTTGTGTTTCATAATTACTATTACTTGAAAAATAAGGATTACCTCTAGAACTACGTCCATTATACATTTTTTCAATACTCTTATCTATTTATTTATTATATTCTCTCTGTTTAAATTCATCCTGTAATAAAGTCACAGCTTCCTCTAAGCCTTCTTGTGTATTGTGTAACCTGCTCATACGTATGAATTGTCCCTTTAAGACATTCTTCCAAACATGTGTGGGATGCATGCTATTCTTGTGTAGAATGCTGTTTTTGAGACTGGGTTTCCTGTAAAGACTGGCTACCATTTCCTTTAACACTGTCTTATGGATCTTTACATCTAGGAATTCTATCGCCTGCTCAGAATAATAAGTAAATCTTGAAAAAATGTTGTTGATATGCCACATCACTGTGGTGTTGTCTGTCTGCATGTCCTCCCCGCGGTCGAGTGACGTTACAGACATGCAGGTAGGTGCAAGAGTGAATGGGCGGCCCTGCGTTGAAGGTTGGGCATCGGGCTGGCAACTCGGCACCGTAAAAAGCCACTGCCAATCATGAGAGGACTGGAGTTCTGCTGTGGTGACCCCTAACCGGGAAAAGCCAAAAGTCTTTTACTGTGGCATTGTCTGTCTTGATCATTAGAGGCCCCGGGGAGAGTAGCGGTCTGAAGGCTGCCAGAGTGTGCTGAACAACTAGCATCTCTTTGGTTGATGTGCAGCTGTATTTGATTTGGGCTCCAATGGCCCTGAATGCACCCCAGGCATAATCTGATGCGTCTGTGGTTAGGGTCTGGGGGGCGTGGGGTTGTGAGAAGGGGAGACCCTTGTTGTGGTTGCATGCTGTTGCCCACCAAAGAAAATCTTTCCTTAGACAGGTTATTATAGGTATAATAGTTTCCAGGTCCTGAGAGTATTAACACCAAAGGCTTTTTACACACCACTGTAATTTCCTCATATGCAGTCTGGCATATGGAATTAGTAGAATGCAGGATACCATGAACCCTAGAGCTTACAGGATTTTCCTTGCGGATAACTGGGTTCTGGTAGCTAGATGAGAGAAGTAGCTTGTCAGGTAGGCTTGTTTTTCTGGAGTAAAGAATACCATCTGGGATGCTGTGTCCAGGCTTGCTCCCAGGAATACAATTTTTTGAGTGGGGACTAGTATTTCTTTTCTTTTATAGTATACCCCAGGGAGGTCAGTACATCCTTTGCAAAGGACAGGTGCTGAAACAGCTTTTCTTGACTGTCTGCCTGAATCAGGCCGTTGTCTAAGTAGGGGTAAATTTGAATATTCCTTTGTCTGCAAAAAACAATGGTTGGAGCCAGGCATTTTGTGAAAACTCTGGGAGCTGTGGATAAGCCAAAGGGAAGAGAACTGAAAGTGCATAGATCCTGCCTTGCAACGCAGATATTTCCTGCAAGAATCCCTGACTGCGATGTGTAGATAGTTGTCTTTTAGGTGTAGGGTGGATAACCAAGCATTCTTGGAAAGCACAGGAAGAAGCTGCTGGAGGTTGAGCATTTTGAATTTTAGTATCACCAGGAAGGTGTTTAGAATTGATAAATTGAGGATTGGGCGCTAGGTGCCCTCCTTTCTTAGTACCAGGAAAAGCCTGGAATAGAAATCTTGGCCTATCTTTTCTGCAGGAACAGGCTGTATTGCCCTCATGGAGAGTAGGGAATTGACTTATTTTATGGTCTCTGTCCACTGGCTGGGAGGAAGATCTGGGAACCCTTTTGGGGTTGGCAGTGTGTGGAAATAAAATTTGTATCCCTGGGACACTATGTTGAGGACCCATTGGCTGTTGGTAATAGAGGCCCAGTTTTTTGCATGGGAGGAGAGTTATCCTCCTAGGGGCACAAGCAGGTGGGCAGAGGTAAGGGGTGGAGGTGTAAAGTCATTGTGAGTTCTTTCCATACGGGGGGGTTGCTTAGCACTCCCTGTTTTTGAAGTGGAGGAACTCCATTGCTTAGATTTCTGCATTCCCTGGGACTGCTGTCTGCCTTGCCTGAGCTGTCCTGGAGGGGGCAAGAAAGGACCAGTGCCTGGACGGGCAATGCCTACTGAACCTCGGAGGCTGTACCTGTAAGAAGTCTAACTGTCTGCATAGATTTAACTTTTTCTACCATCTTTTTTTAAAACCTCTTCTGCCTTGGTGCCAAACAAACACTTTGTTCAATGGTGCGTCCAACAGTTTTGATGTGACATGGTCTGGCAAGGTCTGTTCTTTAAGACGAGCATGCCTTCTAGGTACAGAACCTGTGACTGCTGCCCTGCAAGATGCTTCTAGGGCGTCAAAGCCACATTTGCAAGGTATGTTTGAGTAGCTTGGCTTGCAGAATGCATAAGCTCCTGTAATTCTTTACTTTCTGCACAAGCAGGAAAGGTAGATATTTTTTGTTTGAGGAGTTCCATGGTATGTTGCTGGTATTTCAGCATGTGTAACTGACAATTTAGTGCTCTAATGGCAAGAGTTGCAGACGGGTATACGTTTTTACCACATCTGTCTAAAGCTCAGAAATCCCTGTCCGAGGGGGTGGGATTCTTAGCTGTGGTTGCTTTTATTCCTTTAGGTCCTTGAGAAATGTGCTCTCGGTAAGTAGTAGGACTTTTGAAAAGAAATTTGTGAGAGTAAGAGACTCTATAATACACGTCAGGTTTCCTGGGTGCAGGAGGAAGGGTGTCAGGAGTCAAACTGGATTCCATAAAGACATCATCCACAACATCCAAGACAGGAGGAATGGCTAAAGGTCTGTACTGTGGTAAATCTAAAAATTCCCAGAGTCTCTTTGTGGACTGAGGATAGTCCTGCCATTCCCATTGGAAATGCTCCCTTAAGGTGTGTAAAGTTTCACCAAATGAAAAATCCTCTGGAGGAGAGGATGAAGGAATGGATTCCTTTGCATATGAATCCTCAAACAGAAAGGGGCTGCATCTCTTCATATTCAGAAACATCAGAGTCTTCAGACTCCTGGTCAGATAAAAAGTACAGTTGTGTACACTTACCATAAATGAGTGTTATTCACTGTTTGCTGCAGTCATCAACATTTGGGTTATCTGCCTGCAGGTAGCCCTCAGTTGGCCCGAATAATAGTCTTGGGATTTCTGCATCAGATGCTGTCACCTCTTCCACGACATCAGGTCATCATGGGTATAAAACATGCAGCAGAAGCCATTACATCAGTTTTTCTTGCCCCAGATGTCAGGAGCCCCCAAAATATGAAACAATTACATGGTGTGGAACACCTCCAGTAAAAAAGTAAATACCATTGCCATAAGATATGGTCAAAAAAGAGGATAGGTAGAAAGTAAAGAAAAGTCAGGGGGCTGGAGGGAGGGTAACCAGGACTGCAACAGTGAATACACTCGAACATCTACATTTATGTTAAGTGTACACAACTGTACTGTGTTCTTCATGTTTCACTGTTGCAGTCATCACATTTGAGTTGATTCCCAAAGCTGAGGAAGGGTGGAGGCAGTCAAGAAGTACTAGGGCTGGCTATCAGGCATTGTAAGACTGCTGTAGCAAATCCAGCTCTGAATTTGAAAAGATAGGTAAGTGGTAATGCTTGGTGAAGGTGTGTACTGAACTCCAGGTTGCAGCTTCCAGGATGTCCCTGGGAGGGACTCCCCTGAGAAATGCTGTAGAGGTTGAGGTAGCCCTACTGGAATGGGTTCTGATCCCCTGTGGGGAAGGTTTTCCTTGGTGTTTGTAGCAGAAATGGATGCAGTGTGCTATCCATTTGGAGATGGTTTGCTTTGAAATGGCCTTGCCCTCTGCACCTGTAGCAAAGCTGACTAGCAGCTGGTCAGATTTTCTGAAAGGTTTAGTCCTGTCAAGGTAGAACCTAAGCTGCCTGTGCAAGTCCAAGGAGTGCAGGATCTTTTCCCCTTTATTCTGAGGATTAGGAAAAAAAGGTTGGTAAATGGATGGATTGGTTTAAAGCCACACTGGATACCACCTTGGGCATAAATGATGGGTTAGTCCTGAGGGAAATCCTGTCCGCATGGAAGATAATGAAGGGTTCCACAGCCATAAGGGCCTGTAACTCAGACACTCTTCTTGCTGAAGTGATGGCTAGAAGTAAGGTTGTTTTCCAAGAGAGAAATTTTAACTCTGTTGTAGCGGCAGGCTCAAAAGGTGGAAGTGTGAGCTTCTCTAGTACAAAGTTAAGGTCCCAGGCAGGAGTGGGAGCTCTCCTCAAGGGTCTTAAATTGCTAGCTCCTCTCAGGAACTGTTTGACCAGAGGGTGAGAGAAGAGGAGTGGGCTCAGTACTGTAATGAGCTGAGATGGCAGAGACATGAATCTTAATTGATGAGAAGGATAGGCCTCTGTGGAGCAGTTCTGCTAGATAATCTAAGATTTGAGGTAAGGTGGGCACGGCTGTGTCCTTTCCCTAAGACTGGCTCCAAGAACAGTACCTTTTCCACTTTTCTGAGTAGGATTTCCTAGTACTAGGCCTCCTGGCCTCAAGGATGACATCCAGCACCTGTTTGCGGAGGGTCGCTGGTGATGTATTCAGGGGATGAGCCAGGCTGCTAGGTTCTGGGTTTGCAGCTGAGGATGCAAAATCTGGCTCCCCCTGCTGGGACATCAGGGAAGGTGTCTGAGGCAGGTACCATGGTGGCACTACTGTCAGACTGAGTAAAAGTGAGTACCAGTGCTGGCGTGGCCAGTCTGGTGCAATCAGGATTGTCCTTGGCTTGTCCTATTTGATCTTGAATAGTACTTTCAAGAGGAGGGGCAGAGGGGTAAAGGCACAGACTGAGAGGTTTTCCCATGTAAAAGATATGGCATCCACTTTCCATGCCTGTCTGTGGGGAGTTCTGGGGCAAAATTTGCTCAACTGATGGTTCTGGGGGGAGGCAAAGAGGTCCACCTCTGGTGCCCCCACCTGTGGGCTAGAAGCTTGAATAGTTTGGGTTCTAGTTTCCACTTGCGTGGGTCCATTAGTTTTCTGCTTAAGTCGTCTGCCAGTGAATTTAGTTTACTTGGCAGGAATTGAGCTTGCAGGTACACTTGATTACGCAAGACTGTGTTCCACAGAGCCATGGCTAACCTGCAGAGTGGATAGGAATGCGTTCCCCCCTGCTTGCTTATGTACCACATAACTGTGGTGTTGTCTTGTCTTTATCAATAGTTGTCCTAGAAGGATAAGATATTTGAAGGCTGGCAGTGCATGCTGTACAGCTAACATTTTTTTTTTAGATTGATATGCAGCTGCATTTGCCTTGAATGCATATGCCTGCCATGTGAGCCCCCAATGTATAGTCTAATGAGTCTGTTTTCAGGGTTTGGGTGGCGAGGGGGGGGGTGAGTGAAAGGGTGTCCCTTGTTGTGGTAGCAGGCCACTGCCCACCAAAGGAACTCTGTCCTTAGGGAAGGAATGATGGGAATCACTGTTTCCAGGTCCTGGAATGTTGACACCACAGACTTGTTAAGTACCATTATAGTTTCCTTATATGCAGTCTTGCATATGGAAGTAGTAGACTGCAAGAGGCCATGAACCCCACCAGGGCTTACAGTATTTTTCTTGCAGATAGCTGGGTTTGGGTGGCCAGTAGTTTAAAGTAGTCTATCAAATAGACCTGTTTTTTTGGAGTGAGGAATGCCATCTGGGAAGTTGTGTTCAAGCTTGCTCCCAGGAATACAATTTTTTGGCTGGGTATCAGATGTTATTTCTTTTTGTTGATGGTATACCCCACAGAAGTCAGAAGTCTCTTTACAAATGTCAGGTGCTGAAGAAGCAATTCCTGACTGTACGCCTGAATCAGGCAATCGTCCAAGTATGGCTAAATTTTAATATTTCTCTGTCTGCAGTATGCAATGGCTGGAGCCAGGCATTTTGTGAATACCCTGGGCACAGAAGATAAGCCAAAGGGAAGTGCAGAGAACTGATAGTGCATAGAGCCTGCCTTGAAACAGATATTTCCTGCAAGATTCTCTTATGGGGATGTGCAGATAAGCTTCTTTCAAATCTAGGGTGACCAGCTAGGAGTCCCTGGCTAGTAGAGGAAGCATCTGTTGGAAAGTGAACATTTTGAATTTTGGAACCACCAGGAAGATGTTGAGAATTGACAGATCCGGGATAGGGCACCAAGAGTTTTCTTTTCTGGGCACCAGAAACAGTCTGGAATAGAAACCCTGTCCCCTTTGCTCTGTTGGAACAGGCTGAATAGCCTTGATACTGAGAAGAGAAAGTACTTGCTTTTGGGCCTCTGCCCACTGGTTTGGGGGGAGGTCTGGCAATCCACTTGGGGTTGACAGTGAGTGAAAGGAGAATCTGTATCCCTGGGATACAATGTTTAAGACCCATCTGTCCGAAATAATGTACTCCCAATTTATTTGCATGTAGGGCGAGTTTTCCTCCTTGGGGTGCAAGTACTTGGGCAAGGCTGGGAAGGATGAAGGACAAGTCATTGTGAACTTTTTCCATAGGAAGGTGGGCTTACCACTCCCTGTTTTTGAGGCACTCCATTGTTTAGATCTGTGCACGCCCTGAGACTGTAGTCTTAGTGGTCTGCTGCCCCTGGTTTTGGACCGAGAAGGTCTGGGAGGGACTGGAAAGGACCAGTTTTTTGAAGGCCAACGTCTACTGAACCTAGGTGGCTGTACCTGTAAGAAATCTTTAACAGCTTGCATAGATTTAGCTTTTTCCTCCATCTTTTTAAGAACTTCTTCTGCTTTACTGCCAAACAAACGTTATTGGTTTAAAGGAGCATCTAATAATTTTGCTTTGACATGGTCTGGCAAGATTTGTTCCTTTCGCCAAGCATGCCTTCTAAGAACAGAACCAGTGACAGCAGCCCTGCAAGATGCTTCCAAAGCATCAAAACCACATTGCAAAGTATGTTTTCCAACTTGGTTAGCAGAATGCATTAAGTCTTGCGAATCTATGTTCTGCAAAATTAGGAATCAACATTATTTTGTGTTTAATTAGTTTCATAATATGTTGCTGGTACTTCAACATGTGAAACTGGCAATTAAAAGCCCTGATGGCAAGAGTAGCAGAGGTGTATACCTTCTTCCCCCATCTGTCTAAAGCCCTAGAATCCCTGTCCAAAGGGGGTAGGGTTTTTGGCTGTAGTAGCCTTAATGCCTTTAGGTCCCTGGGAAATTATCTCTGGATCCGCAGCAGGATTCTTAAATATAAATTTGTGAGATTCAGGTACTCTGTAGGACCTGTCGGGTTTTCTAGGAGCTGGTGGCAAAGTATCAGGGGTAAGAATGGATTCCATGAAGACATCATCTACAATTTCCAGAACAAGGGGGATAGCTAGAGGCCTGTGCTGAGGCAAGTCTAAAAATTCCCAGAGTCTCTTTTTGGACTGTGGGTAGTCCTCTCACTCCCAGCAGAAGTGCTCTCTGAGGGTATGCAAGGTTTCACCAAAGAAAAAATCTTCTGGTGGGGAGGCAGAGGGAATGGAATCCTCTGCATCAGAATCCTCATAGGTAGATAAGGGTATGTCCTGGTAATCTGTGGGGTCAGAGTCATCGCCCTCATGATCTGAAGAATCAGAAGGAAAATCAATTCTTTGTCTTTTAGAGGGGGGGAAGGGATGGTTCCCCTAATTAAAGTAATGAGGTCTTCATGGGAGCTTGGGAATGCACTTTGGTCATTAGTTTCCTAGGCGTAGTGCGAACTCTAGGCCTGAGAAATTCAATAGATTTAGTCTGAAACTAAGTAGTCGGTTTAATATGAACATCGGAAGGTCTGAAAACACCCTCAGAAGCCGGTGCCTGCACATTGGCTCCAGACCCATCCAAGGTAGAGACATCTCCAGGTTCCATACTTGAAGCATTTTGCGGCATGCCAGACTCTGAATGGGTCTCAGTAGAGGCCCGCGAATCTGTAGAAGCGGGTATCAGGGGCTGTGAAAGCGCCTCACTGAGTAACGGTGGACTGGCGACTAGCTTATCGGAAGCACTGTCAGCAGTTTTGGACTTGTGTGGTCTGTCTCTGTCTTTATCCTTACTGTTTTTCGGAAGATAGTTAGTCAGATGGCTTATCAAAGCCATTTTGGAATACGGAGAACGAGAGTGAAAGAATTTACCAACAAAGATAGCCCGACGACGAATAGTTTGGGCGTTGAATCGGGCACAATACTGACAGCGAGGAACGTTGTGGTCTGGGCTTAAACAGGTGACGCAGTAAGAATGAAAATCTGAGGTATTTGCTTTCCACAGGCAAGACCGTTATTAACTTTTTCTGACTTCGGTTAGAGCAAGAAAAAAGGATCCTCAATGGGGTACTTAACTTTTAGAAGACTTTAGATATGAAACTCGAATAAAGAATATTTCAGGTAGTGGCCGACCGGCACTTGCGAACTGCTTCTGCTTCAGGCTCCGCTCAGCAAGAAAAGCTGATATAATGGTGTTGGCTGCATATTTTCTACCCATGACGACCTGACGTCATGGAAGAGGCGACAGCATCTAATGCACAAATCCCAAGACTGCTATTCAGGCCGACTGAAGGCTACGTGCAGGCGGATAACCCAAATGTGATGACTGCAACAGTGAAACACAAAGAACATCTGCTGGGGACAAACCTCTCTTTCTGAAGGGGTAGGCTGGCTACCCCTAATAAGCATAAGGTCTTCCACCAATTTAAGCATTTGAGATTGAGGCATGGAAGAAGGTGCCTGAGCTTGGGTCATTTTTTTGGTGTAGTTTCATTCCCTGGGCCTTAGAAACTCGGTAGTTTTAGAAAGAACTGAAGATGCAAAAGAAGTCATCAGCTTGTGTCGAGTATCAGCAGTGTGATGAACTTCCTCGGATGCCAGTGCCTGCTCAGCGGCTCCGGACCCATTCAAGGTAGAGACATAAGCAGGATCCTTAGTCAAAAAAAGTCTCGCGGCATACCAGACTCTGAATGGGTCTCAGTAGCAGCTTGCGAATCCACAGAAGCGGGCATCAGGGGCTGCGAAAGCACCTCACTGAGGACCGGTGAACTGGTGACTAAGCTTAACGGAAGCGTTGTCGGCAGTTTTGGAACTGTGTGGTTTGTCTCTGTCTTTATCCTTACGTTTTTTTTGGAAGATCAGTAGTCGGATGGCTTACCAAAGGCATTTCAGAATACGGAAACAGACAGTGAAAAAAATTAGCTACAATAAGGGCCCAACGATGTATAGTTTTGGCGTTGAACAATCACAAAAGCAACATCGAGGGATGTCGTGGTCTAGGCCTAAACAGGTGACGCAATAAGAATGGAAGTCTCGGTGTGGTATTTGCTTTCCACAGGCGAGACAATTAACTTTTTTTACATCGGTTAGAGCAAGAAAAAAGGATCCCCAGCAGGGTACTTAGCTTTAGAAAATTTCAACTTCAATTCAGAACTGAAACTCGGGTAGCGGCCGACCGGCACTCGTGTGAACTGCGTCTGCTTCAGGCTCCTCGGCAAGAAAGACTGATGTAATGGAGTCGGCTGCCTGAATTTATACCACTGACGACTTGCCGTCAGTCCTGGAGCAACAGCAACCGACTCAAATACTAAGCCTCTGGCATTCGGGCCGACTGAGGGCTATCCCTGGCAGGATAACCCAAGTGTGATGACTGCAACAGTGAAACACGAAGAACATCTTGCTTACCTGGCTGAAAATCTAAAATAGCATTATAATCTTCTGCAATTAAAAATTTTGCATTACCAAGTGTTTACAGTCCCTAAGAAATACCCACCTAAAACATGTATAATCTTCAAAAGGTGCATAATGAAATTCAGTGTTATATATGATAAGGAGACCAATTTAATTTGACCCTCAACTCCTCAGAAAAACATGTAATTGGAATATACAATGCTTTTTTTATATATATAACTGCAACTCCTGCTGAACTAGCTGATCTTTCATTTGCAACAGTATGTTTTAACAATGGATACTTTTGGTTTACATATATACATTGGATCTCATTCCACTGCATCTCTTGCATCAAAAAACGAACGCAGTCCTCTTTTTATAAAAATAAATTTTCTACATAATTTGCAAAACTTATGTGATCCAGTCACATTTAAATTTGCAATTAACAAACTTTTTTTCAGTGCAACTTTTAAACATACCTTAATGAAAGCATCTTCAGACAAGGAAGGAAAGGTTCTCAGTCACCACACCATTGTGCAGATAAAGGAAAAAAATAATGCACAAAAAAGTCCATATGTCCTATAATTTGCTTGAAACTCTAACATCAGTGGACAACCCAAGGCAATTGCTCACGTGTCCATGAGCCCTGCAATACACTTAACACAGTTAGTGCGCACTTAGCTTCTTTAGCAGTGGGGAAAGAAATTAAGGAACGTCTTTCCACAAGTCATTCAGCTTGGCATTACATTTTCCTTCCACGGAGGTGTTTGCATAGTGGCAAAACTTTTTCTCTATTCCACAAACTCCTATGGTAAATCAGTGCATACAGACACCTTAAGGCAGTGATATAAAAAAAATCCTGATAGTTACCAATAAAACTGTCTCTTGGTCTTTATATTCATAAAACTTCAAAATCATCACTCTTGATCAACCAGTTAAAGCTGGATTTTTATACGCTGACTTATGTACACTCTCCAGTTCAAAATTCAGATCCTTTTCTGAATAAGGCAATATTTTAAAAACATTTTGCACCACCTCATCCTGCATTTTTTGACTGTCCAATGATTCTGGAACTCCAATTATATGTAAATCTGTCCTAGCGTGAGATTCACACTCCAGTAGATGTTTCTTGGAAACATTAAATTTTATCTAATTTTTCAAAGCTCTTTTTCACCTTCTTATGATCAAAGGTCAAATCGATAATTTTGCCGTCTAAAAACTTAATTTGTTGTTCTTGTACACTGAGATTCCAGTTGAGAAACTTGACTGTTGTATCTGGACTGCTGGGTTTACTGTTCATTCCAACAAAGACACCTTAGCAGCAGTATCAGACACAACATTAACAGTTTCTTGCACAGGATTCATCCATTGTTGCGACATTCCGCAGTACAATGTTTCCTTTCGGTCTCACCTTTTCTTGGGCTGCACTCTGTTCTTCCATCACTTCACCAAGACGTTCCACATTAACGAAGGACCTTTTAACATCTATGGCAGGTAATACTTTAGAAGATTTGCTATCCCTTTTTGTATTACGACTTCCTGCAATATCTCCATGCTGCATTCCATCTGTCCTGCTGTGCCATAATGAACATTCTGCTGAAAACACTACACTTAGGCAATGAAACAAGGACTGAATATATTTTGGGCCTGGGATCTTAGAGCCTTGAGTAGCCTTTTTGCTTAGTTAATTTTGTGCGAGTGACTTTTTTTTTTCTTTTTTTTTTTTTAATTTTTGAAACTGTTCCAAAAATGCCACAAGCCAGTTTCATTCATCCACTACCAACAGCTTGCACTCACTCCATCAAGTAGGCAAAGAGTGTTGCATCACAAGCATCCTCGACTCCCCATCCTTTTCAGTGACTCCATTTTCCTTATGAGGCTGTTTCAGGTGTATGCAACTATAAACCATTTGTCCAAACAGACTATTTTTTTTCTCTTGCAAGCACAGCAGTACTTCGGACTCGTATACTACCACTAATATACACTGTTAAATATGCTACCTTGCAGAGCGCAATTATGGCTCCCAGAAATTCAACGGAGCTGTATCAGATTGGCTTTAGGTTAAAACTTAACAGTGCATTCCAAACGCATGACTCAAACTAGCAAAGTACAAATGTATTTGACAATTAAAGTACTGAGATTTGGATATTAGTATGAATGACTAGATGGTATCTCCTCAAATGGAGCTTAATTAGTACATTTTTAAGGTCAATCTCAGAAACAGAGACCTGGTTTTGACCAACACTGAACTGCAGCAGGAGGACTCTAGACAATGATCTGATCTCTGGAATCAGGCTACAAATACATGCACTGCTGCCAATCATCTGAAGACAGGACTACACAAAAACCTTGGGATGCACTTCAGTGTGGGAAACAAGGGTACACTTTTCCCCACCAGTCAGTGACAGACCGATGGCAGGACTTGAACGTTTGCTAGTCAAGAATAAGCTCACAGCCTGCGAGGACCAGAGACTGAATAGAGACTAGACTTACCTTGAAAAGGCTCAGGTTTGGACCTGACCACTGAGTATCTGTCACCATGGTTTTCTGACTTTTTCCTTGATTTGCAAAGACAACTTCCACACGGGTCTCCATTAAAAGTGCTTTCAAACACTGCCATTTTCATAAAGTGGGACAAAAACTTCCTCCTCCTTTGAAGTCTGGCATTTGTGACTATCAGTGGTGTGGTCTTCCCAGAGATAGTAAAGGCAATGTCAATGTAGGTCTTGGCTAATAAACTGACAGACATACAATCCTTATTGAGATGTTTAGATATGCAAACATATAACTTAACAGCAAAGACTGATATCCAAACGGTGACGGTGGCAGAAAAAAAACTGTGAACTCTGGGGATATACAAGCTTTTACAGCCAGTGTGTTACATCAAGGTATGCAATGGAACAGACCTGCAGACATTCCCAAATAAGTGATTTTATAGAAAATTTGCAGAACTCTGATGAAGAATCAGCACCCAAAGAAGGAACATCCAGCCTTCATAAAGTACAGTTTTGTACCTACCATAAATGTAGATGTCCGAGAGGTATGCATCTGCAGTCCTAACATATGGGTTGTCCTGCCTCAGGCAGCCCTTCGGTCAGCCGGATTCCAAAGTCTGGGTCTGGCCTCGGCTGATATCGCACTTCACCCGACGTCATAGCTGCTGTCAATTGGGTATAAAGGCATCAGCAGACGCCATTTTCCTCAGTGTTTCTTGCCCCAGATGCCAGGTGCCCTCTAGGAAGGCTAAATTTGGATAAATGCAAATGATTCCAAACAGTAGAGAGCAAACAAAAATAAACATGTATATACATATATACAAACAAATACACCATAATAGATTCCCCCAGCCAGCTACAAGATGGGCAAATACCCTAGGAGTACCACAGAGGGGAAGGAGGGTGGGTAATCCTGACTGCAGATGCATACCTCTCGGACATCTACATTTATGGTAGGTACAAAACTGTACTATGTCCTTCAAGGATGCATCTGCAGTCCTAACATATGGGTAGAATACCATAGCCAAACTGGGGAGGAGGCACTAAGAAGATTATGGTGTAGTTAAGATCCCTTGCAAAACAGCAGTGGCAAAACCTGCTCGGGATCTGGAGTATAAAGGTAGATTATAATGCTTGGCAAATGTATGCACGGAGCTCCAAGTAGCAGCCTCTAAAATGTCTTTGGTAGCCACTCCTCGTAAGAAAGCTGTAGTAGTGGCTGTAGCCCTTGTGGAGTGAGGTCTGATGTTCTCTGGAGTTGTCTTTCCATGAAAAGAGTAACAAAATCTAATGCAATTTCCTATCCATTTTGAGATTGTCTGTTTTGAAATTGCTTTTCCTTCCATTCCTGTTGCATACGCTACCAGAAGCTGGTCAGTTTTTCTATTGTTCTTGGTTCTGTCCAGGTAGTAGCGCAATTGTCTGTGCACATCCAAGGTATGCAGTAGTCTTTCCCCCCTGTTCTGTGGGTTGGGGAAGAATGTTGGTAGGTGGATTGCTTGGTTCAATGATACCCTGGAGACCACCTTTGGCATAAAAGTAGGGTTAGTTCTCAAGGACACTCTATCCTGATGGAAGATAAAGGAAGGGCTGTACTGCCATTAATGCCTGTAATTCAGACACCCTTCTTGCTGAAGTGATTGCAAGCAGGAAAGCAGTTTTCCAAGATAAGAACTGTAATTCTGCTGTTGCTGCTGGTTCAAAAGGGGGAAGTGTTAACTTTTCTAGCACAAAGTTCAGGTCCCATGTAGGCAAAGGTGGCTTCCTTGGAGGCTTTACATTTTTAATACCTCTTAGAAACTGCCTGAGTAGAGGATGAGAGAAGACTGGAGGATCCATGTTGTATTCTGCTGAAATTGCTGATGCATGAATCTTAATGGAGGAGTAAGACAGGCCATTGTGGAAAAGTTCTGCTAAATATTCCAGGATGTTAGCTAGGTTTGCCAATGATACATTTTCTCCTTTTGCTGTACTCCAAATGAGGTATCTTTTCCATTTTGCTGAATAAGTTTTCCTTGTGGAGGGTCTGCGAGCCTCCAGGATAATGTCTTTAACCCTCTGAGATAAATCTTGGTTATTTTGTTTTATGTAAGATTCCAAGCAGCTAGCTGCAGTGTTTTCAAGTTTGGATGCAGGATCTTGAAGTTGTTCTGTGTTAGCAGTAAAGGAACTAGAGGCAGAGGCCATGCGTGTGCCCGAGACATACTCCTCAGTAGCGGGTACCAATGCTGCCTCGGCCAGTCTGGAGCTATCAGGATGATTTTTGGGTGATCTTCTTTGATCTTCAGTAGCACTTTGTGCATCAAAGGAAGAGGTGGGAATGCATATGCTGTTAGGTTTTCCCAACTGAAGGATAGGGAGTCCACCTTCCAAGCAAGTGGGTGGTATGTCCTTGTGCAGAATTTTCTCAATTGGTGGTTGTGTGGGGATGCGAACAGGTCTATTTCTGGTAGCCCCCATTTCTTTGTAATGGATTTGAAGATGTCTGGATGCAGCATCCATTCGTGGGCATCCGAGGCAGTTCTACTTAAGGTGTCTGCTAGTATATTTTCTTTTCCTGGCACAAATATGGCCTGGAGCTGAATGTTGAGGTTCAGGGCCACATTCCACAGGTCCATTGCCATCCGGCATAGAGGATATGAATGTGTGCCTCCCTGCTTGTTGATATACCACATGACTGTGGTGTTGTCCGTCCTTATCAGTAAATGACCTTGTTGAAGAAACGGTCTGAATGTCTGAATTGCCTGTTTCACTGCCAGCATCTCTTTTTGATTTATATGTAGGTTCAGCTGGTCTTGTGTCCATAGGCCTTGTATACACTTGTCTACCATGTGTGCCCCCCAACCGAGGTCTGAGGCGTCTGTGGTGATAGTCTGGCTTGGGTGAGGGCTGTGGAAAGGCAGCTCTTTGTTCAACTGACAGGCCTGAGCCCACCACAGGAATTCTTGCTTCAGGCATGGAATTATTGGAATTTGGGTTTCTAGGCTGTGCTTGTGCTGAGACCATAAATTCCTCAGGTACCATTGCAACTTCCTCATATGTAGTCTGGCATGTGGAATCAATATTATGCAGGATGCCATGTAACCCAGGGCTTGCAGGACTTTCCTTGCTGTAAGCTGGTTCTGCGTTGTTAATGCCATGAAATAGAGTGGTAGTTGCTTTTGTTTTTCTGCTGTGAGAAATGCCATTTGATTTGATGTGTCCAGTTCTGCACCCAAGAATGTTATCCTTTGGGATGGTACTAGCCTTGACTTTTTTATGTTGACTGTGTATCCCAGGGCTTGCAATAGGTGAATAACCTTTTCCAAATCTTTTGTTAATTTGACCTTGCTATCCGCTTGTATCAGGCAGTCGTCCAGGTATGGATAAATTTGAATCCCCTGAAGCCTGCAATGAGCAATTACTGATGCCAGGCATTTCGTGAATACTCTGGGCGCAGTAGATAAGCCAAAGGGCAATGCTGAGAATTGATAATGCTCTGATCCTGCAAGAAATCTGAGGTATCTTCTGCAATCTGGTCGTATAGGGACGTGCAGGTATGCCTCCTTGAGATCTAGAGTCACCAGCCAAGACTCCTTGCCCAGCATGGGAAGAAGTTGCTGTAGTGTCAGCATTTTGAATTTTGGAACAATGAGATATGTGTTCAGGGCGGACAGGTCGAGAATAGGCCTCCATTGGTTTTCTTTTCTTGGCACCAGGAAAAGTCTGGAATAAAATCCTTGTCCTTGTTCCATAGACGGTACCTTTTCTATAGTTCTCATCCTTAGTAAGTGGTTGATTTGTTCTAGAGCGTTTGTTTTTTGGTTTGGTGGTAGGTTTGGCATTCCTCTCTTCCTTGGTAGAGTATGGAAGTGAAACCTGTAACCTTTGTCTATTGTCTGTAAAATCCATTTGTCTCCTGTAATGTAATGCCAGTTTACTGAAAATAAGGCTAGCTTTCCGCCTAAGGGTGCTTCCAGTTGTTCCCTGGTAGGCGGTATCAGAGCCAAGTCACTGTGCCTGTCCTGTGGTAGTGGTAGTAGATGGGTCTGTGGCACTACTTCTCTGGTTGTTAGGCTGCCACTGACGTCCCCTGTAGGCACCTCTGGATTGACCTCTGCCTCTTGGGCGCCTATTTCTGCCTCTCTGTGCTCTGGTGGTGTCTGGAAAGGACCAATTCTTCGAAGGCCAATTTCTACTAAATCTCGGAGGCCGGACCTGTAAGAAATCCTTGACTGTTTGGACAGATTTTGCTTTTTCTTCCACCTTCTTTAACACTTGCTGTGCAGGGGAGCCAAACAAACTGTGTTTCTCCATGGGAGCATCTAGGAGCTTTGAATTTACATGGTCTGGTAAGGATTGCTCTTTTAACCATGCATGCCTTCTGATCACTGTACCAGTCATAGCCGATCTAAAGGAAGCCTCCAGTGCATCATAGCCGCATTTTAAGGAATGATTACCGACCTGCTGAGTGTTATGTACCAAATCCTGAAGGGACTTACGGTCTATAGGTTCAGGAGAGGATAGTTTTTTTATTTAGCTGATCTAACAAAAATTCCTGATACTGAATCATGTGGAATTGACAGTTTAAGGTCCTGGCCGAAAGAGTAGCAGAAGTATAAACTTTTTTACCCCATCTCTCTAATGCTCTAGATTCTCTTTCAGAGGGGAGGGGGTTTTTGGCAGAGGCAGTTGCTACAGCTTTGGGGCCCTGTGAAATAGTTTCAGGATCTGCAATAGGAGCCTTATACAAGTGATAATGTGTGTCCGGGACCCTGTAGTATCTGTCGGGCTTAGCAGGAGCCGGGGAAGAGAGTCAGGGGCAGTACAAGCATCATTAAATGCATCATCCACAACTGTTAGTACTGGAGGAATGGCTAAAGGCCTATGCTGTGGCAAATGTAAAAAGGTCCTTAGCCTCTTCCTAGAATCTGAAAAATCCTGGCCCTGCCATTGAAATTGCTCTCTCATAGCATGCAAGGTTTCCCCAAAAGAAAATTCCTCAGGAGGAGAGGCAGAAGGAATGGAGTCTTCTGCATCAGAGTCCTCATATGGAGAATAAGGGCCTTCTGGAGGATTTGAGTTTTCTGAATCATCAGAGGAATAATCTGTAGAAACTGGCTCAGGGGCTCTGCTCTAGGCCTCTTCTCTGGAGGGGGATGAGAGGCCCTGTCAGGGTGAGGATGGGATCCCCTGATCAAAGAAATGAGATCCTCTGCCAGGCTGAGCATTTGGGAACTAGAGCTAGGCCTGTGTGAGGGGGTTTTAGCAGGCAAGGCCTTAGAAGATTTAGCTGCTTTAGCCCTAGAAAAAGCCTTGATAGACATGGATGCAGGGGGCCTAGCAGCTCCACGTGCAGGAGTAGATATGTCTAAAGGAATAGTATCCGATAAATCCTGGGTGCCTGCTACAGCAGGAGAAATTTCAGTAGCAGATTCAGCCATGCTGTGTGAGGCCTCGGCTGTCGGAGGTATGCTTTCGGCCGAAGGAAGAACAGAGGACTCTGTTTCAGCCGAAACCGAGACACTCGCGGTTGGCTTAACCGTGGTTTCGGCCGAAACCGTGGATGAGTGTCGGTCCTTTTCCTTACGCTTTTTAGCTAACTGTGAAGTCGGAGTCTCCGACGGCATTTTGTAAGCAAAAGCGGGACCAAAAAAACTCCTCCACAAACTCCGACCGACGTCTAAGAGTCCGTCGGTTGAAGGAAGCACAGGCTAGACAAGCTGCTACGTCGTGGTCTGGGCCTAAGCAAGGAAGGCAGTAAGAGTGGAAATCCTTATGAGGTATTTGTTTCCCACAAGTTAAACAATTATTTACTTTTTCTGACATCGGCTGAGGCAAGAAAGAGTCCCCAACGGGGTACTTAGCTTTTAAGAAGTCTTCGGTAGTAGAAATCTCTGGATCTGACCGACCGGCACTTGCGAACAGCTTCTGCTTCGGGCACCGCGCGGCAAGAAAGACGGAGGAAAATGGCGTCGGCTGATGCCTTTATACCAAATTGACAGCAGCTATGACGTCGGGTGAAGTGCGACATCAGCCGAGGCCAGACCCAGACTTTGGAATCCAGCCGACCGAAGGGCTGCCTGAGGCAGGACAACCCATATGTTAGGACTGCAGATGCATCCTTGAAGGACATCTGCAGATCTAAACTAACTCCAGCTAAAGACACCTTACACTGGCCAACTACCTTACTGGTCCCACTATTATTTCACACATCCTACAAAAGCAACAAGATGAATACCATTTCATTATTTAGCCATATACAAATGTGTTCTACTTTGAAAACATTAAAATATAATTATTCTTTAACACACCTTTCCATTTCAACACTTTTCCATTACTTTACTTTATCTAGCCTTTTAACTCATTTCCTCCAGTACAGCTCTTTTTTGTCTGATGAATCATCTATGCAAAAGCACTGACCTTGGTATTAAAAGTTTCCAGAACAGAATGTGGATGTCCATTGTGTCTTATTATTAAGACTGACTTTGCCAGACTAGAATTTGCACTGGTCGTTCCCTGCTTTCGACTATGTGATATCTTTTGAGAGTGTACCTTCAACTTCCAGTGGGTGTGGTTTGAGTAGGGTTACCAGACGTCTGGCAAAAGGAGAACATGTCCACCTTTTCAGCGTTGTGTCCTCCATCTAGCAGGCATGATCTAAAGGCAAAAATGTCTGGCTTTCTTCAATCCCACAGGTACATCACATCAGTGGCAGAGGACTGCCAGGCTGCAGCCAGCCAACTTTCTCCACACACAAACACATACAAATAAAAGAAAACATTAATTCTTTAATTTACACAGTAGTAGCAGTTCGAACTGCTACTACTGTGTAAAGTAAAGTAATGCATTTCTACACGGAATTCAGGGCAGCAAGCATGTGCACTTAAGTTCCACTTCAATAATAATAATTAAAAAAAATGTTTTTTCCGGACTGTCTTAAAAACAGCCCGGATTGAGAAGAACGAAGGCATCTATACAGATGCCCATAAGTCATTGCAGTTTAACCGCAAGAAACAGGAACCTGACAGGACTGCAAAGTCAGCAGTCTGTCATGTAATCTGTATGCGTGATGTGGCTGCTGATTAGCCCTGGTACTCTCACTTTCTCTTATCTCGCTTTAACTGCAAGGGAGACTGTGGAGAAACAGGGGTCGACCGTCGTATTAGTGTTCAAGGTAAGTACTTTTTTTTTCCCCTAGCAGGACCAACCAGATACTAATACTATGTCTGTTTTAACGGCCATTGACTTTTTTTTTTTTTTAATATGCATTATAACCTGGCAGGGAAAACCAGACACTAGGGAGGCAATGTGCTTTGGGGACTGTTGATTTTCTTTTTTTTAATACGCTGGCAGAGTCAACCAGATTCCTATGGTCTGTGTTTTTTTGGGGCTGTTGATGACTTTCTTTCATACCTCTCAACCTCTTAGAGCAAGAAATCTGGACAAAGCCATAAATAATGGAGGGACAAAGGCCCAAAAGTAGGGACAATTTTTAAATATTGCTCTTGCAACTCAATACAACAGACCTTGCATTAAAAAGAAGTTATGTACTCACCATAACATTCCATCAGAGTAGTTATACTTCATTTTTCTGCAACCTGTGGGTATTCGGATTCGAGCCGGCAACTTTTTTTCTAGCATCTGCTCCAAGCTCCGAGCTCCTCCCCCTACCCATAATGCACTACGATCTCCTATCTTCCCTCAGATCAAGTTTGCTGCAACTAAATACATAAGCAACTCAGCCCAATGAACCAAACCTGTATAGACAAAACAAGGTCCAGGAGATGGAGGGAGGGAAGGCTGCAGAAAAATGAAGTATAACTACTCAGATGGAACTTTATGGTGAGTACATAACTTCTTTAACTGAAGTAGTTAACTTCATTTTATCTGCAACCTGTGGGACAGAGTCCCCAGCTACTCCAATCTTGGGAGGTCCCTATGGAAGGATATTCCTGAGTACGGCAGAGGCAAAGGACGCTCTACCCCTAGAAATCAGATCTAATTTGTAATGGGAAATGAAGGTATGTGAACTGGCCAAGGTCACTGCTGTACAAATGTCGTCCAAAGGAACCCTAGACCAAAAAGCAACAGAAGTCGCCGTGGACCTGGTAGAGTGAGCTTTAACAATACCAGGAGGAGATGAACCTTTTGCTTTGTAGACGTGCAAAATGCACAGAGTGATCAATCTGGCCATAGAAACCTTAGAAATAGCCTTGCCCAGAAAGGCTTTGGAAAAGGAAACAAACAACTGGTCAGTCTTGCAGAATGATTTTGTTCTATGAAGATAGAAGCAAAGTTGTCCATGAACCTCTAACAAATGAAGCTTGGATTCACCCTTATTTTGGAAGTTAGGAAAAAAACAGGCAAATTAATGGACTGGCTTATGTTTGCTTCAGATGCCACTTTGGGTAAGAAGGAAGGATTAGTACGGAGAGAGACCCTATCCTTATGGAAGACCAAATAAGGAGGCACGGCAGACAGAGCTTGAAGCTCAGAAACCCTCCTAGCAGATGTAATGGCGACTAGGAAAGCTGTCTTCCAGGATAAAAATTTTAAATCCACCGAAGCTGCAGGTTCGAATGGAGGAGCCACTAATGCCTGTAGGACAAAGGTAAGGTCCCAAGGGGGCACTGAATCCTTAACAGGAGAGCGCAACAGAAAAGTGCCTTTAAGAAAGGCCTTACACAGCCTAGAAGAGGCTAAGGCAATGTCTTCACCAACATGAAAATTAGAAATGGCTGCCAATTGTACTTCCACTGTGGAGGAGCTAGCTCCTTGATGAAAAATGCCAGACAAGAAATCCAACACCGCTGGAACAGGGGCTGTTAAAGGGATCTAGGTTGCTCTGTGAGGCCCAAATGGAAAAACGCTTCCATTTACTGCGATAAAGTTTCCTAGTGGAATCTTTAAGAGAAGCCACCAGAATGGATTTTACCGGGGATGAAAGACTGGTAGTCCTGGCAATCAACGGAACTAGAGCAACCAAGCTGTCAGCTTGAGGCTGCCCAGGTCGGGCAGACGGACACCCAAAGGATGGGAGATTAGATCCGGGCAGGGATTCAGAACCCATGGAGGAGCTAAGAGAGGAGACCAAAGGAATGGGAACCAAACCTGACGAGGCCAGAACTGGACAATGAGGATAACTTTGCACCGCAGTCGGCAAGCTTTCTGAAGAAACTTCGGAATGAGTGGCAATGGTGGGTAAGCATACAGAAGTCCGGGGGGGGCAAACATGGACTAGAGCGTCTCTGGGGGCTTCCCCTGGTGAGGGAATCAGAGCAAAAAAAGTACAGTTGTGTACCTACCATAAAGGCAGATGTTCGAGTGTATTCACTGTTGCAGACTGCGGGTAGCCTGCCAGCAGGATAACCAAAGTGTAATGACTGCAACAGTGAAACATGATGAACATCTCGCTGCACTTCGCATTGGAAGGAGATGCGAAAAGATAGAGGCAAGGCTGACCCCACGCAAGGAATATCTCCTCTGCTGACTGTTTCAGAGACCACTCGTACGGCATCAGAACAGCCAGACTCAATCTGTCCGCTAAAATGTTGGAGCGCCCTGGGATGTGCGTTGCTATCAGAAACCAACCAGTGGAGATAGCCCATTCCCACACTCTCATGGCCTCGCAACATTGGGGATAGGATCTGGTTCCCTCCTGCTTATTGATATACCAGACAACCAACATGCTGTCTAACTGAATTGCAATCAATCCGAGAGGAAGGACAGTGTGAAAGGCTTCCAATGCTAAAAGCACTGCCCTCATCTATAGAACATTTATGTGCAACTTGGTCTCTGACTGGGACCACGTGCCTTGCACTGTCCTTCCCGAACAGTGTCACCCCCACCCGACTTGAGAGGCGGTCATGGTCACTGTGGCTTAGACTGGAGATGACGCTAAGGGGCGTCCTTCTATCATCTCCAGTGAATTTAACCACCAAAGAAGGGACGTCCTGTAGACTTGACTGATCCTGATCGGAAATTCCATGGGCAGGTCTAGCCAAGACCATTGAACAGCCAGAGTCCATTGAAGAACCCGCATATGAAGGCACGCACAAGGGAGAATCGATATGGAGGCAGCCATGGAGCCCAGTGCCCAGAGAAACTCACTCGTCTTTGGAGAATTGAAGTTCGCTATCTGAGCTATGAGGTGCAAGATCCTGTCTGGAGTTAAGAATACTTTCATCTGCAAGGTGTCTAGCTGTGCCCCAATGAAGTCTAAATTTTGTACTGGTTGCAACTGGGATTTCTGAACATTGACTGTAACCCCCAATAGATCTGCCAATCGAATGAAGTAGTCTCGGGTCAGACAAAGCAGACGCTTGTTGGGTGCAGCGAAGAGCCAGTCGTCCAGGTAAGGAAATACCTGAATACTCTGAAGCCTCAGGTGAGCCTCTACAATTGCTATTACCTTGGTGAACACCCTGGGGGGGGCTGTGGTGAGACCGAAGGGTAGGGCTATGAACTGAAAATGACTGGCTCACAGCCAGAAGCGCAGAAACCTCCTGGAGCTTCTGTGGATCTTGATGTGGTAGTAAGCATCCTGGTGGTCTAACGAGAACATCCAGTCGCACTCTCGGAGATAAGGTGGAATGGACTGTACGGTGACCATCCAGAATTTCAGTTTGGCTACAGACAGGTTCAAAGTTGACAGGTCTAGAATGGGCTTGAGGTCTCCTGTCTTTTTTGGCACTAAAAAGAACCTTGAGTAGCAGCCTGATCCGGACTGGTCAGGGGGAGGACCTGTTTGATGGCTCATTTGAGAAGCAGCTTTGAAACCTCTAGAGCTGCGGCTTCCCTGTGAGCGGGTGGAACATTCGGGAGGTGTTTTGGAATATTTGGAGGGGCAACAAATGGGATAGTGTAACCTCTGGATATAATCTACACCACCCAGCGATCTGTCGTAAATGGACTCCCATGCCACTGGGCGTAAGGACAATCTTCCCCTGACTGCCTCCAGAGTAGGACAGCCGGGCAACCCCTCAGAGCTGCTGATCGGGTCTATCAGAAAAAGGTTCCCTAGATCCAAAATTCCTGGGACCCCCTCTACCTCTGGGTCAGCATCGATCCTGTCCCCCTCTACCTCTGGGGGAATAGTTGCCCTGAGAATCCCAGGAAAACTGAGATTTTCAGAAACACATCTTTTGCCCTCTGATTCCTAGAGGAGGACCGCTGAGGGTTAGAGAAGCGGATCCCGATGGCAGACAAAGTCTTCCCGTCCTTTTCGCTCTGGACAAGTGTGTCATGTACTGTCTTCCCGAAAAGGGAAGAACCGTCGTAGGGAGTGTTAATAAACAATGCCTTGAAATGGTCCGCGAACTGACACAACCTGAGCCAGGCATGACGCCTCATGGCTATGCCTGTTCTGGCCACCCTAGCGGCTCCTTCCATGGCATGGGAAAGGAGCTGCATAGACGTGTTTGAGACAGACTTCAGCGTAGACATTTTCGCAGAGAACAACTGTTTGTCCTGCGGCGATAAAGACTCTGGGGGCAACTCAGTGAATTCCGATGCAAGGTCTCACATGTGCCAAACAGTTCAGCGCACGGATTGAAAAGGTCGCTGATGAATAAACGCGCTTCCCAAACCTATCCACCGACCTGGACAACTTGTCTGGAGGGTGGACTGCGGAACTCTCCTGTCCTAGTTCCTTCTTGGTGGCTGCTGCAACCAACATAGCGTCAACTGAGACTCCTTTTGACCAAGGCTGTCTGTCAGAAGGGGGAGATAAAATTTTGTCGGGGCGTTTAGGGATGGGCTCTACAGTATCAGGCTACTTCCATGCTCGCGTCCACCAAGGGGTCCACTGGCGGGGACACCCAGGAAGTAGATTGGCCCATGCCAAAAACCTCCAGGAACACAGACTCATCCCCAAAATGTTTTGGAGCTGACCAACCTCCCCTCTGGCGGAGGATCTCCATGATTTCTCTGAAGGAGAAGTCTTCGGGAGGTGACCTGGGGGAAAGTACAGTTTTGTACCTACCATAAATGTAGATGTTCAAGTGCTAATACAGCTGCAGTCATAACAGATGGGTTCTCCTGCCGTCAGGCGGGTCCTCGGTCGGCCGAATTCCAAAGTCTAGGTCCGGCGTCGGTTGTCATTGCTTTCTTTCCTGACGTCAGTGCGACAGGGGTATATAAGACACAGCCAACGCCATTTTCTTCAGTCTTTCTTGCCCCAGATGTCAGGTGCCCCCAGAAGGAAGGCAATATATATATATATATATATAATTATGCATTACAGTATAATCAATAATCAGTAGTTGGAAGCAAATACACCATAGAAGGATAACCCAATCAAGTTGTAAGATGAGGAGTTAGCCACTAGGTCTGTACCCAGAGGGGAAGGAGGGAGGGAAACCTGGACTGCAGCTGTATTAGCACTCAAACATCTACATTTATGGTAGGTACAAAACTGTACTATGTTCATCGTGCATACAGCTGCAGTCATAACAGAAGGGTAGAATCCCAAAGCTACGCACAGGGTGGTAGGCACTAGGTGGAAATGGGAGGGGACAGAATGCCATGCAACACAGCAGTAGCAAAGCCTGCTCTAGTTTTGGAGTATAAAGGTAGGTGGTAGTGTTTAGTGTAGGTATGCAAAGAACTCCAAATGGCTGCCTCCAAAATATCTTTGGTAGGGACTCCTCTGAGGAAGGCTGCAGAGGTAGCTGTGGCCCTTGTGGAGTGGGATCTGATGCCTGCAGGTACAGATTTACCATGAAAGGAGTAACAAAACCGAATGCAGTGGCCTATCCATTTCGAAACTGTCTGCTTGGAAATTGGCTTCCCTTGAGCTCCTACAGCATAGGACACAAAGAGTTGTTCTGATTTCCTGAAAGGCTTTGTTCTGTCCAAATAGTAACGTAGCTGTCTATGGAAGTCTAAGGAATGTAGCAGCCTTTCCCCTTTGTTTTGAGGATTGGGGTAAAAAGGTAGGTAAGTGTATGGCCTGATTTAAAGCTACCCTGGATACTACCTTAGGCATAAATGACGGGTTGGTTCGTAGGGAAACCCTGTCCTGATGGAAGATGAGAAAGGGCTGCACAGCCATGAGGGCTTGTAGTTCCGAAACCCTACGAGCTGAGGTAATGGCCAGAAGGAAAGCTGTTTTCCAGGACAAATATTACAAATCTGTTGAGGCAGCTGGTTCAAAGGGAGGCAATGTTAATTTTTCTATAATGTAATTAAGATCCCAGGCTGGTATTGGTTGTTTCCTTGGAGGTCTTATATTCTTAGCCCCTCTGAGGAACTGTCTTAAGAGTGGGTGAGAGAATAAGGGTGGATCAGTGTTGTATTCTGCAGAAATGGCTGAGGCATGAATTTTGATGGAGGAAAATGAAAGTCCACTGTTCAACAGCTCAGCTAGATACTGTAATATCTGAGGCAAATTCAGTTTTCTAGGATCCTGGCCTTTTTCCTCATTCCAAGCGCAAAACCGTTTCCATTTTGCTGAGTAAGCCTTTCTAGTAGATGGCCTTCTGGCCTCCAAAATGACATCCTGCACCTCTTTGGAGAGTAGGGTCTGTTGTGGTGTTAAGGAATTTTCCATGCAGCCAGACCGAGTGTTTTCAGCTGACTGTGAAGAGTTTTGTAGCTGTGCTGAGTCAGTAGAAGAGGCATTAGAGGTAGGGTCCAGGGAGGAGTATGTGTTAGGCTCCTCAGGAGTGGGTACCAGTGTTGTCTTGGCCAGTCTGGAGCAATCAGTATCATCT
Source organism: Protopterus annectens (assembly GCF_019279795.1). Taxonomy (NCBI): domain Eukaryota; kingdom Metazoa; phylum Chordata; order Ceratodontiformes; family Protopteridae; genus Protopterus; species Protopterus annectens. Next base: position 1,308,475,558 of record NC_056745.1, on the reverse strand, counting down.
TCGGTCTGTCTGCTCTTGCTTTCAAGAGCACCTTGGGCAGAAGAGGCAAAGGTGGGAAGGCGTAAACTGTCCGTGCTGCCCAACTGAAAGAAAGGGCGTCCACTCTCCAGGCCTTTGGATGGAAGGTCCTTGAGCAGAACTTTGTCAATTGATGATTCCTGTGGGTGGCAAAGAGATCTATGTCTGGCCTTCCCCACGCTTGGATTATCTTTGTAAAGACTTGAGGATGCAACTTCCATTCATGTGGGTCTGTCATATTTCTGCTTAGATTGTCTGCCAGCGTGTTTTCCAATCCTGGCAGGTACTGTGCTTGAAGTTCGATTTGCCATTCCAGAGCCAAGTTCCAAAGTGACATGGCTAGCCTGCACAGGGGGTATGAATGTGTTCCTCCTTGTTTATGTACCACATTACTGTGGTGTTGTCTGTTCTTATCAATAATTGCCCTGGATGCAGGAGGTCCTTGAAAGCTGTAATTGCATTTATCACTGCTAGCATTTCCTTTTGATTGATGTGAAGGTGCTTTTCCTTTTGGGACCATTTGCCCTGAATGCACCTGTCTGTCATGTGTGCCCGCCAGGCGTAGTCTGAGGCGTCTGTTGTGATGACTTGATTTGATTGAGGCTTGCAGAATGGTAGACCTGTGTTTGTTTGGGATGCTTGGGCCCACCATAGAAATTTCTTTTGCAAACATGGTATTATTGGTATTATTGTTTCCAAACTGTGGCTGTGTTGAGACCAAAGGTTTTTTAGGTACCATTGAAGTTTCCTCATATGCAACTTTGCACATGGGATTAGAAGAATGCAAGATGCCATGAAGCCCAGAGCCTGCAGGATTTTCCTTGCAGTTAGCCTGGTACAATTTGCTAGTATTTTGAAGTACTGAGTTAATTGCCCCTGTTTTTCTGGCGTAAGATAGGCCATCTGGGTGTTTGTGTCCAAGTTGGCACCCAGGAAAGTTATTTTCTGAGATGGTGTTAGCCTGGATTTCTCTTTGTTGACTGCGTATCCCAGAGAATTCAATAACCGTGTTACATAAGCCAGATGTTCCAGAAGTATGTGTTTGCTGTCCGCTTCGATCAGGCAATCGTCCAAATAAGGGTAAATTGGTATCCCTTGAAGTCTGCAGTAAGCAATTACTGATGCCAGGCATTTCGTGAATACTCTGGGCGCAGTAGATAAGCCAAAGTGCAATGCACAGAATTGATAGTGGATTGAACCTGCAAGAAATCTGAGGTATCTTCTGCAGCTTTGTCTGATTGGGACATGCAGGTATGCCTCCTTGAGGTCCAATGTTACCAGCCAAGACTCCTTGCCCAGCATGGGAAGAAGCTGCTGTAAGGTGAGCATCTTGAATTTTGGTACGAGTAGAAATGTGTTTAGGATGGATAAGTCCAAAATGGGTCTCCAGTCGGTTCCTTTCCTTGGTACCAGGAATAGTCTGGAATAAAAACCTTGACCTTGTTCGTGAGTAGGTACCTCTTGAATAGCTTTCATGTCCATGAGCTTTGAAATTTGTATTTGAGCCTCTGCCCTTTGATTGTGTGGCAGGTTTGGCATGTCTCTCATTTTTGGAAGAGTGTGAAAAATCTGTAGCCTCTGTTTATAATGTTCAGGATCCATTTGTCTGCTGTGATAATATGCCAATTTTTTGTAAATAATGCCAGCTTTCCTCCCAAGGGTGCTGCCAGCTGAGACTTGCTTGGCATGAAAAGAGGAAAGTCCTTGCTTGCCATTGTCTGCCTCTATATGATCCTTGAGATTGTCCTCTGCCACTTGTACGCCTGTATCTACCTCTTTGGGGCTTGTCCGTGGCTGGAAAGGACCAGTTTTTTGAAGGCCAATTTCTGCTAAAATGTGGTGGTTGAACCTGTAGAAAAGCTTTGACGGTTTGCATAGATTTAGCTTTTTCTTCCATCTTCCGTAGTATCTCCTCAGCATTAGTACCAAATAATACACCCTTTTGTAAAGGAGCATTCTAGTAGTTTAGCTTTAACATGATCAGGCAAGGTTTGTTCCCCAAGCCAGGCAGGTCTACGAATGACTGATCCTGTAACAGCAGCTCTACTTGAGGCCTCTAGAGCATCATAGAAACATTGTAAGGTGCGTTTACCCACTTGTTCTGCACTATGCATCATATCCTGCAACTCCTTCAAATCTGGTCGTTCAGGTTGTGACATTTTATTCCTTAATTGTGATAACAGAAACTGCTGATATTTAAGCATATGGAACTGACAATTTAAGGCCCTCATGGCTAGGGTGGCCGAGGTATATACCTTTTTTCCCCACCTTTCTAAGGATCTAGACTCTCTTTCGGAAGGTAGTGGATTCTTAACAGTAGAGGCCTTCTATCCCTTGGGGCCTTGAGAAATGGTTTCAGGGTCAGCATTATGGCTTTTGTAAAGAAATTGGTGAGAGTTAGGAACTCTGTAGTACCTATCAGGCTTGACTGGGACAGGAGGCAAGGAATCCGGATTAAGGCAAGCCTATGAGTAAACATCATCAAGTATGTCCAAGACAGGAGGTATCGCCAGAGGTCTGTGCTGAGGCAGCAAAAGAAATTCCCTAAGTCTTTTCTTGGAATCAGAAAAGTCTTGGCCTTCCCAATGGAAGTGTTCCCTCAAGGTATGCAAGGTTTCCCCAAAAGAAAAATCCTCAGGTGGAGATACAGAAGGAATTGACTGCTCTGCATCAGAATCTTCAAAAGGGGAGTACGAGTGTTGCTCTACATCAGAATGTTCTGAAATAATGGAGCCCTGGTCAGAAGAGGGGGAATCTTCCTCCACTCTGGGTCTCTTGTCCGGAGGGGGTTGGGAACCCCTGATAAGAGTAATTAAATCCTCAGCCATTTTTAGCATCTGCTTTTTAGGCATGGGGCCTGGAGATGGGCCCTGTGCAACAGGCCTCTTTGGATGCATGGCTGATTTGGACTTAGTAAAGGCCTTTATGGAAAAGGAAGATGAGGGTCTAAAGACACCATGGGTGGAAGTGGACCTGTCCACATTAGGAGGCTCAACACTCACAGTGGCTTCGGTAGCTGTAGTCTGGGTATGGGCCGAGGCACCTGCGGTCTCGGTTACAGAAGACACCGCCAGAGAAGTGTCGTCGGTAGTCAGGGGCTGCGTAGGTGCCTCGCTGAGAACCGGACCACGTGTAGCCGGTTTTGGCGTGGTGTCGGTGGGGACCGCAGACCTCGCATGTCGGTCTTTGTCCTTGCATTTTTTGGACAAAACGGTAGTCTGAGTCTCCGATGACATTTTATAATCAAAAGCTTTACCAAAAAAGTGCTGGGCGAACTCCGCCCGACGCTTAATAGTGCGTTTATTGAAAGTAGTGCAAAAGCGACAGCCCGAGACGTCGTGGTCTGGGCCTAAACAAGGTATACAGAGGGAATGGAAATCCTTATGAGGTATTTGCTTCCCACAAGAAATACAATTGTTAACTTTGTCTGACATCGGTCTGAGGCAAGAAAAGTTTCCCCAACGAGGTACTTAGCTTTAAAGAAGACTTCGGTTTCCAAATTTTCGTAATTTCAGGAGCTGGCCGACCGGCACTTGCGAACTGCTTCTGCTTCGGGCACCGCGCGGCAAAAAAGACTGAAGAAAATGGCGTCGGCTGTGTCTTATATACCCCTGTTGCACTGACGTCAGGAAAAAAAGCGACGACAACCGACGCCGGACCTAGACTTTGGAATTCGGCCGACCGAGGAACCGCCTGACGGCAGGAGAACCCATCTGTTATGACTGCAGCTGCATGCACGATGAACATCCTTCTTCTTCATCTAAGTCAGTGTCCGTAGTGAGGGACTCTGGGGAGTCAAAGTGCTTCCTTTTGCACTTGTGATTGTGGTGACCCTCTTCAGTGGTACTCTCAGAAGAGGACGTGTGAGCTGCAGGGGGTTCCTCAGGGGAAATAAACTGGGGATCCTCTGGCACGGGCTGTCCCCAAGACAGGATGAAGGGAGTCGTCGCCAAATACAGGGGTGCCTGGGTGGAATTCGAGGGGATGGGCTGGGGTCTCAATCCCTGGGAGAGAACCCTCTCCACAACTTCGAAGGCCGAAGGAGAGCGCACCTCCTTGGCACCCAGCAAGGAAGACGCCCTCCCCAGATCCGAAGCAGGGACCGGAGCCGAAGCAAGGGTAGCCTGATGTCCGAGGAAACGGGAGGATCCCAAAAAGACAGAGCTGAAGAACCCATTCCCTCTGGTCTGACTCCCTGTCCGCGGCTCCGAGAGTCATTCGGATCCGAACTAGTCGGATAAGAGGAACTCAAGGTAACAGCCGGAGTAAAGGTTGGGGGAACCATCAGCGCCGAGCTACCAGCTCTGAAAACACTCAGATCCAAGAACCCCGAAGCCAAAGCACAGATCTGGGAAGGAGAGATGTGGCAGAAAAAGGGCATGGAGGTTCCCCCTCCAGAGGGAGAGGGGCCTGGCAAGACTCCCATCTGTATTTGGGTCTGAATGAATCTCTGCATCATCCTGTCCATGTCCAAGTCTGATAAGCTCAGAGTCGATCGCAAAGAAGCCACTGACTCAGATCTGGCTGGTCTGCGCAATGAGGGGGAGGAAGGCCTCGGATCCGAAGGTTCCAACGGTTCCGGTGAAAAACGAGGAGACCAGAGCCATGCAGAAATTGGCCTCATGGACTTATAAGGGGGACTAAGGAAGAGCTCCCTGTCCAGGGATCTCTTGCAAGGTCTGTCACTTTTTTTGTCCCTATCCTCCTTGCGCCTTTCTCTGTCCTTCTCCTTGTCAGCTAGACTGACTGTAGCTATTTCCTTGCTTGACCCAGCACCAGAAGAAGAGGGAGTCCCTGTCTGGGTGGGAGGTTGAGTACTAGGTACCGAGGCCGTGGCAGATTCCAGCATGGATGCAGGGAGAAGACCTTTAGCTACTAATCTGGCCTTCCAATCCCTGAGGGCTCTAGGACTGAACCCAGTGCAGATAGCACATTGTGTTGACAAATGTGACACTCCCAAACAAATAACACAGAGTGTGACCATCAGCTGGGGAGAGCTTATGGCCACCCACTGTGCATTTCTTAAACACAGATTTTGGCTGATCAGCCATAGTCCTGCACCAAAAACCACTACCTACTAAATCACCACACACACAACACACATAGGGGAAGGGCAGGCCTAACAACTACTCTACCGAGTTTTACAACAAAAACTTTTTTTTTTTTTTCGACTAACCGATGAACAAGCGATATACTAGTGGGGGAGGAAGGAAACAATCAACTCAGACACACTAAGAGATTAAGTACTAATAAAACTTACTATCCCTGAGCTCAGAGCATAGGAGACCACGATGCACACTACTGGTGCGGCGAACGAGATTGGAGGGAAGGTAGGAGATGGTAATGCATTATGGGTAGGGGGAGGAGCTCTGAGCTTGCAGCAGATGCTAGAAAAAAAAGTTGCCGGCTCGGATCCGATACGGATCCAAATACCCACAGGTTGCAGATAAAATGAAGTTAACTACTTCAGATCATAAATTTTCTGAAGGTTATGAAATCTGAAACTCAAATGTCTGACATTAATGATTTGACAGAAAACCACAATCTTATGAGAAACAGACCTAAACTATGAGGCAAAAATCTGTACAGTTGAGAAGTATGCTTTCTTTTTTGAATATATCCTAGCAGGGTTCACCAGACATAGGGAGGCAATGTGTTTTGGGGACGGTTGATGATTTTCTTATTTTAACATAACACACTGGCATGATCAACCAGATGCTACTGGTCGGTATACTTTGGGGGCTGTTAATGAATTTCTTTTTCTTCTGAAATATAATATCCTGGCAGGTGTCAAAGATATACTAGCTATGCAGTGTGTCCTGGGGGGCTGTATGCAGATGGCTTTTTTTTTTCCCAACTTAATATCTTTTTGCAGGGCTAGCCAAGATGCATTAGAAAGCTTTGTCAATGTTTTGTTGTTGAAACAAACTCTACTCTTGCATGAGTAAAGTGTGTATAGGTAAGTAAGATCACGTGCAAGTTCCTGGCTATGTAATGTGAAAGTAGTACAGTAATGAAACTGCAGTCTTTTATTTTGTAGGCTCAAAGCAGATTCCTTGGGTAGGCATTTGGGATGACGGCAATGCCTACGGACAAATGGAATGACTGCAGTTCTGGCTTGCTTTGCAAGAGTAATGTGCATTTGAGTGAAGTAAGATCATCCACAAGCTCTGAACTCCAAGTATTGTTTATGTGAAAAAAAAAGAATACTTACCTTGATGTCAGTGTCTTCTTTTTGTTGTTTTTAATATTGCAAGATCAAATCAGATACTGTGAGTGGGGGGGTGGGCAGTGGAGATTGGAGCTGTGTGTGAAACAAACAATTGGCCCTGCGGTTTACTGTTAATTCCAGATTTGCAAAACTAGTACTTTTCTGCCCGTACTTTAAGATGACTAAAATAATTAGCAAGTTTGAGTAATTCTTAATTTATGCCATTTCCTATCTAGTCACTATGCTGAATGTTTGTTAAAAATGGTTTTAATATGTTATAGCTCTTCTCCCTGGACCTATGCTGAAAAGCCCCCCCCCCCACACACACACTAAAACCAGTTGCAGAAACCCGGGTAAACAAAAGTAAAATAAATAAAATTAAATGTGTCTTTGGCTGGCACACACAAGCTGTGACCAATGTTTCTGTCAACAAAATGAAAGTAATGCAAGTATGCCACCCAACTGTTACTATTACTTCTGCTTTAATCCTGACAGGGTAAAAAGCAGCTACTTTAGTTAGGTAATGGGGGTTTTGTGAATGAAATGAGTCGACTAGTCTTGCTGTTTACTGTTGTAATTGTGGCTTTGCAAGAATAAATGTGTATTTGGCTAAAGTCATACAAGCCTGTAACTACAGTTTTTGTGCAACAGAATAAATTAATGGAATAATCGCTATTTTCGTTTTAATCTTGGCAGGGTCAAAGCAGAAACTTTACGTTGGTAATTGATATGATGGCTGTACTTGGATGAAATGTTTGGTACAATAGCCTTGGTGCAATAATTCTGGCTTTGCAGGACTAATGTGTATTTACATGAAACATGGTAGAACGGAAATTCTGTCTATTTGCATGCATCAATTCAATACAGCAATGAAAATATTACTGATGCTGGCAAAGTCAAATCACCTACTTTAGGATAGGTAATGGGTACCGGGGGGGGGGGGGGGGGGGGCTATTTCTAAGTGAAATGAGTGGTCCTACTATTTTCTGTTATAATTCTGCTTCTGCAAGACTGCTGCGCATATGAGTGCAGTGAGCTGGGGCGGGTACAAGCGCTGACCTTTGGCTAAAATATATGTGAAAGCAATAATATAAATGTCTTTTTTTGAAGTCTGTACTGACTACCTGACAGAGATACTACATAAAAGTGTGGCTACCACAGGTGTGAATCAGGTAAATATTATGCACTGAAGTGTAAGGTTTATACTACATACGGCAAAGCGTATTTTACCTGGGCTTAGCATCCTGACCCTGGCCTGCATTTGTGCAAAAGTTTTCTTTAAATGTACTTTATATCTGTATCCCAACTATCTGTTGAACACAAGCCTACCATAGCATGTGCTGTAAATAATTTCAGTTTCTATTTGTAGCAAATCTGCCAGAGTTTGTGTTGCAAATAACTGCTTGTAAATATTTGCTTTTCATTTCATGTAAACTTCAGCATTGCTGCCGACAGGTTTCTGCTCATTTTATGCTACTGCTTGTAAATATTTGCTTTTCATTTCATGTAAATTTCAGCATTGCTGCTGACAGGTTTCTGCTCATTTTATGCTACTGAAGTTGTATCTGTGCTGTACTAGTGTAGTTGTCCGTATTAAAGTCTGCAGTTAAGAGTCTCATTGTTTTGTAACTATTCTTCCACTCATTTAAATTTTCAGTATTCTTTTAAATAATTTCTATTAAAAACCTCATTCCAAATCCTACTTATTATTGTACAACTTAATCTTTAATCTCCTAGGTCAATGATGTCAGACATTTTAAAACTACAAATGAGGAAAGTTCCTCGTAATGTGGTATACTTGAGATGTATTATACTGCAAGCCTTCTAGCTAAAGATTTTAGCAGTTGTTTCACATGTTGTGTTTTGCTCCATATTTTGAGACGCAATGAAGCATTGCTCCACTTTTGGAAAAATGGGGGTTGGTAGCTATGAATGATCTCACTGAGTATAGTTTATGAAGTCATATTACAGTATAAATTATCGTATATAATTGTGGAAGATTTTATTAATGCAACTAATATAAAATGTCATAATGCACTTTACAGTCACTTTAAAATAAACAAGTTTGAGCACTACATTGAGATATATCCTTAAATAGATATGTGGTGCATGATGGTGTTGTGAGCCAGAGCACAAAAGAAAGCACATCTTTTCTAGAAGGAAGCTTAAATAAATCCCGTAATGAAAGCTAGAAACACGGCCACAGTGTTGCTTAGAAAGCATTCTGACAAGTGTCAGGCAATTATGGAAGGGGTGTGGGTTATGATGAGATTTACTTAACCATGCAAAAGTTTGGTCAGGACTATGTAGCCCAAATAACCAGGTGTAACGGCCAGACATGGGCAGAACTCACCATAAACTTTGTCAAGGACCATTGCTTAATTTTTAAACTTTTTCTACAGTATTTAGTAACTTATTAAATAGAACTGGAAGACAGAGTAAATATAAGCTCTAATTTTATATTGTTTAAAGCTTTATGTTATAATTTATCAGCATTTGTTTGCCAGGATGCTGACCACAGTTTTCAACATCTTGGCAACAAGAAATCTGACTAAAGCCTTATGAGCGTACACCGAACAGCACGGCTTTGATTGGCTAGGAGAAAATAATGCATTAAATCTCCTTCGCTGCACAGTTTCCAGAGAGGGTCAGAGACCATGTGTGTGCAACATTTTATACTTCTGTAACAGTCCTGTATCTTTTTATTGGAGTCTTATCTAAAAATGTCATCCAGCAGTAACACTAACAAGAGGAAATGCAAATTCTCAGACCACATGAAAATGAAGTATTCGTGCTTTGGTGAAGGATGCACTGAAAACTAAGCTAAGTGTTTGGTTTGTGATTCTTACATGTCCATTGCAAACAAGGGTACCAATGACTTAGACATGTTACCAACAAAAATCACAAACTTGGTAAAGACATCTGCAAAAATCACATCATTTTTTAAACAAAATATTCAGAAGAATCTTTGAAGACATGTGCTGCCGAAGCAACATTAGCGTTTTATACTGTCGTCCATCAGTCATATAAATCTATGGATTGCACTGCTGGTCTAATGCATAGGCTGTTTTGGTGACTCCAAAACTGCTAAAAATATTACATGTGCCAGGACAAAAACGGAGGCAATTATAAACAATGTCATTGGTCCTCACACTATTATGGAAGTAGTAAAGTCATTAAATGGCATTAACTGCTTTGGAACTGCAACAGATGCCAGTAACCATGGTGTAGAGAAATTATCCCCAATAATCATTCAGTATTTTAATTGGAAAGCTAGTGGAACTCTGTCTAGATTACTTGCACTGGGCATCATGCCAAATTAATTGAAAACACCAGCTCCAGTATGAAAAAGTCTTGCATGTATAAAAAGTTAGTTTAAACTGAAACGGCACTCTTGATGTATTATCCAAAAGGTTGATTCAATAAACAGTAGCAATTGCTTTTAAAAGGGAAAAAAACTTTATTTACCAATGATGAAGTTAAGTGCGTTTCGTCCCACAAGTTGTGGGACTTCTTCAGACAAACAGAACTGTTATTAGGTTTAAATACTGTCGTTGGCGCCAAATTACAAGCGCCGTTGCTAGGTAACTGACAACAAATGTCCAACAACAAATATCAATCCAATCTGATGGTGTAAACAATGTATCATGACGGTCATCTAGATTAATAATTATTGTACACAAATAAACCCGAATTACTTTCTATACTAAATAAAACAATAATACAATAATAATTCAAGATGATACCATTGTTGCCATTAAAATATACATCTTAGAACTAGATAGATGCATGGCAAACCATCTGTCTAAATTCATTTTACTACTTAAACATTATTTAGTACATAATAATATGTCAAAATATACATATAACAATCTACATTGTTCTATTCTGTAAAAGATAAGACTAAAAGATGTATACGAAATATAAAACTATATATAAAACCGATCACAAATGTTATAGTTAATCACACACCTGGGATCACTACTGTAAAGCACACATGCCCACAAATTGTGTGTGCTAATAATTACATATACTAAGTTTGCTATATTAGTGTTAATACTTTGAAAATATTACACAAATACTCAAGTTTAACCTACTAAAAAATATGAATACACTAATGATTCCTGACAATTTTCTCAGTTGATTATATTTAAATGTGTACACTTTAAAACTAAATAAACAAACAAGTTGGTTCGTCGTACAGTAATGAACCTGTACATTGAATCATCAATATTAAAAATTACTGAATAAATAAAATAATACTCTGCCTGTTAAAACACACACAGGACAACTGTTATTGCAAAAATCATTACCACAAGTGTGTGACTGTCCCAAAAAGTCTCTATAATATAAAGTAATGTAACTTAGAAACCTCACTGAAATAGCCATCAAAATCTGATCGTATAACAATATATTAACGTTGCAAACTCTTTAACTTCAAAATGGGATACAATGATATTGTTTCATTCAATCCAGGGAGGCATTAGCAAAACAACTTATCTGCCAATTTAACTCTAACACTTCCAAGAGTACTTGGTAAGGTCCTTCGCGACGGTCTGATGTTATAGTATCAACAGCTCTAAATAAGAAAGTACGGTTAGTATTTTCAACAACATGTTTAGCCAATGCATTGTCTGTTTTCTTTTTCTTAATAGCATATAGGTGCTCATATACCCGCTCCCTTAACTTCCTGTCAGTCTTCCCAAAGTAGAATGCAGGACATAACTGACACTGAGCAAGGTAAACCACTCCTGATGATGAACAATTAAATGTACGTTTTAGGTGGTAAGTGACATTCCTGATGTTAAAACTATCTCCTGTGTTCATGTAAGAACAATATTTACACATATTACAATGGAACATACCTGTTCACCATGACAATGTACTGATATTACTTTGTACAATTTGTTTAAGATTTCTTCCTATTTTTCCATATTATTTTTGGTTTTGACGGGAGTTTTTTTTACTAACAACATTGTCATTCGTAATGATGATCCAATTTTTGTTCATAATCAAAGTAATAATGTCACTATCTGAGCTAAAAGGAGTAATAAAAGCTAGTTTTACCAATGAAGTATCCATAGTACAAACAATGGATGGCTGTTGAATAATGCCACCAAGAATAGGTTGGTAATGTGCCACTCTCTCTTTTAATGGTTACCTCTTGTATCAAATCATCTACAAGTTGTTTAGGATAACCTCTACTCATAAACATATTTCCTAACAGTTTACATTCTTTGTAAAAATCTTCATTCCTAGAGACCATTCGAGCTGCACGTACTAATTGACCTTTTATCACCGATTTTTTCTGATAAAAAGGGTGGCTACTACTAGAATGTAAAAACTTATTAGAATACATTTCTTTCCTGTGTATATTAGCATAATCAACTGAGAAAATTGTCAGGAATCATTAGTGTACTCATATTTTTTAGTAGGTTACACAGAGTATTTGTGTAATATTTTCAAAGTATTAACACTAATATAACGAACTTAGTATATGTAATTATTAGTACACACAATTTGTGGGCATGTTTTATATATAATTTTATATTTCGCATACATCTATTAGTCTTATCTTTTACAGAATAGAACAATGTAGATTGTTATATGTATATTTTGACATATTATTATGTACTAAATAATGTTTAAGTGGTAAAATGGATTTAGACAGACGGTTTGCCATGCATCTATCTAGTTCTAAGATGTATATTTTAATGGCAACAATGGTATCATTTTGAATTATTAATGTATTATTGTTTTATTTAGTATAGAAAGTAATTAGGGTTTATTTGTGTACAATAATTATTAATCTAGATGACCGTCATGATACATTGTTTACACCATCAGATTGGATTGATATTTGTTGTTGGACATTTGTTGTCAGTTATAGAAAGTAATTAGGGTTTATTTGTATACAATACTTATTAATCTAGATGACAGTCATAATGATACATTGTTTACACCATCAGATTGGATTGATATTTGTTGCTGGACATTTGCTGTCAGTTACCTAGCAACGGCGCTTGTAATTTGGCGCCAACGACAGTATTTAAACCTAATAACAGTGGTTGTTCTGTTTGTCTGAAGAAGTCCCACAACTTGTGGGACGAAAAGCGCTTAACTTCATCATTGGTAAATAAAAGTTTTTTTCCCTTTTAAACGCAATTGCTACTGTTTATTGAATCAACCTTTTGGATAATACATCAAGAGTGCCATTTCAGTTTATACTGGAGCCGGTGTCTTCAATTTGTTTTTACTAGTTTTTGCAGTTTCCATTGTATCATGCCAAATGAAGCACCGGAAATGGTATGTTATTACCCGATGGAAAACCTTGAGAAATACAGTCTGTCGTCAAAATGCTCACGTTTGCAGGAGACAATGCAAACGTAAACTTTGAGGGCATCAACAGGAAAGCAAGCAAGAATGTTTTTTCACAATTAAAAAGAGCCCTGGATGTCCAGCCCATGTTCTTCACAACTGTATTAGACATGCTGCAGATTTAATGTCAGCTGATGCTGACGATGTTCAACTATTTTTCTGTAAATACTGTTTGCACTGAGGCTCTAAAAGATTTCTGTGCATTCGTTGATGTTAACTATTAGCAGTTACTATACCACAGCAAAACCAGACAGCTCAGCCCATTTCCAGCAATTGAGAGGCTGTTGCAGTTATTCTTTGCGCTGAAAGCACACTTTCAGAGCATAAAATCAGCCACCAGTGCTGATAAAGAATTCTTTCAAGAACAGTTTTTCAGAAGTACATTTGTGTTTTTTGGCATTCGCTGATGTCAGTACTTCAGGCAAAAACTGCAGCTACTGAAAAGGAAGAAACATCGGCACTGGAGGTTTGTAGCATCCTACAGTCGACAAAGCAAACTCTGCTAAAGAGACAGAATGAAACTTATCTCCCTGAAAGTGAGAGAATTTCTGAAATAATTGCGTGAAGACGGCAGAGATGAAGAATGCAAGTCATTCATGACCGAGGTTCAATCCGTGCACCAAGGGTGCAGTGATTATTTGGAAAAGTAGATTACATCCTTGGATGAATTTTCAGTGCTTTCGTTGGATGGTTTTAAACAACGTGAAAGACCGTACACGTTCGATGATCTGTTGCCATGCATACACTATACGAACGAAAAGGGTATTGCTGTAGACGATGTGTACAGTTGTTTGACCAGTACTGCAAACTGTACAGTTGTTTGACCAGTACTGCAAACTGAAATCATTCATAGGACAGAAAGATGACAAGTTTTTTGACAGTCTCCTTCATGAACAGTGGTGTTCACACTTTCAAAGTTGTGCAAATGAAGCCACTTATTCAGAGCTGCTTAAAATCTGCGAACTTTAATTTTGCATTCCTGGACACAATGCCAACGTTGAAAGAACATTTTCCTTGATCAACACAGTGCACAAAAGAGACAGACTGTCTATTGACTCTGTCAGAGGAATTCTTCTTACAAAATACAGTTTTAAGAACTTTTTTTGATTGGAGTTCCACGTCTATGTTGCCGAGAATAATGAACTGCTGTGAAAAGTCTTTTGCTATAACTTTTAATTCTGATGACTCGTTTTGTGACCTGTCAAATTAGTTGTTTTTAAAGTTTTCATTGTAACACACAGTCCAATTGTAGCTCCCCTGCCGTGGTTACATGATGTGGTTGACAACAAGTTCAGAAAGCACTACAAATTCATACTGTATCTTGGATCAGGATCATTATTAGGCAGGCATATTGTTGTAAAACAGAAGATGGTCTATTAACTGAAAGAAAGTCAGTTTTAGGTTTATGGAGTCCTGTTATTTTAGTTTCTACATTTCAGGGCATGCTCAAGGAACATTTTGGTTTAAATTAGTAAGACGAGGATGTGACAGCCTATGGGTGCAATATACTGTTTGGATTTGCATGTACTCTGGTATTAAGCTTCTGCATTTATGAGCAGTAACCATCTAGCAATACCATTACACGAAAAAAAAAAGCAACATGCCTTAACTCTTGAGTACTTTAAAGATATGAACCTGTTCATTAGTGGATTAGTTACATTTTCTATGAAACTATTCAGTGGTGAATTGATTACTTTCTCCATCAACCTGTTCAGTAATAAATTGGTAATTTTGTCCCTGAAGCAAACTACCAGGTTAATGTAATTACACACTGCAATGTTACTGTACAGCAGTCCAGGTGCCCCATGTGTCAGTTAGGAATTATTTGTAGCAGCACTACACTGTCTTTCTTAAGCAGAAAGTACAGTTGTGTACACTTACCATAAATGTAGATGTTCAAGTGTATTCACTGTTGCAGTCATTACATTTGAGTAATCTGCTGACGGGTTGCCCTCAGTCGGCCTAAATTCCAAACTCTTGGGTCCTGCGTCAGTTGCAGTCTTCTCTTCCATGACATCAGGTCGTCAGGGGTATAAAACATGCAGCCAAAGCCATTTCCTTTAATTTTTCTTGCCCCGATGTCAGGTGCCCCCAAAAAGGTAGCAATATTTTATATATATATTTTATATATATATATATATATATATATATATATATATATATATATATATATATATATATATACACATACATACATACATATACACACATGCATCAATATAAACTTTACCTTCATCTACAAGCAAATAAACCACATAGGTTGTAGAAGATAGAGAAGGAAAGATGAACTGTACAAAGACAGGGGGATAGCGGGAGGGTAACCTGGACTGCAACAGTGAATACACTCAAACATCTACATTTATGGTAAGTGTACACAACTGTACTATGTTCTTCGTGTTTCACTGTTGCAGTCATTACATTTGGGTAGAATGGTTGGGAGGCTGGAGCTAAATAGCACTAGGTGCGGCTATACGGCCCTGCAGCACTGCAGTGGCAAAGCCTGCCCTGGACTTAGAGTAGAGAGACAAATGGTAATGCTTTGTAAAGGTGTGAACAGAACTCAAAGTAGCAGCCTCTAGAATGCCTTTGGTTGGTACTCCTATGAGAAAGGCTGCTGAAGTAGCGGCAGCTCTGGTGGAATGAGACCGAATGCCCTTGGGCACAGGTTTACCATGGTGTAAGTAGCAGAAAAGTGCAGTTTTGTACCTACCATAAATGTAGATGTTCGAGTGTACACCCTGCTGCAGTCATCAGACTTGGGTTATCCTGTCGTCAGGCGGTCCCGCAGTCGGCCGGAATTCCAAAGTCTTGGTCCGGCGTCGGTTGCTGTAGCTTCTTCCCTGACGTCAGTGTGCCAGGGGTATATATAATGCATCTGACGCCATTTTCTTCAGTTTTTCTTGCCCCAGATGTCAGGTGCCCCCAAAAAGGTGGTCAGTAATTAGTACCAAATTAAGTCATTTTTGCACAAACACAAAATCCCTCTAGCTATAAGCAAATACATCAGGAAGGTATTGTAGAGATTTAGCCGGTAAGATCAGAGGGGATGGAGGGAGGGTAACCTGAACTGCAGCAGGGTGTACACTCGAACATCTACATTTATGGTAGGTACAAAACTGTACTATGTTCATCGTGTTACCCTGCTGCAGTCATCACACTTGGGTAGAATCCCAAAGCTAGGGATGGGTGGAGGAGTTATAGAGGGTTAGAGGAGGCTAGAAGGCCCTGCAGAACTGCAGTGGCGAAGCCAGCCCTAGTCTTACAGTAAAGTGGCAAGTGACAGTGTTTGGTAAAGGTGTGTACTGAACTCCAAGTTGCAGCTTCCAAAATCTCCTTGGTTGGAACCCCCCTGAGGAAGGCTGTAGATGTAGCTGTTGCCCTGGTAGAGTGGGGCCTAATGGTAGCAGGAATTGGTTTTCCATGATGGGTATAGCAAAAACGAATGCAATGTCATATCTATTTGGAAATGGTTTGTTTTGATATAGCCTTCCCTTGTGAAGCTGTAGCATAGGATACAAAGAGCTGGTCAGATTTTCTGAAAGCCTGAGTTTTGTCCAAGTAGTAACGAAGTTGCCTGTGAATGTCCAAGGAATGCAGGAGTCTTTCTCCTTTGTTCTGTGGATTTGGGAAGAAGGTGGGTAAGTGAATGGTTTGATTTAAAGCCACACTGGAAACCACCTTAGGCATGAAGGATGGATTAGTTCGTAGAGAAACTCTGTCTTGATGGAAAATGAGGAAAGGTTCCACTGCCATTAGTGCCTGCAGCTCTGAAACTCTTCTAGCTGAAGTTATTGCTAGCAGCAGGGCAGTCTTCCATGATAGGAACTGTAGATCTGTAGAGAAAGCTGGTTCAAAGGGAGGTAGCGTAAGCTTTTCCAGAACAAAACTGAGGTCCCATGTTGGCGTAGATGCTCTCCTGCGGGGCCTAATGTTTTTTGCCCCTCTGAGGAACTGCCTTAGAAGTGGATGCGAAAATAAGGGTGGTTCCGTGTTGTAGTCGGCTGAAATAGCTGATGCATGGATTTTAATGGATGAAAAAGAAAGTCCTTTGAGCAACATCTCAGTTAAATACTGTAGAATCTGAGGCATGTGAGGCTGAGGTGTGTTTTGGCCTTTAGCTTGGTTCCAGGCACAAAACCTTTTCCATTTGTCCGAATAGGCCTTCCTGGTGCTGGGCCTCCTAGCTTCCAGAACATCATCCATAACTGCTTGGGAAAGAGGAGCTGGCTGGATGCTTAGGTGATCTGCCATGCAGCCAGATTTAAGGTTTTGAGCTGGCTGTGAAGAATCTGACTGTTTTGCTGTGTGAGCAAATGGGCAATTTGTGGTAAAATCCAAGGTGGGCCCTGGGCCATATTCCTCAATAGTGGGTACCAGTGCTGGCGTGGCCAGTCTGGGGCTATGAGTATCAGTCGTGGTCTCTCCTTTCTGACTTTCAGAAGCACCTTTCTGAGGAGAGGCAATGGAGGGAAGGCATATACTGTCAGGTTTTTCCAACTGAATGAGAGTGTGTCCACTTTCCAAGCTTGATGGTGAAGTGTCCTTGTACAAAATTTTGCTATTTGATAGTTTTGAGGACTGGCAAAAAGGTCTATGTCTGGAAGGCCCCATTGTTGAGTTATCATTGCAAATACTTGTGGATCCAGTTTCCACTTGTGGGGATCCATGATGTTTCTGCTGAGGACGTCTGCCAATGTGTTCTTTTTTCCTGGCAGGAATTAAGCTTGTAACTGAACTTGATAAGCCAGAGCTCTGCTCCACAAGGTCATTGCTTGCCTGCATAGAGAGTAGGAGTATGTACCCCCTTGTTTGTTTATGTACCACATTACTGTGGTGTTGTCCGTCCATATTGTAATTTGTCCTGGATGTAATAGATTCTTGAAGGCTGTCAGAGCATTCTGTACAGCTAGCATCTCTTTTTGATTGATGTGCAGATTCCTTTGATCTGCAGTCCATACTCCTTGAACGCACTGTCCTGCCATGTGTGCCCCCCAGGCGTAATACGATGCATCTGTTGTTATAGTTTGCCTGGCTGGGGGCAAGGTGAAAGGCTGACCCTTGTTGAGGTGACATGCCTGTGACCACCATAGAAACTTCTGTTGTGGGCAGGGAATGAGAAATATCATTGTGTCCAAGCTGTGGCTGTGTTGAGACCATACGCTTTTTAGGTACCACTGTAATTTCCTCAAATGAAGATTTGCAAATGGTATTAGTAGTATGCAAGATGCCATAAAGCCCAAGGCCTGCAGAATTTTTCTTGCAGGTAGTTGGGTCATTGTTGCCATTATTTTGAAATATTGAGTCAGTTGTAGTTGCTTGCCTGGCGTCAGATAAGCCTTCTGGGCCGTTGTATTCAAGCTGGCACCCAGGAATGTCATATTTTGTGAGGGTACTAGTTTTGATTTCTTTTCGTTTACTGTGTACCCCAGGCAACTTAGATGATGTTTTACAAAAGCCAGATGTTGTAAGAGGACGTCCTTGCTTTCTGCTTGGATGAGACAGTCGCGTCCAGGTATGGGTATATTTTAATTCCTCTTTGTCTGCAGTATGCAATTACTGGTGCCAGGCATTTTGTGAAGACCCTGGGTGCAGTACATAAGCCAAAGGGCAGTGCAGAGAATTGGTAATGGGTTGAACCTGCAATGAAACGGAGGTATCTTCTGCAACTTTGTCTGATAGGGACATGCAGTTATGCCTCCTTGAGGTCCAACGTTACTAGCCATGCTTTCTTGCCCAACATGGGAAGAAGCTGCTGTAGTGTTAGCATCTTGAATTTGGGTACTTGTAAGAAGGTGTTTAGAATTGAAAGGTCCAGAATTGGTCTCCAGGCATTGTCCTTTCTGGGTACTAGAAAGAGTCTTGAGTAAAATCCTTGGCCTTGCTCTCGAGTAGGTACCAGCTGAATGTCTCTCATGTCCATGAGAGCTGTAATTTGTTTTTGTGCCTCTGCCCATTGATTTTGTGGCAGGTTTGGCATTCCTCTTTTCACTGGCAAGGTGTGAAAATGGAATCTGTATCCTCATGAAATTATGTTTAGGACCCATTTGTCCTTTGTGACAATGTGCTAGTTGTCTGAAAAAAGTGCGTGTTTTCCTCCCAAGGGGGCTGCCAAGAGAGTGATGCTTGGCCAGATGAGGTGCAAGTCATTGAGTTTGCCTTCTGGTAGTTTGGGACCTGTCTTCTCCTCCCTTCTGTGTTGCAGTGCCCCATTGTCGAGGTTTGTACTGGGTTTGTGGTTGTCCTCTACCTCCTGGACGTCTGTATTTACCCCTCTGTGGTCTGTCAGTAGCTGGAAAGGACCAATTTTTTGTTGGCCAATTTCTGCTGAAGTGAGGGGGCTGTACCTGTAGGAAATCTTTGACTGTCTGCATAGATTTTGCCTTATCCTCCATTTTCTTTAAGACTTCTTCTGCTTTAACTCCAAAAAGAACATCCTGCTGTAAGGGAGCATCTAGAAGCTTTGCTTTAACATGATCAGGCAGAGTTTGTTCCTTTAAAAAAGCATGCCTACGTATAACAGACCCAGTGACAGCTGCTCTGCAGGAAGCCTCCAAAAAAATCAAACCCACGTTGTAAAGTATGTTTGCCCACCTGTTCAGTTGCATGCAACAGATCCTGCATTTCTTTCAATTCAGACTGTTGAGGGAGTGTGCTAATTTTTTTGTTTTAACTGAGACATTAGAAATTGCTGATATTTTAGCATGTGAAATTGGCAATTTAGTGCCCTCATAGCTAGAGTGGCTGAGGTGTAAACCTTTTCCCCCCACCTGTCTAGTGCTCTGGAGTCCCTCTCAGAGGGTACAGGATTTTTAGCCATAGAGGCCTTGGCCCCTTTGGGACCCTGGGAGATAGTCTCTGGATCAACAACAGGGCTTTTATAAAGGAATTTGTGGGAATCAGGCACTCTATAGTATCTGTCAGGTTTGGCTGGAGCAGGAGGCAGAGAGTCTGGGTTCAAACTGGATTCTAAGTAAACATCATCCACAATGTCTAAAACTGGGGGGGATGGCAAGTGGTCTATGCTGGGGGAGTAAAAGAAACTCCTTGAGCCTTTTCTTTGAGTCATAGTAGTCCTGACCTTCCCAGTGAAAATGTTCCCTCATAGTGTGTAAAGTTTCCCCAAAGGAGTAGTCTTCAGGAGGAGAAGCTGAGGGAATAGAATCCTCAGCATCAGAATCTTCATAAGGGGAGAAGGAGTAATCTTGGTCCTCAGAGGAGCCTGAGGAAATAGACACTTGTTCAGAGGAGGCATATTCTTCCTCTTGTCTAGGCCTTTTCTCAGGTGGGGGTTGGGAACCCCTGATTAAACAGATCAAATCTTCAGCCATTTTGAGCATCTGTTTCTTAGGCATGGGGCCTTGAACTGGAGACTGAAGTGCAGCCTTTTTAGGTTTAATAGGAGTCTTAGTCTTAGGATACGTTTTTATTGTGAGCATAGTCGGTCTGAAAACACCTTCAGAAACCGGAGGTATTTCTGCAGCATGGCATCTTTTTCAGCAGTGTCGTCGGTAGGGGCTAAACAAAATGGCTGCGTCGGCCTAGTACTTTCCGCCAAAAGTTCCGAAGCGGTCTCAGGTTCCAGATCTGCGGTAGTCAGGGGCTGCGTTGGAGGGTCACTGAAGATCGGTGAACTGGAGACCGGACCAGCCGAGGCCTCGGAGTCTGGCTTGGGTCTAGGCTGCCTGTCCTTATCCTTGTATTTTTTTGTGCACGCCGGTAGTCGGTTGCTCAGACTGCATAGTGTAGTTAAATTTTCTACCGAAGTAGTGTCGTGCGAAATCAAAGCATCTTTTAGTAGTACGCTTATTAAACCTAGCACAAAAACGACAACCAGTGACGTCGTGGTCTGGGCCTACGCAAAGTATGCAGTAAGAATGAAAATCCTTATGAGGTATTTGCTTCCCACAAGAAATACAATTGTTAACTTTTTCTGACATCGGTCTGAGGTAAGAAAAGTTTCCCCAACGGGGTACTTAGCTTTATTTAAGACTTCGGATCTGAAATTCGACTTCGAAAATCTCAGGAGTCGGCTGACCGGCACTTGCGAATTGCTTCTGCTTCGGGCACCGCGCGGCAATAAAGACTGGAGAAAATGGTGTCAGATGCATTATATATACCCCTGGCGCACTGACGTCAGGGAAGAAGCGAAAGCAACCGACGCCAGACCAAGACTTTGGAATTCCGGCCGACTGCGGGACCGCTGATGACAGGATAACCCAAGTGTGATGACTGCAGCAGGGTAACACGATGAGCATCGGATGCAGTGGCTTATCCACTTTGAAATTGTCTGCTTTGAAATAGCCTTTCCTTCTGATCCTGCAGCATATGACACTAGTAATTGCTCATTTTTTATCAAGGAATGCAGAATTCTCTCCCCTTTGTTCTGCGGATTTGGATAAAAAGTTGGCAGGTGAATTGTTTGGTTAAGAGCCACACTGGAAACCACCTTAGGCATAAAAGTAGGATTTGTCCTCAGACACACCCTGTCTGGGTAAAATATGATAAAAGGCTCTACAGCCATGAGGGCCTGCAGCTCTGAAACGCTTCTTGCTGAAGTAATTGCTAGTAGCAGAACTGTCTTCCATGATAAGAACTTTATATCAGCAGTAGCAGCTGGTTCAAATGGAGGCAGGGTGAGCTTTTCCAACACATAATTGAGGTCCCATGCAGGCAATGGTGATCTTCTAGGAGGCCTTAAATTGTTGGCTCCTCTAAGATACTGCTTTAGTAAAGGATGAGAAAAGATTGGTGGCTCTGTATTGTAATGAGCCAAAATGGCAGAGGCATGAATTTTGATTGATGAAAAAGATAGTCCTTTGTCAAGCATCTCAGTTAAGTATTGTAATATCTGAGGAATATGTGGTTCTGCTGTATCAGTTCCTTGTGCTTGACTCCAAGCACAGAATCTCTTCAATTTGTCAGCATAAGATTTTCTAGTACTAGGCCTTCTGGCTTCCAAAATCACATCCATCACAGCTTTACTGATGTCGTTTGTATAATTGCATGATTAGCCGTGCTGCCAGGTTCAGGGTCTATAGTTGATTGTGCAGGATCTGATTGTTTCGCTGGGACAGTAGTTGTGGTCTTTGAGGCAAGGTCCAAGCTGAGTATTGAGACAAGTTCCTTAGGATTGGGTACCAGTATTGGCGGGGCCAGTCCAGGGCAATTAATATCTTCGGCTTCTCTTGTCTGACTTTTAGGGTGTCCTTGGGTAGAAGAGGCAGAGGAGGAAAGGCGTAAACTGATGGGTTTTTCCAACTGAAGGATAGGGCGTCCACTTTCCATGCTTGTCTGTGATAAGTCCTTGTGCAGAATTTTTTCAATTGATAATTATGAGGAGAGGCAATTAGATCTATGACTGGGCTCCTCCATTTCTCTGTTATCATGCTGAAGACTTGTGGATTTAGTTTCCATTTGTGAGGATCCATAAGGTTTCTGCTTAAATCGTCTGCCGGTGTTTTGTTTTCCTGGCAGGAAATGAGCTTGAAGATGTATTTGGTAGGTCAAAGCTGTGTCCCACAGTGCCATGGTTAATCTGCAAAGGAGGTATGAGTGTGTGCCCCCTTGCTTGTTTATATATCACGACTGTGGTGTTGTCCGTCTTTATCAGTAGTTGTCCTGGATGAAGTAAGTCCTTGAAGGCTGTTAGGGCATTTTGAACAGCTAGCATCTCTTTCTGGTTGATATGTAGATGCATTTGTTTTGGTGCCCATATGCCCTGAATGCATCTTCCTGCCATGTGGGCCCCCCAGGCATAATATGATGAGTCTGTTAAGGTTTGGCTTGCAGGGGGAAGAGTGAAGGGCCATCCCATGTTTTGGTGACAGGCCTTTACCCACCATAGAAACTCCTGTTGCAGGCAGGGAATGAAAGGAATTAGAAGTTATGTACTTACCATAACGTTCCATCTGAGTAGGTGTATTCATTTGTCTGCAACCTGTGGGTATGGATCCGATATCGGATCCGAACTGGCATGGTTTATCCAGCTATGGATCCGAGCTCCTAGCTCCTCCCCTCACCCATAATACCCTGCTCTCCCTAGATGACCTCAGATCGAGTTTGCCCTGTATCAAATACCCTAATCAAAGGGTAACACATTCTATGCAGGAACTGACAAGGCCAGGCGGATATAGGAGGGCAGGATGGTTGCAGACAAATGAATACACCTACTCAGATGGAACGTTATGGTAAGTACATAACTTCTAAATCTGAAGTAGGAGATTAATTTGTCAGCAACCTGTAGGACAGAGTCCCCAGCTACCTGAATCTTGGGCGGCCGTCATGGAAGGATATTACGGAGCACCGCGGAGCCAAAGGATGCTCTACCTCTAGACGTGATATCCAGCTTGTAATGAGAAATAAAGTTATGAGATGAAGCCCAAGTGGCCACTGAAAAAATGTCATCCAGAGGTATCCTAGCCTTAAAGGCTGCTGAGGTAGAAACAGACCGGGTTGAATGAGCATGAACGCCGTCCGATGCGGGCCTCCCAGAAGCTTGGTAAGCTAATAAAATACAGTGGGAAATCCATCGTGACAAAGAGACTTTGGAAATTGGTTTACCCAGATTAAATTTGGCAAAGGAAACGAACAACTGATCGGATTGTCTGTGACCAGCTGTCCTGTTAAGATAAAAACCGAAGCTGCCTGTGAACATCCAATGAATGCAGCTTGTACTCGCCTTTGTTCTGATAATTAGGAAAGAAAACTGGGAGGTTGATGGGCTGATTAATGTTTGCTTCCAAAGCTACCTTAGGAAGAAAAGAGGGATTGATCCTGAGGTACACACTGTCCGGATGGAAGATCAAGTAAGGCGGCTTTATGGAAAGGGCTTGAAGTTCCGAAACTCTTTTGGCTGAAGTAATGGCTACTAAAAATGCAGTCTTAAGAGATAACAATTTTAGATCTACAGTGGCCGCAGGCTCGAAGGGGGTGCGGTCAAGGCCTGAAGAACCAAGGAAAGATCCCATGGTGGAACCGCCTGTTTGACAGGGGGTCTAAGCAGAAAGGTGCCTTTTAGGAAGATTTTACATAACTTGGCAGACATAAGAGGCCCAGAGTCATGACCAACATGATAATGAGAAATGGCCACTAGCTGAACTTTGACCGTGGAACTACTGGCGCCATCATTAAAAAGAGTGGTAAGGAAATCTAGAACCACGGGAAGAGGTACCGTGAAGGGATCTAGACCTTGCCGCTCCGCCCAAATGGAGAATCGCTTCCATTTACTGCGATAAGTTTTTCTGGGAGAGGGTTTATGCGCCGCTACCAGGATAGCCTTAACGGAAGATGAAATACCAGGAGTCCTGATTAGGAGTGGAACTGGAGCAGCCAAGCAGTCAGCTTCAGGCTGTCCAGGTTCGGAGATGGTAGGTTCGATGGGTGTGTTATCAGATCCGGGATGGGATCTAGAATCCAAGGTGGATTCACTGAGTGAGACCTTAGGTAAGGGAACCAGATCTGCCGAGGCCAGAATGGGGCTATGAGGATTATTCTGCACCCCAACCGAGAGGCTTTCTGAAGAACCTGGAGCATCAGAGGTAGAGGGGGGTATGCGTACAGAAGACCGGGAGGCCAAGCATGCACCAGAGCGTCCCTCGGGGAATCCCCTGGTGGAGGGATTAGAGCGAAAAAACTGTCGCACTTGGTGTTTAAGGGAGAAGCAAAGAGATCGCAACAAGGAGTTCCCCACCGTGCAAAGATACGTTTCGCTACTTGAGCATTGAGAGACCACTCGTATGGGGAGAGAATGGTGCGACTGAGCTTGTCCGCAAGGATGTTGGACCGACCCGGAATATGCGTTGCGATGAGAAAGCGGTTGGTGGAGATCGCCCATTCCCACACTCTCATGGCTTCCCGACATAAAGGGTAAGATCTGGTTCCCCCCTGTTTGTTGATGTACCCGACCACTGACATGTTGTCTGATTGAATCGCAATTGTTCCCAGGGGAAGAAAGGCCTGCAGTGCTTGCAACGCCAAGAGCACGGCCCTCATCTCCAGAACATTGATATGCAGGGAGGTCTCTGAGTCGTTCCACGTGCCATGGACCGTCCGTCCCGCAAAATGCCCCCCCCCACCCGAGGCGCGATGCGTACGTGGTCACTGTGGCAAGGGGGGAGATGCACAAAAGGGGCGGCCTCCTTGGAGATCCTTTGAATGGAGCCACCACAAAAGAGACCGCTTGCAAGCCTTGCTGATTGCAATGGGGTGATGCAGGGGAAGAGAAAGGTAAGACCATTGTACTTGGAAGTGTCCACTGAAGTACCCGAATGTTCAGGCGGGCGAGCGGGAGAAGAGAAATCGCTGCCACCATGGACCCTAGTGCCCTCAGGACCAATTCTGCTGGAACTGAGCTGGAGTGGAGGATGGCCCGCACCTGGAGTCGTAGATTCCGAATTCTGTCGGTTGTGAGGAAGGCTCTTAACTTCCTTGTGTCTAACCTGGCACCTATGAAATCTATCAGCTGAGTAGGGGCCAGGTTGGACTTTGCTACGTTTATTGTGATACCTAGCCAGGGAGCTAGCTGAAGAAAGGAGTCCCTTGCCAAAGATAGTAGATGCCTTGCTGGGGCGGTGAGAAGCCAGTCGTCCAGGTACGGAAAGATCTGCACCCCCTGAAGCCTCAGGTGGGCCACAACGACTGCTAATACTTTGGTGAACACCCTGGGGGCTGTGGTGAGACCAAAGGGAAGGAACCTGAACTGGTAGTGACTGGCTCCCAGCCAGAAGCGAAGAAACCTCCTGGACCGTCTGTCCATTAGTATGTGGTAGTACGCATCCTTGAGGTCTATGGAGCACATCCACTGATTCTCTCCCAGAAGGGGGAGGATAGATTGTAAGGTGACCATCCGGAACTTCTCCTTGGGAACTGCCAGGTTTAATAGGGACAGATCTAAAATGAGTCTTAGGTCCCCCGTCTTTTTTGGCACTAAAAAGAACCTGGAGTAGAACCCTGATCTGATCTGGTCTGGGGGGACGGGCTGGATGGCTCTTTTCCTCAGCAGATAGCCAATTTCTGCTGAAGCGGCCTCCCTCTGATCGGGTGGAATGTCGGGGAGGGATTTTGGTTTCGGAACGTGGAGAAAGGGGATTTTGTATCCTCTGGATATAATACGGAGAACCCAGCGGTCTGTTGTTATTGACTCCCATGCCGCTAGGTGCTCCGAAAAACGTCCCCCGACTGCCTCCAGAGTGGAGCAGTCGGGCAACCCCTCAGGGTTGCTGCGCGGGCCACTCAGAGAAAGGTTCTCTGGACCCAAAATTCCTGGGAGCCCCTCTGCCCCTGGGGCAGCGTCCGCCCTGTCCTCCTCTGCCACGGAAGGACTGGTTGTCCGGAGCGGGTTGGGATTGCTGCGACTTCCGGAACCACATCTTCTTCTGGCCCTTTTGGTTCCTAGAGTAGGACCTCTGGGGCACAGAGAAGCGGACTCCGACGGCAGACAGCGTCTTCCCGTCCTTCTCGCTCTGGACCAAGGTGTCGTGAAGCGTCTTGCCAAAAAGGGCAGAACCATCAAAGGGGGCGTTCGCGAAAGATGCCTTGAAGGGCTCCGTGAAATCGCAATGGCGGAGCCAGGCCTGGCGTCTCGTGACTAGGCCTACTCCTGCAGCTCTAGCGGCTCAATCAGTAGCGTGGGAAAGCAACCGCATAGATGTATTTGTAACAGACCGAAGAGTGGCCATACGGGTGGAGTGCAACAGTTTGTCCTCCTCCGACATGGACTCTGGGGGGGGAAGCAGCATATTCTTTAATAAGATCACGCTGCATCCTAATAACATGTGCCAGATAGTTCAGCGCCCTCACCGAGAAGGTCGCTGAACTAAACATTCGCTTCCCCAAGCGGTCCATCATCCGAGACTCCTTGCTCAGAGGATGGACTGAGGGACTCTCCTGGGCGAGTTCCCACTTGGTGGCTGCTGCCGTCAACATGGCATCTACCGGAGGACCCTTACTCCAGTGGGCACGGTCAGCAGGGGGGCTGAGAGTCCTGGCAGGCCTTTTGGGGATTGGCTCCACGGTGTCCGGTTCCTTCCACGCCCTGGTGGTAATAAGGTCCACCAGGGGGTCGGCAGGAGGGGACACCCAAGAGGTAGACGGGCCCGCTTCGAATGCCTCCAAGAACACGGACTCGTCCGAAGACTTTGGGGCAGACCACCCACCTCTTATACAAAGCATTTCCATGATGTCTCCAAAGGAGACATCCTCAGGGGGGGTGATCTTGGGGAGCTTTCCCCTTCCTCCAAGTCCGTGTCTTCAGTTAAAGACTCGGGGGGAGTCTATGTGCATCCTTTTACACGTGTGCTTGCGAGGTGCCTCCTCGGGGGGGCTGTCGGAGGAGCCCTCGCAAGCAGTGTCTAGTTCCACAGGAACTGCTTGGGGCATCGAAACGGGCTGTCCCAGTGGCCGGGTGATGGAAGCCTGACCCAGAGCAGATGGAGTGCGGGATGGAGCCGAAGCAAGTGCCGGGGGTCCGGAAGCCCTCAACAGAGCCCTCTCCACTACAAACGCCAAAGGGGAGCCGGCCTCGACCAAAGGATCCGACAGTCGGCTCCCCCTCGGATCCTAGGAGTGGATCGGAGCCGGCGCCGAGCCCCTCGGATCCGAGGGACCAGTGTGCTCAGACACGGACGGCGCCAAAGGCACACCGAGTCCCTCAGATCCGAAACTCGGGCCAAGGCTCCGAGAGGTCGGATCCGACACACTCGAGGGCAGGGTCGGATCCGAAGTAGCCAGTACTATCAGAGCCGACCCACCCCCGGCTCCAAAGCTGCCCAGCTCCGAGCGCTCCGAACCCGGGTAGCAGGTCGAAGAAGGAGCTATGGGCTTGAAAAAAGGAGTCGAGCTCCCCCCCCCGGGGGGGGGGGGGGCAGGAGCACTCCCATCTGCATCTGGGCCTGGATGAACCTTCGCATCATCCGGTCCAGATCGGTGTCAGAAAGACTATAAGTCGACCTCGAAGAGGCTACCGAGGTAGGCCTTGAGTACCGCCTCGATAGCCTCGAAGGAGGTCGGTTTCTCTTCCTCCTCAGGTCCCGGTGAAAAGGTCGGGGACTGGAGCCGAGGAGGAGGAGAGCCAGTAGCTAGAGAGGCCGGAGGAGAAGCCCGCTTAGCCGGCGGGGCCGAGACGGAGGTCTCGGCCCGCCGCTTGTGGTGCTTCTCTCTCCGGTCCTTCTTCCTAGCTTCCCTGTCCTCCGAACCAGTAGAGGGAGTTTGAGTCCTGGGAGGAGGAGCGGGAGCAGGTAGGGCAGGAGCGGTAACTACCAACGGGGCGGAGGCCGAAGCAGAGTCCTGGGGCAAATGTCCCGCCAAGACCAGCTTCGACCTCCGCTCCTTCAATGCCCTGGGGTTGAACCCTGCACAGATTGAACATCCAGAAGTGAGGTGTTCAACCCCAAGGCATCGAACGCACCGAGTGTGGCCATCAGCAGGGGACAGCTTATGGCCACACTCGGAGCACTTCGAGAAAATCGCCTTTGGGGCTTCTGACAAAAAAAAAAAAAAAAAAAAAAAAAATTAACAGAAAAAAAATAAAACTAATAAAAGATAAAAAAAAAAAAACCCTTAGTAAATAATTAAATTTCCACTTAGCTGTAGGAGCTCAAAGATCAAGCTGTCACCATGAACGCGGCAAACTAAATCTGAGGTCATCTAGGGAGAGCAGAGCATTATGGGTGAGGGGAGGAGCTAGGAGCTCGGATCCATAGCTGGATAAACCATGCCGGTTCGGATCCGATATCGGATCCATACCCACAGGTTGCTGACAAATGAATCTCCTACTTCAGATTCACTGTTCCCAGACTGTGTGAATGTTGACTCCATAAACTTTTTAGGTACCACTGAAGTTTCCCCATATGCAGTCTTGCATATGGAATCAGTAGGATGCAGGATGCCATGAAGCCCAGTGCCTGCAGAATTTGTCTTGCAGAAGACTGGGTTTTTGTTGCCATCAGTTTGAAGTAAGTAGTCAGTTGCCTTTGTTTGTCTGGCGCGAGGTAAACCATCTGGGCAGTTGTATTCAAGCTTGCACCCAGGAATGTTATCTTTTGAGAGGGTACCAGTTGTGATTTATTTTCATTTACTATGTACCCTAAGCATGTTAGAAGCCTTTTCACAAACGCCAGGTGTCGTAGAAGAGTGTCCTTGTTCTCTGCTTGAATGAGACAGTCATCCAAGTAAGGATATATTTGTATACTTCTTTGTCTGCAAAATGCAATTACTGGTGCCAGGCACTTTGTAAAGACCCTGGGCGCAGTAGATAAGCCAAACGGCAGTGCAGAGAATTGGTAATACATTAAGCCAGCCTTGAATCTGAGGTATCGTCTGCACGACTGTCTTACTGGGACATGCAGGTATGCCTCTTTGAGGTCTAAAGTCACCAGCCAAGCATTCTTGATCAGCATGGGCAGAAGCTGCTGCAAAGTGAGCATTCTGAATTTTGGAATGTCCATGTATGTGTTCAAAATCGATAAATCCAGTATTGACCGCCAGGCCTTGTCCTTTCTGGGTACCAAGAACATTCTTGAGTAAAAACCTTGCCCTTTTTCCAGTTCTGGTACTGTTTGAATGGCCCCCATTATCCATGAGGGACGTAACCTGTTTCTGTGCCTCTGTCCATTGATTTTTTGGCAGATCTGGGCAACCTTTTTTGCCCTTGAATCCCTGTCAGAGGGGGTAGGGTTTTTTTGCTGTTGAGGCCTTAACTCCCTTTGGACCCTGTGAAATAGTTTCAGGGTCAGCAGCAGGGTGTCTAAATAAAAATTTATGTGAGTCAGGGACCCTGTAATATCTGTCAGGCTTACTTTGAGCCGGAGGTAAGGAGTCAGGGGTCAAGCTTGACTCCGAAAACACATCATCCACAATGCCTAAAACAGGGGGAATGGCTAAAGGCGTGTGCTGAGGGAGAAGGAGGAAATCCCTGAGCCTCTTTTTTGATTCTGAGAAGTCTTGACTCTCCCAGTGAAAAATGCTCCCTCAAAGTATGCAAGGTTTCTCCAAAAGAATAATCCTCAGGAGGAGATGCAGATGAAATAGACTCCTCAGCATCAGAATCCTCATAGGGAGGCAAAGATGATTCCTAATCAGAAGAAATATAAACCTGATCTGAAGATTCATAATAAGTGTCTTGCCTAGGCCTCTTATCTGGAGGGGAATGGGTACCTCTGATCAAGGTAATGAGGTCTTCAGCCATTTTGAGCATCTGTTTTTAGGCATGGAGGCCTGTGTGCACATGTCTCGTGCGTCAGTTTTTTTAGTTTTAGAAGTTGCTTTTGTCTTTGGTTTTGCAGCTGTCGTTGGTTTGATGTACAAATGTTGAGGTCTGAATACACCCTCAGAAGCCGGTGCCTGCTCAGCGGCTCCGGATCCATCTGAGGGAGATACATCCGTCAGTCCAATACCTTGAGTATCTTGTGGCATGCCGGACTCCACATGGGTGTCGGTAGAGGCCTTCGACTCGAAGGTAGCGGGCATCAGGGGCTGCAAAGGCACCTCACTGAGTACCAGCGAACCGGCGATTGACTTAGGGGAAGCGTCATCGTTAGTTTTTGATCTCGACTGCCTTTCTCTGTCCTTTTCTTTGCGTTTATGTACTCCGGTAGTCGGATTGCTATCCGACGACATTTCAGGGTAGTTAAATCTGTTTGCAAAATACTTTGATGCAAAAATATACTGATGCTTAATAGTGCGTTGGTTAAATCTAGCACAAAACCGACAGCCAGGCACGTTGTGATCAGGGCCTAGGCGAGGAATACAGTATAAATGGAAGTCCTTATGAGGTATTTGCTTCCCACAAGTAATACAATTATTAACTTTTTCTAACATCGGTAAAAAGCAAGAAAAAAAGTTTCCCCAACGGTGTACTTAGCTTTAGTGAAGACTTCGGTTCTGAAACTCAAACTCGAATATTTTAGTAGTCGGCCGACCGGCACTTGCGAAATGCTTCTGCTTCGAGCACCGCACAGCAAGAAAGGCGAATGAAAATGGTGTCGGCTGCATGTTTTATACCCCTGACGACCTGACGTCATGGAAGAGAAGACAGCAACCGACGCAGGACCCAAGACTTTGGAAATCAAGCCAACTGAGGGCAACCTGCCAGCAGATTACCCAAATGTAATGACTGCAACAGTGAAACACAA
The DNA here is from genome assembly GCF_019279795.1 of Protopterus annectens. Classification (NCBI taxonomy): domain Eukaryota; kingdom Metazoa; phylum Chordata; order Ceratodontiformes; family Protopteridae; genus Protopterus; species Protopterus annectens. The sequence continues at coordinate 1,308,444,823 of NC_056745.1, read as the reverse complement.
AGAACATCAGTGCATGTTCTCCTTTGTCCTCCTTTCTCATGGCTTTGTCCTCCTTTGGAGTAGCAGGTATCTGGGTAACACTAGGCTTAGGCCTTTAAATAATTGAAGTCATCACCTTAAAGTTCTAACAAATACTCATTGACAGAGGTCAAATATCAATACAATTGTGTTTGCCATCATGCATACTTCAAGTTAGAATATTCATACCTTGTATGTAGCATGGTTTTGGAACTATTAATGCAAACATGAACAAGCAATATTTGACACCTAGAGGAGCAGAAGGTAACTGCAGAAATGCCTGGATGCGCACTCGGCTGGAATGAGTTAAAGGAAAACTTTAAAAATGAACTAGGAGCTAGAACAGAACCATACCTGTAATACCAAATGAAAAGCACAATATTATACAGTCCGGTGTATATGAGTTACTAAATTTGAATATATTGCACCACAACTACTGTGGATGATCATACTACTGTTGAGTATACCCCAACCACGTATCTGATAAAGTGTAATATAACAGTAAACTGTTTTTATGTGCTCCACTGCACCCCAAACCTCTAAATACACTACAACCAATGTCGCACCAACTCTAGGCAAAGTGAATAAATAAACCTGTATTTTCTCAAAGTTGGGGTGATCTCAGAGGTGGTATATTTAGAAATTAGGAGAGTGAAGGCACAGGTCACACATCGGAGAGGGGACAGAAGGGTAAAAACCCTATGCAAAAACAGCTTTAAAGTAGTATTGTTGTAGTTTTCTGCTGTGAATGTGAGATACTGCGGTGGGAAGGAGTGTATTACATAGAGTAGGGTGTCACAAGCAAATAAGACCTACTGGTTCACATGATGACAGACTAAGAGCACTGATCATAACAAACATTTTACAGACAACTCATGGCAGTGGCAATAGTAGTACAATGACAACAGAAAAAAATCCAAACAACATGCATTCATAGTTTACAAGTACATACACAAATGGCTGTAGATTCATAATTTCATAAAAACGCGATCATAGTTATGACTGCAAACTGTTCTACTTTAACAAAATAAAATTTCTTGCACACTATGTTAGCACTATCTGAACTACTCTAACAGTAGACTGCAATTTCCTCAAAGATTCAAAGCTTCCAAAACATCTGACACAAAGAAATATGTCCACAATGTAGGTCACTAGGAGCAAAAGCAACGCCACACATTAAACAAAACTACTTTACTTCATGAGTACAACAGATAATTGGTATAAAACATTACTCACTTTTGTATAAGAGTGTAAGTACAGCCTTTCCAAGAAACCATCAGTAAGGCCAGATCTGATATTGCCAAGGCAAGCTAAAAGTAAAACATAAAAAAGAACGGCACAGAATCAGAGTAATTCTCAGTCCTTTGGAAATTTCAGATGAAAATGTTACAGAAGATGTGCAGTGAACTTGACTTCTACGCAAGTAGCAGAGTACAATTACTGAAAAAGTATTCAATGTACATTTTCCCCTATGTTGTGTTCAATTGAATTTTTGACTGTCTTCATCAACATTCTTACTAGCACTCGCAAAAGACTTAATTGTGCACTCATCATACAGTACAGTTGTGTACACTTACCATAAATGTAGATGTTAGAGTGCATTCACTGTTGCAGTCATCACACTCGGGTTACCTGCCTGCACGTAGCCTTCAGTCGGCCCGAATACCAGAGAACTGGTATTTCTGCATCGGTTGCTGTCGCTCCGAGTCCTATGTCGGGTATAAAAACAGGCAGCCGATGCCATTACATCAGTTTTTCTTGCCACAAATATCAGGAGCCCCCCAAAAGGGAGCTAGGCTACGGTGGAAAAATCACCACCAGTAAAAAGTAAATACCAATACCTCTGCAAGGGGTGAGTAGTACACACAGAGAGGAGAGAGAGCAGGGGGCTGGAGAGAGGGAGGGAAAAGTACAGTTGTGTACACTTACCATAACTGTACATGTTAGAGTGCATTCACTGTTGCAGTCATCACATTTGGGTTATCTGCTTGCAGTAGCCCTCAGTCAGCTCGATTATCAAAGTCTTGGGTCCTGCGTCAGATGCTGTCTCATCTTCCATGACGTCAGGCAGTCAGGGGTATAAAGAACTCAGCCGAAGCCATTACATCAGTTTTTCTTGCCCCAGATGTCAGGTGCCCCCATAATGGGAAGCAATTATATAAAAGGTTACACCTCCAACCAAAAAGCTAATACACCAAAAAGCTTTAAGCATAGCAAACAAGTATAGAAGTATAGTCAATAGAAGTCAGGGGGCTAGAGGGAGGGTAACCAGGACTCAACAGCGAATACACTTGAACATCTACATTTATGGCAAGTGTACACAACTGTACTATATTCTTCGTGTTTCATCATTGCAGTCATCACATTTGGGTAGATTCCCAAAGCTAAGTATGGGAGGAGGAAATTAGATAGCATTAGGACCAGCTATAAGGCCCTGCAAGACTGCAGTGGCAAAGCCAGCTCTGGATTTAGAAAAATATTGGCACATGGCAACGCTTGGTGAAGGTATGTACAGAACTCCAGGTACCAGCTTCTACTATGTCCCTGGTAGGGGCACCTCTGAGAAAGGCTGTAGAGGTAAATGCAGCCCTGGTTGAATGTGGTCTAATCCCCAGTGGGGTAGGTTTTCCATGGTGCTTATAGCAGAAATGAATGCAATGGCCTATCCATTTAGAAATGGTTTGCTTTAAAATGGCCTTCCCCTCTGCCCCTACAGCAAATGCAACCAGCAGTTGTTCATATTTCCTGAGAGGTTTAGTCCTGTCAAATAAAACCTAAGTTGTCTGTGCACATCTAAGGAGTGCAGTATTCGTTCCCCTTTGGTCTGTGGATTAGAAAAGAAGGTTGGCAAATGAATGGACTGATTAAGGGCCACACTGGATACCACCTTGGGCATGAAGGAGGGATTGGTCCTGAGTGACACCCTGTCCATATGAAAAACGATGAAAGGCTCCACTGCCATGAGGGCCTGTAATTCAGACACCCTTCTCAATGAAGTGATGGCTAAAGGAAAGCTGTTTTCCAAGAAAGGAATTTCGAATCTGCATTTGCAGCTGGCTCAAAAGAAGGTAGAGTCAGTTTTTCCAGTACAAGATAAGGTCCCAAGCAGAAGTAGGGGCTCTCCTGGGTGGTCTTAAGGTTTTGGCCCCTCTGAGGAACTGCTTCAGCAGTGGATGAGAGAAATTCTGTGTTATAATGAGCTGAAATGGCTGAGGCATGAATTTTGATGGAGGAAAAGGAAAGGCCCTTGTGCAGCATCTCAGTTAGGTATTGCAGAATCTTAGGTAAATTGGGCGCTGCTTTGCCTATCCTCTGAGTTTGGTTTCAGGAACAGAATCTTTTCCATGTTTCAGCCTAGGATTTTCTAGTACTAGGCCTCCTTGCCTCCAGAATGACATCCAACACTTGCTTGCTGAGGGATGGTAACTGAGAGATCAGATAATTAGCCAGGGTGACAGGTTCGGGGTTTAAAGCTGTGGGTGCAGAATCTGGCCCTCCTGCTGGGAAAGCAGGGCAGGGGTCTGAGGCAGGTGCCATGGTGCCAGCAGTGACACTACGCAAAAAAGGGGTACCAGTGTTGGCATGGCCAGTCTAGTGCAATCATTATCGTCCTTGGTTTGTCCTGTTTGATCTTTAGTAGTACCTTGGAGAGGATCTTTAGTAGTACCTTGAAGAGAAAAGGCAGAGGGGGAAAAGGCATAAACTGATAGGTTTTTCCAGGTGAAGGACAGGGCATCCACTTTCCAAGCTTGTTTGTGGGGAGTCCTTGTGCAGAATTTTTTCAAATGGTAGTTCTGGAGGGAGGCAAACAGGTCTATAGCTGGGCTCCCCCATTTGTTTCTCAACATATTGAATATCTTTGGTTCCAGTTTCCACTCATGTGGGTCAATGAGATTTCTGCTTAGTTCATCTGCCAATGTATTTAGCTTTCCTGGCAGGAATTGAGCCTGTAGGTGCACTTGGTAGCTCGAGGCTGTGTTCCACAGAGCCATGGCTAGTCTGCAGAGAGGGTATGAGTGGGTTCCCCCCTGCTTATGTACCACATAACAGTGGTGTTGTCCGTCTTTATCATTAATTGCCCTGGAAGAAAGTGGTCCTTGAAGGCTGCCAGAGCATTCTGTACAGTTAACATTTCTTTTTGATTGACATGCAGGTGCATTTGATTTGGGTTCCATTTGCCCTGAATGCACTTCCCTACCAAGTGAGCCCCCCATGCACAGTCTGATGAGTCTGTTGTTAGGGTTTGGGCGGCAGGGAGTAGTGTGAATGGCAGTCCGTTGTTTTGGTGACGGGCCTCTGCCCACCAAAGGAACTATCTGTAGACAAGGAATGATAGGAATCATTGCTTCTAGAGCCTGAGAATGTTGACACCATACGCTTTTTAAATGCCATTATAGTTTCCTCACATGCAGTCTTGCATATGGAATTAGGAGAATGCAGGAGGCCATAAACCCCAGGGCTTGCAGTATTTTCCTTGCAGATAGCTGGGTCTTTGCGGCCAGTAGTTTGAAATAGGCTGTCAAATGAACTTGTTTTTCTGGCGTGAGAAAGGCCATCTGGGAAGTTGTGTTCAAGCTTGCTCCCAGGAATACAATTTGTTGGCAGGGTACAAGATGCGATTTCTTTTCATTTACGGTGTACCCCAAAGAAGTTAGCAATTTCTGTACAAATGCCAGATGATTCAATAGTATGTCCTGGTTTTCTGCCTGAATTAGACAATCGTCCAGGTATGGACATATTTGGATAGTTCTTTGCCTGCAAAATGCAATGACTGGAGCTAGGCACTTTGTGAATACCCTGGGCACAATAGATAAGCCAAAGGGCAGTGCAGAGAACTGACAGTGCACGTAGCCTGCTTTGAAGCATAGGTATCTTTCTGCAAGATTCCTTTATTGGTATGTGCAGGTAGGCTTCCTTTAAATCCAGTGTTGCCAACCAGGCATCCTTGCCTAGCATAGGAAGTAGCTGGTGAAGAGTTATCTTGAATTTTGGGATCACCAAAAATGTGTTTAGGATAGATAGGTCCAGGATAGGACGCCAGGAGTTGTCTTTTCAAGGCACCAGGGAAAGTCTCGAGTAGAAACCTTATCCCCTTTCCTCTTCTGGAACAGGCTGAATAGCCATGATGCTCGAGAGAGAGAATGTGCTTTTGAGCCTCTGCCCACTGATTTGGGGGTAGATCTGGTCAACTATTTGGGGTTGGTAAGGAGTGAAAATGGAATCTGTATCCTTGGGAAATTAGAAGTTATGTACCTACCATAACGTTCCATGTTAGTTGTCTTCTCTCGCCTTCTTTCTTGCTGGATGGGTTCTGAGACGATCCTCGGCTCCGACTCGGCACTTGCTTTAGCTCGAGAACTCCTTTTACCAGCTCGAGGCAACCCTATATCCCATGATGCAAGGCGGAACTACCTCAGATCTCGTTTGGCAGCTAACTTACCCTGCTAAAGGTTATCCTAACCAAATTAGGAACAAAGTTTCCTAAAAGAAGTCCTCATAACAAAGATCCAGAGGAAACAAACTATTAGGAACTCTTCAAGATCTGTCCAGGCCAGGGGCAGGAAGGGAGGGCCGCGAGAAAGAAGGCGAGAAGACAACTAACATGGAGCGTTATGGTAGGTACATAACTTCTAAATGTTAAGTTGTCAATCTCGCTTCATTCTTGCTGGATGGGACCGCGTCCTAGCACCTGAATCCCGGGTGGCTCAACGGAACAGACTCTTGAGAACTGTGGAACCAAAACTGGCCCTATCTCTGGAGGCCAAATCCAACTTGTAATGAGAAACAAAGGTATGAGGCGTGGCCCAAGTAGCTGCTGCACAAATGGTATCAATGGGAAGTCTATCCTGAAAAGCTGCAGAAGTGGATAGACTCCTGGTGGAGTGTGCTTTTGGCTTAGAAGATAGTTGTTTGCCTCTGAGAGAGTACACATAGGAAATGGTGGAAGTCAACCATCTGGATAAGGTCACTTTAGAAACTGGAAGACCTAACCTGTTTTCTGCATAAGAGACAAACAATTGGTCCGATTTTCTAATTTGTTTAGTCCTATGCAAGTAGTACCTGAGCTGACGATGGACATCCAAAAAATACAATTTCTGTTCAGCTCTGTCGGAATAGTTAGGGAAAAAGACTGGTAGATCTATAGATTGGTTAATATTGGTTTGAGATACAACCTTGGGGAGAAAAGAAGGGTTAGTTCTTAACGATACCCTGTCCTTATGAAAAACCAAATAAGGTGAACGAATACAGAGAGCTTGAATCTCGAAACCCTTCTTGCAGAAGTGACAGCCAGTAAAATATAGTCTTCCACGTCAATAACTTCAAAGAACATGAAGCAGACGGTTCAAGGAGGTAGTATCAAGGATGCCAACATTAAGTTTAGATCCCATTGCGGAGGAGGATGCTTTATAGGTGGCTTTAGGAGAAAACTCCTCTCAAAAGGCCTTGCATAATCTATGAGACATGATGTTATTGTCATGCAAGCCAACATGATACTTGGAAATAGCAGCCAGTTGTACTTTGACTGTAGATGACGAGGATCCCAAATGAAAAACCTCCGCTAGGAAATCTAAAACAGAATGTACGGGAGCAGTAAAAGGATCAATATTTCTGGAGTTTGCCCAAATCGAAAATCGTCGCCACTTGCTAGCATAAATAGTCCTAGTGGACGACTTCAAAGAAGACACTATAATGTCTCTGACTGAGTCAGAAATCATTGGTAGCCTGGCTAGGAAGGAAGTGGAGCAACCAAGCAGTGAGGTTGAGAGAATGAATGGCCCGGTGCTGCTGACCCGACTGGTGGATCAAAAGATCCGGAACTGGGTCCAGATGCCAGGGCTGCACCAGAAGGTGACGATGCAGAGACGGAAACCAAATTTGTCGAGGCCAAAAGGAGCAATGAGGATCAATTTGGCTCTCAAACGGTGGCTTTCTGAATGACTTGTGGAATCAATGGAAAGGGAGGAAAAGCATAAAGAAGTCCCGAGGCCAATCCTGGGTTAGAGAGTCTCTCAGGGGTTGGCCTGGAAGGGGAAATAGAGTGAAATAGTCTGGGCACTTGTTGTTTTGAGGGGTAGCGAAAAGATCGCAACAAGGAGTGCCCCACTTCAGAAAAATCTGATCCACTACAGATTGATTGAGAGACCACTCGTGAGGCATCAGAATAGATCTGCTTAGCCTGTCCGCCAATAGGTTGGACCTGCCGGGATGTGCGTTGCTATCAGAAACCGCTGAGAAGAGATCGCCCATTGCCAAAGTCTGAGAGCTTCTCGACATAAGGGATAGGACCTGGTTCCGCCCTGTTTGTTGATGTACCAGACCACGGACATGTTGTCCGTCTGTACTGCAATAGTCCCCGTGGGAAGAAAGTCGTCGAGGGCTTGCAACGTTAAAAGCACTGCTCTCATCTCCAGGACATTTATGTGCAGATGGTATTCTATGGGTTGCCACGTCCCGTGGACCATCCTGCCCTGATAATGCCCCCCACCCGATCAGAGAGGCATCCATGGTGACTGTGGCAACTGGAGGAGGGGAACAAAGGGTCGGCCCTGATGAAGAAGAGGGGAAGATATCCACCAGCCCAGATGAGCCCTGCACGACTGTGTCACTAAGATCTCGTGTCTCATCGGGAGATTGTGATAAGACCACTGCGTGAAAAGCATCCACTGCAGGAGACGCATGTGAAAGCGAGCCAGTGGTAGAAGAACAATGGCCACAGCCATTAGACCTAGAACTTTCAGGACAAACCTGGCTTTGATCTTTTTGCTTTGTAACAGAAGCCGAACAAATTTTTGGATGTCCAGAATTCTTTGATCTGTTAGTCTGGCTAACATTTTGACGGTATTTAACTCTGCGTCTATAAAGGTGATAGATTGGCAAGGCAGCAGAGAAGATTTTACGAAATTTACTGAAATTCCCAGATTCTTGCAAAGCTGAAGGGTGTAGTCTCTTGACTGAAGAAGCTGACACTTGGTGGTGGCGGAGAGGAGCCAGTCGTCCAAATAAGGAAACACCTGGAATCCTAGACGTCTCAGGTGAGCTGTGACCACTGCCATGCATTTGGTAAACACTCTGGGGGCTGAAGTGAGGCCAAAGGGCAGGGCTCTGAATTGGTAATGACTGGTCCCTAGCCGAAGCGGAGAAACCTCCTGGAGCGCCTGTGAATCTTTATGTGATAGTACGCATCCTGAAGGTCTATCGAGCACATCCAGTTGTCCTTGCCCAGAAAGGGCAGAATGGACTGAAGCGTGACCATCCGAATCTTGCCTTTTGACAAATCTGTTCAGATTGCTGAGGTCTAATATTGGTCTCCACTCTCCCGTCCTTTTGGGGACCAAAAAGAATCTTGAGTAGACGCCGGATCCTACTTGGTCTGCCAGCACTGTCTGGACGGCTCTTTTTTCTAGGAGTTTTGAAACCTCCTGTTTTGCCAAATCCCTTTGACCGGGTGAGATGTCTGGAAGGGATTGTAGAGTCGGAAACCTTACGAAGGGGATCTTGTAACCCTCGGATATAATCGACTGTACCCACTTCTCTTGGGATACAGATTGCCAGGCTACTGGGTACAGTGAAATCCTTCCCCCGACTGCCTCCAAGGGTGGACAGTCGGGCAACACCTCAGGGATGCTGAAAGGGCTTCTTAGGAAGAGACTCCCTGTTGCCCTGGTTCTGAGGACCCCCCCTGCCTCTAGGGCGTCTATTATTGTTACCCCCTCTGCCTCTGGGGGTAAACTGACCACGTGTGTCCGGTGTAGCTCCTTGGGCTTTACGGAACCACATCTTCCCCCCTTTCTGACCCTGGGGATATGGTCTAGAAGGAGTGGAAAATTGGACTCCAACGGCAGAAAGAGTCTTACCGTCCTGCTCACACCTGGTCAAGGTATCCTTCACTTGAGGTCCGAACAAAGCTGAACCATCAAAGGGGGTATTAGTGAAGGACGCCTTAAAGGGGTCCGCAAAATTACACAGCCGCATCCAGGCTTGGCGTCTAAGAGCAACTCCTGTGCCTGCGGCCCTGCTCGCTCCATCGGCCGCATAAGATATGAGCCGCATGGAGGAGTTAGATATGGAATTCAGGATAGCAAGCTGTGAGGCAATCTTTTCCTGAGCCCCAGCAGCAGAAGGATCCTGGACTACTTCACCCAGTTCGATGTAAAAAGCAAGGTGAGGCCGATGCCAATAAGGAGATGAAACAGATTCCAAACCAAAACTTGCAGGTACTAACCAACTCCAAAAAGCCACAGGAAAGACTCTGTAACCACCTTTTTCACGAACACTGCTTTATTGTTGACCTAGGTTTTGTCAAAAAAAGTTGTTCTTCCAGCCATAATAGGCCTACATCATGGGGTATTGTAGTAAATAAATTTACTACATCTATTGTAATGAAAACATATTCTTTTTTCATAGTTATTTGGTTAAGTCTACTCAAAAAATCCCATGAGTCTTTTGTAATGTAACTGAATGTTTTCATGCTTTCCTTAAAGAAATGATCCAAATATTTACTTATATTACATGTGACACTTCTATTTCCATCTACTATAGGCCTGAAATCCAAGTTATCTAGGCCTTTATGTATTTTTGGTATTCCGAAGATACCACTGATTACTGGATGTTCATTTCTCAAAAAATTATATTCTGTTTCAGTGATACCCCCTTGGTATAACATATCTTCTAACATTGTTTCAATTCTTTTATATGCTATATGTACTTGATTTTTACTTATTTCTACATATGTTTTACTCATTAACATGTTAGTCATGTATAGACTATAATCGTTATAATCCAATATGACTATACCATTACCTTTATCGGGTCTCATGACTCTTAATGTTGGATCATTTTGTATATCTTTAAGAAGCTGTTTTTCAGTTGTTGTAATATTGACATGTTTATTGTATTTGTATTTTTTATAAAATTGTCTTATGTCATATTCAGTTCTCCTTTCAAAATACATAATTTCATCATTCATGGGTGGATTGAATAGACTTGGTTTCGTGAACATATAATTGTCCCCAGCTTGACATTCAATGTTGTTATTGAAGTATACCTTTAAGTTTAATTTTCTAGAAAATAACTTTAAATCTAATATAGATTGTACCATATTGCCTTTAATACATGGGACAAAATTAAGTCCTTTTGAAAATAAATCTGCATGTGCTGCTGTAATGTCCTTGGAAGAATAGTTATATATTTTGTAATCTTTCTTTGTATTCATTATAACACTTGGATTACATAAAAAATACACATTATGTTCTGTTGTAGTATTCAGATTTGAACATACTGATATGTCTACATCGTGTAGTTGCATATTGTTATCACTTTGTATAATGTAATTATCTGGATTTTGATTTATATAAAAATTAACTAAATAGTTCTGATTGTTACATGCCCATCTCCATTTTTATCTTTTACATTATACCCATCATTGCTTAAATTTTCTTCGTTATATTGATACGTACTTAATTCTAATAGTATATTATCTTGCTCATTGTTATTTTGTGCTTGAAACAATTGAGTGTCAAAACAACAACTGTTATTATATACTTGTACATTACTATCATCATACATCACAATCATATCAGATACATAATGATCAGAAGAAGACGCAAAATTGTTGCAATTGTCCTGTGTACAGGTAGAAATATCATTGAAGTTTATATGGGACTTACTCATGATGTGATGTTGTTGTTCTGAATCCACCATTGAAGAAAGTACACATGGTATTGGGATGGCACCCCTTGCTGTCTCTGCTCTCGCTTCTTCATCGATGTTGCAGTTTAAATCCTCCGTTTTTTGCCCGCAGTTAGTCCCAAAAAAGTCTGTTTGGGTCTAGCGCCTGTCTTTTGAAACTCTCGCTGGTTATTCGCTTCACTTTGATTCCTTAACCGATCCGACCATCTTCCGCCTTCCTCCGTATTTTCCTCGCCTTCTGTGCGGATGTCCTCGTCATCACCCTCAAGCGGCGGATTGACGTCATCCATATGGGTCGACTGTTGTGTTTGACCGTTGCTATAGGTGCTATTACCTGGATTCGCTGATTTAGGATATGCTTGGTGTTTTGCATATATTTGAAGGTCTCGTTGGATTTTATTGCTTTTCTTCCGGAAAATATTATCACAGCATTTGGTTACATCTGTTGTGATAAATGCATACTGTTCATATACTTTTTCAAATAGAAGATCTTGAGATATTTTACCATTGAGTTCTTCTAACTGAGTGAATAATTCTGAGATTTGAATGTCATTGTGTTTAACTATAATCTCCATCAATCGAGTACCGCAATTGTCAAATAATGCATGTAAATCTTGAAGCATGTTCTTGTTGTTAGCACAACCGTTCGGATACCTCCAAAGCCGTAAGCCTTTGGGGATGATACCCAATTCAATGTTCCGCAGTAAATAACTGTTTTCTAATTGTAAACGTTTTAGTTTGAACAGTTTTTTCTCAAATATTTTGAGCTTATCTTGCAAAGGTTTGATGTTATATGTAGTTTCCACTGTGGTGGTTTGTTTGGTTGTACCATTTGAAAAATTGTACTTATTATTTTTCCAACTGCTGACATCTTTTACCATTTGTTCTTTTTCACCATATTCTATGTTACCTTGAGTATTAGAATTAGGTGCCGTTGGTGGTGTGGGTTGTGTCAATGGGAACCCCAAGCTGTTCCCTGTTTGCGTGGAATTCACCATATCTCTAGTGAGCAATTGTTGTATAAGAACCGAATGTTCTTGCAATGTATCTTGAATATGCTGTAACATACCCCCGACATCTACCGAACCACTCTCGCTCGCCATAACTAGGAACCAAAATTGAACTGTAACTTGATGTAAAAAGCAAGGTGAGGCCGATGCCAATAAGGAGATGAAACAGATTCCAAACCAAAACTTGCAGGTACTAACCAACTCCAAAAAGCCACAGGAAAGAGTCTGTAACCACCTTTTTCACGAACACTGCTTTATTGTTGACCTAGGTTTCGTCCTTACGAACTTCTTCAGAATACAGTCTGTCATTCTACCTCACTCTTTTATACATTGCTGATTATTCAATAATCACTCAATAATTAACCTAATTTCCCGCCATACTTCACCCAGTTCCTTGAGAATATCTCATTGAAGCCTGGTGAAGTGACAAAGGTAATTCAGCGAACGCATAGCAAAGGTCGCTGAAGAAAACATCCGCTTTCCATACCTGTCCATGGTCCTAGAGTCCTTGTTAGGAGGATGGACAGGTACTGAAGGATCCGCCAGTTCCTTCTTAGTGGCCGCCGCCACCACCATAGCATCCACAGAGACACCTTTGGAAAGGAACTGTTTATCCGACGGGGCCGTAATGAACTTGGATGGTCTCCTGGGGACAGGTTCCACAGAATCTGGAGGCCACGCCTTCCGAGCCACTACCTGCATGAGTGGGTGAAGGCGGAGACACCAGGAGGTGGAGGGTCGGGATCCAAAGCCTCCAGGTATACCGACTCATCCTCGGAGGGGTCAATGGAGGCCAATTCCCCTCTGTTTGAGCACCTCAAGCATCTCTGAAAATGAGACATCCTCACAGCGGGACCCTGCCGAACCCTCCGACTCATCTAAGTCGGTATCAGATGTAGTAGACTCAGGGGAGTCTGTGTGTTTCCTCTTACACGTCCTCTTCGGAGGGGGTTCCCCTGCAGGGTCAGGAGAAACCTCGGAAGAGGAGGAAATTCCCAGTGGGGAAACATGGGGCGATGGATCCCTGGGCCTGAGAGCAAGAGGCTGGCAAGAGGCATCTGCAGGCACTGATGAGGGAGGAGCTAGAGGGATGGACCGTTGACCAGGCTCAGAGGCCAGGACACTCCTCATCACCTCAAAGGCTCCTCTCCCCGGGAGACCAGAAAGTACAGTTTTGTACCTACCATAAATGTAGATGTCCGAACTGGATAGCATCTGCAGTCATAACAACTGGGTTGTCCTATCGTCAGGCAGCCCTTCAGTCGGCCGGATTCCAAAGTCCGGGTCCGGCTTCGGCTGATGTCGCACTTCACCCGACGTCATCTCTGTTGGTCTTCGGGTATAAAGGCATCAGCCGACGCCATTTTCCTCAGTGTTTCTTGCCCCAGATGCCAGAAGCCCTCTTGAAGGCTAAAATTTGGATAGATGCCAATGTTTCCAAAAAGATAGAGGTAAACACAAAAATAAGCATGTATGTACATATATACAAACAAATACACCATAAAAGACTCCCCCCCACCAGCTAGCTATTAGGAGAGTAAACACCCTAGGAGTACCACAGAGGGGAAGGAGGGAGGGTAATCCTGACTGCAGATGCTATCCAGTTCGGACATCTACATTTATGGTAGGTACAAAACTGTACTATGTCCTTCATGGATGCATCTGCAGTCATAACAACTGGGTAGAATACCATAGCCAACTAGGGGAGGAGGATAAAACTAGATTATGGTGTGTTTAGGATCCCTTGCAGTACAGCAGTGGCAAACCCTGCTCGGGATCTGGAGTATAGAGGCAAATTATAATGCTTGGCAAATGTATGCACGGAGGTCCAAGTAGCCGCCTCAATAATGTCTTTGGTTGCCACTCCTCGTAAGAAGGCTGTGGTAGTGGCTGTTGCCCTTGTAGAATGAGGCCTTATGTTCTGTGGAATTGGTTTTCCATGGAAGGAGTAACAGAATCGTATGCAATTTCCTATCCATTTGGAGATTGTCTGTTTGGAAATAGCTTTTCCTTCCCTTCCTGTTGCATAGGCTACAAAAAGCTGGTCAGTCTTTCTGCTATTTTTTGTTCTGTCCAAGTAGTAGCGTAGCTGTCTATGTACATCCAAGGTATGTAGTATTCTTTCCCCTCTGTTTTGTGGGTTGGGGAAGAAGGTAGGTAGGTGGATTGCCTGGTTTAAAGACACTCTGGATACCACCTTAGGCATAAATGTAGGATTATTCCTCATGGACACTCTATCTTGGTGGAAGATTAGGAAGGGTTGCACTGCCATTAAGGCCTGTAGTTCTGAAACCCTCCTTGCTGAGGTAATTGCCAGTAGGAATGCAGTTTTCCATGACAGGTGTTGTAGGTCTGCTGTTGCTGCTGGTTCAAAGGGTGATAAGTCCCAAGCTGGTAATGGTGGTTTCCTTGGAGGTTTTACATTCTTGATTCCTCTGAGGAACTGCCTGAGGAAAGGGTGCGAAAAAACAGGTGGATCAAAGCTGTATTCTGCTGAAATAGCTGATGCATGTATCTTGATGGAGGAGTAGGAGAGGCCTGAATGAAGAAGTTCGGCCAGATACTCCAGAATGTTAGGCATATCTATGTTTGACACCTCTTTTCCTCTTTCAGTACTCCAAATGACAAACCGTTTCCATTTTCCAGCATAGTTCCTTCTTGTTGAAGGTCTGCGTGCTTCAAGAATAATGTCTTTAACTCTTTGGGAAAGTTCTGGATTAGCTGCTGCTATGTGATGTTCCATGCAGCCAGTTGCAACGTTTTAGGTTTGGATGTATGATGCTGTAGTTGTTCTGAGTTAACATCAAAGGCATCAGGGTATTGGCCACATATTGTTCGAGACATGCTCCTCAGCAGTGGGTACCAGTGTTGTCTTGGCCAATTTGGAGCTATCAGGATTATCCTTGGACGTTCTTCCTTGATTTTTAGTAGTACTTTGTGTATCAAGGGAAGAGGTGGGAATGCATATGCTGTTAGGCCTTTCCAGCTGAAGGAGAGCGAATCCACCTTCCATGCTAGTGGGTGGAATGTCCTTGTGCAGAATTTTTTGAGCTGGTGATTGAGAGGTGATGCGAATAGATCTATCTGAGGCATTTCCCATTTCTTTGAGATGGTCTTGAAAATGTCCGGGTGCAGCTTCCATTCGTGGGCATCTGATGTGGTTCTGCTTAGTATGTCTGCTAGAGTATTTTCTTTTCCCGGTACAAATATTGCCTGTAACTGGATGTTGTAGCTGAGTGCCAGGGTCCACAGCTCCAAAGTCATTCTGCATAGGGGGTATGAATGAGTGCCTCCCTGTTTGTTGATGTACCACATGACTGTGGTGTTGTCTGTCCTAATCATCAACTGGCCCTCTTGGAGAAATGGTCTGAACTTTTGGATGGCCAGTTTTACTGCCAGCATTTCTTTTAGGTTGATGTGCAGGTGAAGTTGATCCTGTGTCCACAATCCTTGCACGCATTTGTCCAGCATGTGGGCCCCCCATCCTAGGTCTGAAGCGTCTGTTGTGATGGTCTGGCTTGCTTGACATCTGCGAAAGGGTAGCCCTGGATTTGACTGGCATGCCTGAGCCCACCATAGGAACTCCTGTTTTAAGCATGGAATTAGTGGGATTTCTGTTTCTAGGCTGTGCCTGTGTTGGGACCATAAATTCTTTAGGTACCACTGTAGTTTTCTCATATGTAGTCTGGCAAGTGGGACCAAGATTATGCATGATGCCATTAAGCCCAAGGCCTGTAGTACTTTTCTCGCTGTTAACTTGTTCAGTTTTGTTAGAGCCAAGAAGTAAAGAGGAAGTTCTTTTTGTTTTTCTGCAGTTAGGAATGCCATTTGTTTTACTGTGTCCAATTCAGCCCAAGAATGTCCTTGTTTGGGATGGTATCAGCCTTGACTTTTGTAAATTGACTGTGTATCCCAGTGCTTGTAGCAAGTAAATGACCCTTTGTAAATCTGTTGTCAGCTTGCTTTTGTTGTCCCCTTGTAGCAGGCAGTCGTCCAGGTATGGGTAAATTTGAATTCCCTGTAGTCTGCAATGGCGATTACTGATGCCAGGCATTTTGTGAATACTCTGGGCAGTAGATAAGCCAAAGGGCAATGCTGAGAATTGATAGTGCTCTGATCCTGCAAGAAATCTGAGGTATCTTCTGCAGATTGGTCGAATGGGGACGTGCAGGTATGCCTCCTTGAGATCTAGAGTTACCAGCCAACACTCCTTGCCCAGCATGGGAAGAAGTTGCTGTAGGGTCAGCATTTTGAATTTTGGGACAATGATGTATGTATTTAGGGTGGACAGGTCGAGAATTGGTCTCCAACTTTTTTCCTTTCTTGGCACTAGGAATAGTCTGGAGTAGAACCCCTTTCCTTGCTCTGCTGTTGGCACTCTTTCCACAGCTCTCATGTTTGCTAACTGCATTATCTGTTGTAGAGCCTCTGTTTTTTGATTTGGAGGTAGATTTGGCATTCCTCTTTGACTGGTAAAGTGTGGAAGTGGAACCGGTAACCTTGATCTATGGTTTTTAAAATCCACTTGTCTTTTGTTATATAGTGCCAGTTCTTTGCAAATAAGGTTAACTTTCCGCCTAGAGGTGCTGCTATTTGTTCCCTGGTAGGCGGATGTAGGGTTAAGTCACTGTGGCTGTGTTGATGTAGTGGCAGTGGTTGTGTCTGTGCCTCTGTTGTTGCCTTGCCACTGTCGTCCTCTGTAGGCACCTCCTCTGGATTGGTTTCTGCCTCTGGAACGTCTATTCCTGCCCCTTTGAGATCTTGTGGAGTCAGGAAAGGACCAATTTTTGGCAGGCCAGTTCCTGCTAAACCTTGGGGGTTGAACCTGCAAGAAATCTTTAACCGTTTGAACAGATTTTGCCTTGTCTTCCATTTTCTTCATAACCTGCTGGGCAGGTGTACCAAACAAACTTGTCTTATCATAGGAGCATCTAGCAACTTAGCTTTAACATGGTCGGGTAAAGCTTGCTCCTTTAGCCATGCATGCCTTCTTATCACTGTGCCAGTCATGGCTGATCTAAATGAAGCCTCCAGTGCATCATAGCCACATTTTAAGGAATGGTTACTAACCTGTTGTATGTTATTTACCATTTCTAATGCATATTTCTTATCAAGAGATTCATCAGTGGTTAGTTTTTTGGTTAACTGATCAAGCATAAACTCTTGGTATTGTATCATGTGAAACTGACAGTTTAAAGCTCTAGCTGAGAGAGTAGCTGAAGTGTAAACCTTTTTGCCCCATCTGTCTAATGACCTTGCTTCCCTTTCAGAAGGAATAGGGTTTTTAGCTATGGTCGCGGCTACTGCCTTGGGACCCTGGGATATAGTTTCGGGGTCTGCAAGTGGGGCCTTGTAAAGGTGGTGATGAGTGTCTGGCACCCTGTAAAACCTGTCTGGTTTGGCAGGGGCTGGGGGTAAAGAATCTGGTGCGGAGCAGACATCATTGAAAGCATCATCCACCACAGAGAGAACAGGAGGTATAGCTAAGGGCCTGTGCTGTGGAAGGTGCAGAAAGGTCCTAAGTCTTTTTCTGGAGTCTGAAAAATCCTGTTGCTGCCATTGGAACTGCTCTCGCATGGCATGCAAGGTTTCCCCAAAGGAGAATTCTTCTGGCGGGGAAGCAGCTGGAATGGATTCTTCAGCATCAGAGTCTTCAAAATTGGAGAAAGGAGCCTCTGGCTGGTCAGTTATGTCTGATTCATCGGCAGAATCATCAGAGGACACTGGCTCAGGGGGCTCTGCCCTAGGTCTCTTCTCTGGGGGCTGAGAGGCCCTGTCTGGGTGAGATTGAGATCCTCTAATTAATGAAATTAAATCTTCTGCCAGAGTAAGCATTTGAGAACTAGAAGAGGGCCTGGTTGTAGGGGGTTTAACAGGCACTGTTTTAGTAGTCTTGGCTGCTTTAGCCCTGGCGAAGGCCTTAATGGACATGGCTGCTGGAGGCCTAGCAGCACCACGTGCTGGGGTAGAAACATCCAAGGGAATAGTGTCTGATAAGTCAGTGGCAACCACCGTAGTGGGTAAAATTTCTGAGGCCGATTCAAGAGTGGTAGCAGGGGCCTCAGTTGTAGAGATAGATTCAGCTGTACTTTGATCAGTTTTCGGTTTCAGCGAAACCGAGACACTCGCGTTTGCTTAGCCATGGTTTCGCCGAAACCGCGGACCGCGAGTGTCGGTCTTTATCTTTGCGTTTTTGGCAGATTGGGTAGTCGGTGGTTCCGGCGACATAATGTACGCAAAATCAGACCCGAAGAACTGATCAGCAAACTCAGACCGACGCCTAAGCGTTCGTCGGTTGAAAGAAGCACAGGCGAACAGGCTGCTACGTCGGGCTGGGCCTAAACAAGGCAGACAATAAGAGTGGAAATCTTTATGAGGTATTTGTTTCCCACAGGTTAAACAATTATTAACTTTTTCTGACATCGGCTGAGGCAAGAAAGAGTCCCCAACGGGGTACTTAGCTTTAGAAGTCTTAGAAGTAGTATTCGGTAGAAGTAATCTCTGGATCCGACCGACCGGCACTTGCGAACAGCTTCTGCTTCGGGCGCCACGCGGCAAGAAAGACTGGGGAAAATGGCGTCGGCTGATGCCTTTATACCCGAAGACCAACAGAGATGACGTCGGGTGAAGTGCGACATCAGCCGAAGCCGGACCCGGACTTTGGAATCCGGCCGACTGAAGGGCTGCCTGACGACAGGACAACCCAGTTGTTATGACTGCAGATGCATCCATGAAGGACATCATACCCGCTCCGAAGAGACAGGAATGGTCGGCTCCAAGGAGAGAGAAGGCTCCGAGGCCGATGTCGGCGCCGAGCTTACCAAAGCCGAAGCCCCGAGAGGGAGAGCGGGGTCGGACAAGGGTCCGATGCCACTAGCCCCCTCGGAGCTGACAGTGGAAACCCGACGACCGGATCCCTCCAAGGAAGGTCTCAAGGAGATCGGAGCCGAGGACGACTGAGCCGAAGGATGTATCGGCTCCGGCATCGAAACAGTCGCTGTCCCAAGAAGCTCCGGCTCCGAACTCTGGTGTGGAGTCGGAGGAGGAAGTTCAAGAATTGGGGCTATAGCCGAAGTCTGTTGAGACGGGCTATGGAGCATTTGGGCCAGTGCCTGAGACTTCAACAGCCTGCTTACCACCCTCTCCAAGTCGTGGTCAGACAGCCTGGAAGATCTCGAAGATCGGCTCCGATGGCTCCGCTCCGACAAAACAGGAGATCCCGGAGCCGAGTGGATACTCATAATAGAAGGGGACCGAGATCTCTTACGGGTCGAAGCCATCGGAGCCGAAGTCCCTAGAACTCCAGATGGAGCCGAGGATTTCTCGGCTCCGATGCTGGATAAAGTGTCGGCTCCAGCCGGAGCCGACAAGGCCACAGTAGTCAGGGTATCTGAGCCAGCCGGCACCGAACCCACTACTCGAGTAGAAGAAGTATCGACTCCAGCCGGAGCCGATATCGGCTCCGACGGAGCCGGAGCCACCGGAGGAGGCTTGGACACTGTAGCCTGAGCCTTCGGTGGCTTAAGAGGTTTTCCTGACCCTGATTTAGGAGGAGAACCTTCAGGTTTAAGTAAACCTCGGAGGATGAGTTTGTTCCTCCTTTCCTGCAGGACTCTCTGGCTAAAAGCATGACAACGCACAGGAGTCCTGCAGGTGCAAAGGCCCCAGGCAATAAACACAAGAAGTGTGACCGTCTGTCAGAGACATTTTCTGACAGCACTGGTCACACTTCTTGAAGCCTGAGACCTTGCCTTCTTTTGACATCCTAAGAGGATAGAACACAAACAGTCCCAACAAACACACAAATTAATCCCTTACACAAACACACAGGAAAAGATAACAAAAGGGAACTAGGCCTGACTGAACTACTTTAGATTAAAACTTATAAAAGTTTATAAAAAGGTTGAAAAATAGGGAATAGGGTGGGCTGTAACTAATTACAGACTACACTAACACTAACAGGGAAAAATAAACCCCTAACTACACTTTTTCTTATTTGACTAAGAAAAAACTTACCTCAGCTGGCAAAGGAGACCTCTTTCGCTAAGCGGCAAACGAGATCTGAGGTAGTTCCGCCTTGCATCATGGGATATAGGGTTGCCTCGAGCTGGTAAAAGGAGTTCTCGAGCTAAAGCAAGTGCCGAGTCGGAGCCGAGGATCGGCTCTGAACCCTTCCAGCAAGAATGAAGGCGAGATTGACAACTTAACATCTATACTTAAAACCCATTTGTCCTGGGTAATGAGTTCCCAATTTTTTGCCTGCCGGGCAATCTTTCCCCCTAAAGGAACAGTCAGCTGTGTAGGGCTTGGAAGATTTAAAGTTAAGTCATTGAGACAGTTTACTGTAGGGGGGAGTCTTACTCCTCCCTGCTTTGGAAGTGGGAGTCCCCACTGCTTAGTCCTGTAAGTACCTTGGGATTGAAGCCTGGGAGTTCTGCTGGTTCTAGGTTTGGACTGAAGGCCTGGAAGAGGCAGGAAAGGACCAATTTTTTTGAGGGCAAATGCCTACTAAATCTGTGAGGTTGTACTTGCAGGAAATCTTTAACAGTTTGCATAGATTTCGTTTTTTCCTCCATCTTTTTAAGCACTTCTTCTGCTTTGTTGCCAAACAGGCCGTCTTGGTTTAAGGGAACATCTAGCAATTTAGCTTTAACATGATCTGGTAAAGATTGCTCCTTAAGCCAAGCATGTCTTCTAAGTACAGACCCAGTGACAGCAGCCCTGCAAGATGCCTCTAGTGAATCAAAACCACATTGCAAAGTATGTTTTCCAACTTGTTCAGCAGAACGCATTAAATCCTGTAAATCTTTATTTTCAGCATGGTCAGGAATCATCATTTTCTGTTTAAGCAATCCAATAATATGCTGGTGACACTTTAACATATGAAACTGGCAGTTTAACGCCCTAATGGCCAAGGTTGCAGATGTGTATACCTTCTTAACCCATCTATCCAGCGCCCTGGAATCTCTATCAGGGGGGGGTAGGATTTTTGGCAGTAGTAGCCTTAATGTCATTGGGTCCCTGTGAAATGGTCTCAGGATCCACAGTAGGATTTTTAAAGAGGAACTTGTGAGAGTCAGGAACTCTGTAATATCTATCAGGTTTCCTGGGAGTAGGAGGTATGGAGTCAGGGGCCAAGCTAGATTTCGAAAAGGCATCAACAATATCCAGTATGGGGGGATAGCTAAAGGCCTGTGTTGGGGCAGGAGTAAGAAATCCCTAAACCTCTTTTTAGAATCAAAGTAATCCTGGCTTTCCCAACGAAAATGCTCCCTAAGAGTATGCAAGGATTCACCAAAAGAGAAATCCTCTGGAGGGGAAGCAGAGGGAATAGAGTCCTCTGCATTAGAATCCTCATATGTAGATAATAGTAAATCCTGGACATCAGAGGAAAAAAGAAGTTATGTTCTTACCATAACGTTCCATGTTAGTTGTCTTCTTCTCGCCTTCTTCTTGCTGGATGGGTTCGGAGCCGACCTCGGCCCGACTGCCACTCTAAAAGCTCGAGAGTTGGTTCCACCGGCTCGAGGCTCCCCTTATATCCCACAATGCTAGGCGTGAGTTACCTCAGATCTCGTTTGTAAGCTAGGCCCAGCCTATAATAGTAATAGAATAATTAGTAACAAAATCCACCTCTATAAATAAGGGAGAAGAGAAGGGTGACCTACATCCTGATCCAGGAAATATGCACAACAGAGCATATACCTAAAGTACAGAGGTGGTAGAAAGAGAGGTCACAATCACAACTCCTCTAGGTCTGTCCAGGCCAGGGGCAGGAGGGTGGGACGCAAGAAGAAGGCGAGAAGAAGACAACTAACATGGAACGTTATGGTAAGAACATAACTTCTTTATGTTAAGTTGTCTATCTCGCCTTCATTCTTGCTGGATGGGACGCGTCCCTAGCACCTTGTCCCGGTGGCCTAACGGAACAGACTCCTGAGAACAGTGGAACCAAAGTTAGCTCTATGCCTAGAAGCTAAATCCAACTTATAATGAGAAATGAAAGTGTGAGGAGTAGCCCAAGTAGCAGCTGCACAAATGGTGTCAATAGGCAGTCTGTCTTGGAAGGCTAAAGAAGTAGCCAAAGCTCTGGTGGAATGGGCCTTAGGTTTATTAGGCAGCTTTTGGTGTCTAATTTCATATACAAGGGAAATCAAAGATGTTAGCCATCTGGATAATGATACCTTTGAAACTGAAAGTCCCTTTCTGCCTTCCGCATAGGAGACAAACAGCTGGTCAGATTTTCTGAATTGTTTTGTTCTATCCAAATAGTACCTCAATTGACGATGAACATCCAGGCAGTGTAATTGGAATATTCTGGAAAAAAGACAGGGAGGTCAATGCTTTGATTTAGATTTGACGTCGAGACTACCTTAGGCAAAAAGGACGGGTTAGTTCGTAAGGATACCCTGTCCTTATGAAACAATAGATAAGGAGGTCGACAGCTGAGTGCTTGAAGTTCTGAAACTCTTCTAGCTGAAGTAATAGCTACCAGAAAGAGAGTCTTCCATGATAGCAATTTTAAAGAACAGGAGACTGCAGGTTCGAAAGGGGGAAGAATCAAAGAAGCAAGAACTAAATTTAGGTCCCAAGGAAAAGGAGGATTTCTTATAGGAGGTCTGAGAAGAAAAACTCCTTTCAAAAATGCTTTGCAAAGCTTGTGGGACATTAAGGCAGATTCAGAAATACCCACATGAAAGTTAGAAATAGCTGCCAATTGAACTTTAAGAGTAGAGGGAGATGAACCTGCATGGAAGATTTCAGCTAGAAAATCAAGGACTATTTGGATGGAAGCAGTGAAAGGATCTATGTCCCTTCCTTGAGCCCAATATGTGAAGCGTTTCCACTTACTCAAATAAATCTTCCGAGTGGAAGATTTATGGGAAGCTATCAAAATATCTCGGAGTGAGATAATTGAGGAAGCCTGGCTAAGGTTGGAACTGGAGGAACCAAGCAGTGAGGTTCAGAGAGGGAGGAGCGATGTAACTGACCCGACTGATGGATCAAAAGATCTGGAACTAGGTCCAGATGCCACGGTCGCTCCAATAGAAATTGATGTAGAAAGGGGAACCACACCTGTCGAGGCCAGTAAGGAGCAATGAGGATCAATGAGGCCTTCTGAGCGATAGCTTTCTGTATCACTTGAGAGATTAGTGGGAAGGGAGGAAATGCATACAGAAGTCCCCGGGGCCAAACTTGGACTAGAGCGTCTGCTGGGTTGGCCTGGTAAAGGGAATAGAGTGAAATATTCTCTGCACTTGCTGTTTTGGGGAGTAGCAAAAAGATCGCAGCAAGGCTGACCCCACTTGAGGAAAATTTCTCTCACAACAGAGTCTTTCAGAGACCACTCGTGAGGCATGAGGATAGCTCTGCTCAACTTGTCCGCAATTTGATTGGACTTCCCGGGGATGTGCGTTGCTATCAGAAACCGCTGAGAAGAAATCGCCTATTGCCACAATCTGAGTGCTTCTTGACACAGGGGGTATGACCTGGTTCCGCCTTGTTTGTTGATGTACCACACTACAGACATATTGTCTGTCTGGACTGCAATCGTTCCCAAGGGAAGAGAGTCTTGAAGGGCTTGCAACGCTAAAAGCACTGCTCTCATCTCCAGAACATTTATGTGCAAGTGGCATTCGTCTGGTTGCCATGTGCCCTGGACCGTCCTGCCCTGATAATGCCCCCACCCGATCAGGAGGCATCCGTTGTCAGAGTAGCAACCGGAGGGTGGAACAAAGGGTCTTCCCAACAAGAGCTGAGGGAAGACATCCACCACATGAGATGATTTTTGCGCCTGCGTGATCATAATGGTGTGAGACATTGGAAGTTGCTGGTATGACCATTGTGTAAAGAGCATCCATTGAAGGATCCGCATGTGGAATCTGGCTAATGGAAGCAGAGGTATGGCCGCCATAATTCCCAACACTTTCAGAACTAACCTGGCTTTGATTCTGTTGTTGTTGAAAAGGAGTGAGACCAGTTTGTGAATGTCTGTTATTCTCTGATGTGTTAGTCTCGCAGACATGTCTACTGTGTCTAGATTTGCGCCTATGAAAGTAATAGCACGACAAGGCGACAAAACAGACTTTTCGCAATTTATTGAAATGCCTAACTTTTGACAAATGCGAAAAGTGTAATCCCTGGCCATCAGAAGGAGATGCTTGGTGGGAGCTGTGAGGAGCCAGTCGTCCAAATATGGAAACACCTGGAATCCTTGTCGTCTCAGGTGAGAAGCTACCACTGCCATGCATTTGGTAAACACCGGGGCAGTGGTGAGACCAAAGGGCAGGGCCCTGAACTGAAAATGACTGGTTCCCAGCCTGAAGCGGAGGAATCTTCTGGAGCGTCTGTTCATTTTATGTGATAGTACGCATCCTGAAGGTCTATAGAGCACATCCAGTTGCCTTTTCCCAATAGGGGAAGGATGGATTGCAGCGTGACCATCCGAAATCTTGTTTTCTTGACTGATCTGTTCAAGATACTGAGATCCAAAATTGGTCTCCAGTCCCCTGTTTTCTTTGGAACTAAAAAGAACCTTGAGTAGATTCCGGATCCTTTCTGGTCTGCTGGAACTGGCTGAATTGCTCTTTTTGCAAGCAGTTTTGAAATTTCAAAAACCGCTAGATCCCTTTGAGCGGGTGGAACATCTGGAAGGGATTTTTTGATTGGATTGGAATTCGAAGAAAGGGGATAGAATAGCCTTCGGAAATGACGGACTGTACCCATTTGTCTTGAGTCAGGGATAGCCAGGCTTCTGGGTACAGTGACAATCTTCCCCCGACTGCCTCCGAAGGTGGACAGTCGGGCAACACCTCAGGGATGCTGAAAGGGCTTATCAGAGAAGGCTTCCCGATTGCCCTGGTTCTGCGGAGCCCCCCTGCCTCGAGGGCGACGTCTACCATTGTTATTCCCGCCTCTGCCTCTGGCAGGGAAACGACTTTGTGTGTCAGGCGAAGTCCCTTGAGATTGTTTACGGAACCACATTTTCCCACTTTTCTGGCCTTTGGGGTAAGGCCTAGAAGGAGTAGAAAAATGGACTCCGACGGCAGAAAGAGTCTTGCCATCAGTCTCGCACCTAGTCAAGGTTTCTTTCACTTGAGGACCAAAGAGAGATGATCCATCAAACGGGGAGTTAGTGAAAGATGTCTTTAAGGGGTCCACAAAATTGCATAGCCACATCCAGGCATGCCTACGTAAGGCCACACCTGTCCCTGCTGCCCTACTCGCTCCATCAGCCGCATAAGAAAGGAGGCGCATGGAGGAGTTGGCTATGGAGTTAAGGGTAGCCAGCTGCGTGTTCATCTTATCTTGAAAACCCGCAGCTGTAGGGTCCTTCAACATGTCACTCGCTTCTTTGATCAAGTCCCTTTGAAGACGAGTGAAATGGCACAGGTAGTTCAGCGAACGCATAGTAAATGTCGCTGACGAGAACATCCGCTTCCCGTACCTGTCCATGGACCTAGATTCCTTGTTAGGTGGATGGACAGGTACTGAAGGATCAGCTAGTTCCTTCTTAGTGGCAGCAGCTACCACCATAGCATCCACAGAAACTCCTTTTGTCAAGAACTGTTTGTCTGCTGGTGCCGTTATGAATTTGGAGGGTCTCCTGGGAGTGGGGTCCACTGAATCAGGAGCCGTCCATGCCTTTTTAGCAACCACATGCATGAGGGGGTCAAAGGGGGACACCCAGGAGGTGGAAGGGCGAGAGCCAACGCCTCAAGATACACAGATTCATCCTCCGAAGGGTTAAGGGCTGGCCAATTTCCCTCTGCTTCAGGATCTCTAGAATGTCTGCAAAGGAGACATCTTCAGAAGGGGAACGGGGAACCCTCGAATCATCTAAATCTGTGTCAGATGTGATGGACTCAGGTGAGTCAATGTGTTTCCTCTTACACTTCCTCTTCCGAGGGGCTCTTCTGCCAAATCAGGAGAGGCCTCGGAAGAGGATGAAATCCACACAGGGCGTTCCTGCGGACCTGGCTCTCTGCGGTCCGGGCTGTGGGAGTGAGTCGACTTGTCCTGAGGCACCGTAGAGGGAGGCGGACGGAGCCGACTGTGGAGTAGAGCCAGGCTCTAACACACTCCGCATGACCTCGAACGCACCCCTGTCAGGCAAAGCCAGAGGTCCCCGCTCCGAGAAGCTGAGAACCTCCCTCGGCACCGACAGTGATGGCTCCGAGGCCGATGTCGGAGCCGAACTCACCAGCGCCGAAGCTCCGAGAGGAAGAGCGGGGTCGGACAAGGGTCCGATGCCACTCACCCCCTCGGAGCCGACGATGGAAGTCCGGCGCCGAGATTCTTCTAAGGAAGAAATCGGAGCCGACGATGGAGCCGAAGACAATTGTATCGGCTCCGACACTACCACAGTCTCGGTTCCGACACGACCCGGCTCCGAGCTCAACAGAGTCGGAGGAGGAATATATTGATGGACAGGGGCAGGCATCGACTGATGAGTCGGGCTCTGAAGCATCTGGGCCAGTGCCTCGGACTTAAGAAGTCGACTCACTACCCTCTGAAGGTCATGATCCGACAGCCTCGATGACCTAGAGGAGTGAGATTTATGGCTCCGTTCAGACAGCAGGGGAGATCCTGGAGCCGAATGAACGGAGCCAAGGGATGGTGACCTGGACCTCTTCCTAGATGTCGGCTCCGAGGGTCTGGTCGGAGCCGACACGGGAATTTCTAATACCTCGGCTCCAGCCGGAGCCGAGGGAACCACAGAAACTGTGGACTGAGACTCATCGGCTCCAGCCGGAGCCGATGTAGTCGGAGGTTTGGAAGCCTTAGGTCTCGGCTCAGTTGCTGGAGCCGAAGACCTAGAAGCCTTGGAGGGCTTCCCTGAAGACACAGTAAGGGAATCCTCAGGCTTGAGTAAACCTCTTAAAATTAACTTATTTTTTCTTTCCTGCAGGACCCTGGGACTGAAGCCATGGCAAACAGCACAGGAGTCCTGCAGGTGCAAAGGTCCCAGGCAGTAGACACGAAGTGTGACCGTCTGTCAGAGACATTTTCTGACAGCACGCATCACACTTCTTGAAGCCTGAGACCTTTGATTCTTTAGACATTCTGAAAGTGCAATCACACACACAGTCAAAAAACACACTGATTACACCCTGTCTAGTTTTAGCTTAAAATAAAACTACTAACTAGGTTTTAAATTAAGAAAAATAACACACACACACACCCACTAGGGAAGGAAGAAGGCCCGAAGGCCCGAGGGAAGAACTTAAAGTTCTTGTGGGGAAAAAACAGGAATTTTAAGAAAAAGGGGCAAGAATTCCTCTAAACTAAGGGAAATAAGTATAAAATTTAAAAATAAAGGGGTTTAAATACACTAACTTTATAAGAAAGTCACTTACCAAGAACCGGTAGAAAACCAACACCTCGATCGCTGTAGCGGCAAACGAGATCTGAGGTAACTCACGCCTAGCATTGTGGGATATAAGGGGAGCCTCGAGCCGGTGGAACCAACTCTCGAGCTTTTAGAGTGGCCGAGTCGGAGCCGAGGTCGGCTCCGAACCCATCCAGCAAGAATGAAGGCGAGATAGACAACTTAACATCAGAAATTTCAGAGTCCTGATCAGAAGAAATCATAAGCAAACTCAGTCCTAGGTCTCTTAAAGGGGGAAGGGTGGCTTCCCCTGATGAAAGTAATAAGGTCTTCAGCCATTCTTATCATTTGTTTTTTAAGCATAGAGGCCTGACCATGCGGTCTGGGCGTCTGTCTTCTAGGCATGGATCGAGTTTTAGGCCTTTAAGAGGAAGATGGTGTCAGTAGGTCTGAATACACCCTCAGAAGCTGGTGCCGGCACAGCGGCTCCAGACCCATCCAAGATAGAGACATCCGCAGGTTCCACAGCTGAAGCATCTCGCAGTATATCGGACTCTGAAAGGGTCTCTGTAGAGGCCTGCGAATCTGAAGTAGCGGATATCAGGGGCTGCGAAAGCGCCTCACTGAGTACCGCTGAACTGGCGACTAGCTTAGGAGAAGCGTCGTCTGCAGCTTTGGCCCTATGCGGTCTGTCTCTGTCTATCTTTGCATTTTTTCGGAATGTCGGTAGTCGGGTGGCTTACCAAAGCCATATGTTTATAATTGAACAGAGTATCAAAATATTTAGAAGCATAAATAAACAGACGACGAACAGTTCGTTATTTAAATAAGGCACAAAACCGACAGCGAGGTAAGTCGTGGTCAGGGCCTAAGCAAGGAATGCAGTACGAATGAAAATCTCTCTGAGGTATTTGCTTTCCACAAGAAATACAATTATTAACTTTTACTGACATCAGTTTAGAGCAAGAAAAAGTTTCGCCAACGGGGTACTTAGCTTAGTTGAAGACTTCGGTTCTGAAACTCTAAAACGAAAATTTCAGGAGTCGGCCGACCGGCACTTGCAAACTGCTTCTGCTTCGGACACTGCACGGCAAGAAAGACTGATGTAATGGCGTCGGCTGCATGCTTTATACCCCTGACTACCTGACGTCATGGAAGGTGACAGCAACCGAAGCAGGACCCAAGACTTTGTTAATCAGATCGACTGAGGGCTACTCCAAGCAGATATCCCAAATATGATGACTGCAACAGTGAAACATGAAGAACATGGGGCAGAGAATGACATACAGAAAGAGGCATGTGACAGAGAAGAACAGGGGCAAGGATAGTCAAGCAGCACTTTGTTTTCTCAGGAAAAGGATGCTTCTGAGTAGAAAGAGTTTGGGTAAGCCTTAGTATATCGGAGTTCTTCTACTACCCTTTTTACCTTTGGGGAGAGGACAAGACTGTCTATGGACAAAGGAAGGCTTGTTAGAATAATTCCTCTGAAACTTCGGTACAGGGGAAACAAAAAGTATGCTTCAACTCCTGTAAAGCCCTACCTTCTTCTTGCAGGGACTTTAACAACTCTGCAGCAGCACCACCAAACAAATGCTTATTATCTAGTGGAGAATCCATCAGTTTAGTCTTGATTATCATCAGGCAAAGGCTGACGTCTGAGCCATGAATACCTCTCCTCTAAACCGATCCAAAAGCCACAGTCTCACATGAAGAATCAGCTGCATCATAGCTGCATTTAATGGAATGGGGAGCTACTTGGGAGGATGTCCCTACCAAAGCAAGAGCAAAGGCTTTCCCCTCAGAATCAGGGAGATCTGAAATAGTCTGACAGGCTTGACCGAGAAGAACCAAAACGTAGCTGGTCATATGTGTCGAACAGTTAACAGTTCTAAAGGCTAGGGTAGCAGAAGTGTACACTTTCTTATCCAGCATCTCCATGTTCTATCTTTATCAGATGGAAGGAATTTAGTGGAAGGCAACAATCTGGAGGGTTTATCAGAAGCAAATGACACTACAGAAGGATCAGCAGAGGGGCACTAATTAAAAAAAAACTTGTAGTCATCAGGCACATTATAATACCCATCAGGTTTTTGGGAGTAGGGGGTTGGGAATCAGGAGCCTGACAAGCAGTGGAAAAAGCATTCAACAAGGCAGCAAATACAAGAGAGACAGCAGAGGGCCTAGGACACACAATCTGTAGAAGCTCGTAGTACCTCTTCTGAGCATCAGACACCTGAGCACAGTCTGATTTGAAAAATTCCATCATTCTGGAAATAGTGTCACCAAACAAAATCTCCTCAAAGGGAGAGTTAGGACTGACAGACACTTCTTCCTCAAAATCATAGTCAAGTGGAAAAGGAATCTGAGAGGAATAAGTCAGGGACTCCATCAGAATCAGCATCACCACCACCAGAGGAACCCTGCTCTCTGGGCCTCTTAAGAGGGGTAGAAGACCAAGGAGGATTAGGAACAGGAACTCCCTGTGGAGGCTTAAGAACCATAAGGGCAATACACAGGCCTTGAGTGAAGGTTTGCCATTCACTCTGAGGATTTTTAGGAGTTGGCAAGATGTGTTTAGTTTTCTGCTTCTTTTTAAGTGGAAAATCAGCCTTAAACAATTTAGGAGGCTCTGACCCCCTGAAAACACTATTACTGTAAATCAGAACATCTTCCCTCACTAACAATGTAGGAATACCCCCTAGACCCTTGAGTAATCAACCACTGTTCCCCCTGTACATCCGAAGTGGACATCTGCAAGACATCCATGGACGTGCATGGATCCGGACCCATGACGGCATCTGAAGTGGTCATAGCAAAGGAATCCAAGGAGGAAACCAGACGATCCTCTGGGCTTTCACCAGCCTCAAGAGAGACATCCAGTGGAGGCAGTACAGATGAAGAATAACAGCCAACCTTTCCTGGTCTTTTACCTCACAGATGGCGGACTCTCAGGCCGGGAAGATCCTTCCATACTGTGTGTCTTTAGCCAACAGTTTAAGTCTTTGGTTCTCCAAATAAACAGCTAGGGAAGAAAGTGACTATGCAACATCTTAGGGACAAAAGTTTGACAAATCTCACATGATATACGGACACGGGAAGCGCTTAAAAAAAAAAAAAAAAAAAAACACTGCTTGTGACCATCTTTATGAGGACCATCTCCCACAGTGGCATTTCCCCTTTCTGGATGACATGAAACCAACAACAGAACAAGGCAAAACGAAGATAAGAAATCAAAACAACCCAGCTATTCACTTATCTGAAAGTGGTTCGGAAATGAGAAGATGAACAAGCGCTCAGACAAATGATTGAAGATGGCGTTTGGACTGGCGGCAAAGTTCTGAGAATGGTATATCAGAACATCACCTTTATGTCCTATGCCACGTGAGGGGAGCATACATGTGGCATACGGCATACCAATTGCAACCTAAAGGCTTTTGTATACTGGCCAGATGTCAGGCTACCCTTGGCAGGGGATCCCTTATTATAAAGAATACTGCAACGGTGATATGGAATGACATCTGATCAAACCTAAATGTAGATAATTTGGCAGGGGGAAGGGAGCTGAATCAGATGAAAAGAAGACAACAGGCATCAATCATTATGCCAAACACATAACTTTCGTACAGATATAGTCTTTTTTTCATATGATTCAATGTGTAGGGCAGATTCCCAAGTCACCCAACAGCAACCTGCGTGGTCTCAAAGAAAGACATTCTTGAGTGTGCCAGAGCCAAAAGATGTGAACTCTGGAATGCACATCTAACTTGTACTGAGGTACAGTGGTACGAGTTGGAAAACCAAGCTACTGCACACACAGGTCACCAATAGGCACTTGTTTTGCAAACACATTTGAGGTTGACATTACTCTGGTAGAGTGCAGCTTAGACTTGGTCTTTAAAGACATACCTCATGAATCACAGACTAATGAAATGAAACCTACCAACCATTTTGGGAGAGTTACCATGAGTATGGACGGTTGATTTGATTCTCTGGCATTCTTAGTATGATGGAGATAAAACCCAAGTTGTCTAATGCACATCTAAAGTGTGTAACAAAACTGGGTAAGAAAACTAGCAAATTTATCTGTTGATTCACATTAGATTCAGAAGTTACTTTAGGAAGGATATAAGTTCTCAATGACACTCTGTCTTTATAAAAGGTAAGGAAGAGATTTACACCAGTGTACCTGTAGATCTGACAACCATTTAGCAGATGTAATGGCAACCAGAAAAAAATTGTCTAACATGATAAACGTCATATCTACGGAAGCTGCTGGTTTGCAGGGCTTTTGGATTAGAGACTGAAGTAAGACAGCGACATCTCATGGAGGGACTGGATCATGAACTGGGGGTCAAAATAAAAAAGTTCCTCTAAGGCAGGCTTTGGACACTGAGGGAAGCAACAGAAGCATTGTTGAGTCCTATGTAGAAGTTAGAAATAGCTGCTAATTATAGTTTTATTTCTGATTAGCTTAACCCAGCTATAAAATGTTCTAAAAGAAATTCAGTCCAAGAGGAGAAGAAACCCCACAAAAAAATAACCAAACACGGGGTAACTGCCAGTACTTACTCCAGACAAACTTATTTAAAAATTACTTGAATGCAAATGATAACGTATAGCGAGCATATTTAATAAACATATTTGTTAAGCACTTTCATCCAAAATGTGTTTTACAACGGACTTCATCAGAACAAATACTTTTAAATGCTAACCAACCTTATATACAGTGCAAACAAATCATATGACTAATTAACCTTATACAACCAATTAGCATAAAAAGGCAGCATTAAAAAACATCACTACAACCAATTAAGGTTAGACTATAGAGAACTTCTATGGCAGCTACATTTAAATGCAAGTGCAAAGTATGGTATAAACAACATTGTTTCCTTGAGCAGCATTTTAAAATTACATGCTGCCAAGTTAGGATAATGACAGTCTGCTTATGAAATATAGAAAATCCTTAATGAGTAATGTTAAACAGGTTAAGGTTAGCTGTGTGTAAATATTTATTAACAAATATTATTTTAATGTTTTTATTAACATGCCATCATAGGGGGCATTTATGAAGGATGTCTTAAAGCTTTCCACAAAGTCACAGAGCTGCAGCCAGGCATGAAACCACATAGTAATACCTGTAGAGGCTGCTCCGACTGCACTATCTGCTGCATTACATAGCAGTCTCATGGCAATATTTGATGATGACTGTAAGGTAGACAACTGGGTGTCCACAGTTTTTTTTGAATATCAGATGGTAAGCTACTCATCAGGGAATTCGTGGCTGAAGCACATTTCCCCAGTCTGCCCAATGCCCTTGACTCTATTAGGGGGGTGGATAAAGGAACTCTCTTCGGACAGTTCCACCCTTGTGGCTGCTGCTACCACCATGGCATCTACAGGGAAAACCTTAGCCCAGTGTTTTCTTTCTTTGAAGGCAACTAGTATTTCTTCTGGATGGGCTCTGCCACATCAGGCTTCTTGGGTAATAAGGTCGAGTATGACACCAGGAGGAAGGACCACCCAAGGACACTGAGGGGCCAGACCCAAAGGCTTTAAGGAAACACAGACTCAGGAGAAATTTTGGTGGAGATCCTCCTCCTCTTCCTATTTCATCAATTTGAGGAAGTCTACAAAGGAGACCTCTTCGAGGGTGGACATCGGGGAAACCTAACTTCTCACTCATCTAAGTCGATGTCTTCTATGACAGACTCAGCCAAGGAATCAATATGTCACTTACAAGTTCTCTTCCGGGAATGTGCCTTGGGACTCCTGAAGGGGATGGACATGAGACTCGAATGCTGATTAGTCTTAAAGCCTAAGAGATCAGTCTGCCCCTGTCTACCAGAATGAGAAGTAGTAGAAGCCATCCTCAGAGGGAGTTTGGATAGATCTGAACTCAACACACATCCCAGTTGTCTTTATCCAGTCAAGGCCCCCTCCATGGCCTTGAAAGCCAACTCAGCCAATGGAAGCGAAGACCACCCACCAAGTTAGCTGAATCGGTAGCCCTCTCAACTCCAATGGCTAATGGCTCCAAGCAGGATCTTGGAATAGTGCTATCCAGTGCCAAAGCCACGAGTGTTAAGGATAGCTCCAAAAACCTTGGGAGTCGACTCCACCCTCGTAGCTCTGACACCAATGATCTGAGTCTGGGACTCCACTCGACCAGAGTGCATCAGTGTTGAGTGAGGGAGGATGTTGCATCGGTATTGAGTGAGGGAGGATGTTGAAGCTGAAGACTCTAGGGCTACTGGCTCTGAAGCAGTTATGGCAGGAAGACTGGATCAAACATATACCAGCTCCAAGAATAGAGACTGCATAGGAAGCTGAACTGTCAGGGTGGAAGGGCTGTTCCTAGTTCATTATTCAGAGCAGAGATGAGAGGATTCCAGGCTGAATCTGAGTCCTCAAAAACTTACTCATCATTTGGCTAACACTGAATTTGGTGAGGCACTTAGAAGAATGACCAGAATGAGGAAGAGACCAGCAAAACAGGCTTTGAAGGCAATTTTTGAATGACTGGTGAGTGAAGCCTACGGCTGATGGGCCCAGGTGAAAAAGAAGACTTTGGGAGGGAGCAAAAGGATCAGACTGTCTTGAAAACTTAGGTGTCAGACCTGCAATAAAGTACAGTTTTGTACCTACCATAAATGTAGATGTCCGAACTGGATAGCATCTGCAGTCATAACAACTGGGTTGTCCTGTCGTCAGGCAGCCCTTCAGTCGGCCGGATTCCAAAGTCCGGGTCCGGCTTCGGCTGATGTCGCACTTCACCCGACGTCATCTCTGTTGGTCTTCGGGTATAAAGGCATCAGCCTACGCCATTTTCCTCAGTGTTTCTTGCCCCAGATGCCAGTAGCCCTCTTGAAGGCTAAAATTTTGGATAGATGCCAATGTTTCCAAAAAGATAGAGGTAAACACAAACATAAGCATGTATGTACATATATACAAACAAATACACCATAAAAGACTCCCCCCCACCAGCTAGCTATTAGGAGGGTAAACACCCTAGGAGTACCACAGAGGGGAAGGAGGGAGGGTAATCCTGACTGCAGATGCTATCCAGTTTGGACATCTACATTTATGGTAGGTACAAAACTGTACTATGTCCTTCATGGATGCATCTGCAGTCATAACAACTGGGTAGAATACCATAGCCAACTAGGGGAGGAGGATAAAAGTAAATTATGGTGTGTTTAGGATCCCTTGAATGATAATGCTTGGCAAATGTATGCACGGAGGTCCAAGTAGCCGCCTCAATAATGTCTTTGGTTGCCACTCCTCGTAAGAAGGCTGTGGTAGTGGCTGTTGCCCTTGTAGAATGAGGTCTTATGTTCTGTGGAATTGGTTTTCCATGGAAGGAGTAACAGAATCGTATGCAATTTCCTATCCATTTGGAGATTGTCTGTTTGGAAATAGCTTTTCCTTCCCTTCCTGTTGCATAGGCTACAAAAAGTTGGTCAGTCTTTCTGCTATTTTTGTTCTGTCCAAGTAGTAGCGTAGCTGTCTATGTACATCCAAGGTATGCAGTATTCTTTCCCCTCTGTTTTGTGGGTTGGGAAAGAAAGTAGGTAGGTGGATTGCCTGGTTTAAAGACACTCTGGATACCACCTTAGGCATAAATGTAGGATTAGTCCTCATGGACACTCTATCTTGGTGGAAGATTAGGAAGGGTTGCACCGCCATTAAGGCCTGTAGTTCTGAAACCCTCCTTGCTGAAGTAATTGCCAGTAGGAAAGCAGTTTTCCATGACAGGTGTTGTAGGTCTGCTGTTGCTGCTGGTTCAAAGGGTGATAGTGTCAACTTTTCTAGCACAAAGTTTAAGTCCCAAGCTGGTAATGGTGGTTTCCTTGGAGGTTTTACATTCTTGATTCCTCTGAGGAACTGCCTGAGCAAAGGGTGCGAAAAACAGGTGGATCAAAGCTGTATTCTGCTGAAATAGCTGATGCATGTATCTTGATGGAGGAGTAGGACAGGCCTGAATGAAGAAGTTCGCCAGGTACTCCAGAATGTTAGGCATATCTATGTTTGACACATCTTTTCCTCTTTCAGTACTCCAAATGACAAACCTTTTCCATTTTCCAGCATAGTTCCTTCTTGTTGAAGGTCTGCGTGCTTCAAGAATAATGTCTTTAACTCTTTGGGAAAGTTCTGGGTTAGCTGCTGCTATGTGATGTTCCATGCAGTCAGTTGCAACGTTTTTAGGTTTGGATGCATGATGCTGTAGTTGTTCTGAGTTAACATAAAGGGCATCAGGGAATTGGCCACATATTGTTCCGAGACATGCTCCTCAGTAGTGGGTACCAGTGTTGTCTTGGCCAGTTTGGAGCTATCAGGATTATCCTTGGACGTTCTTCCTTGATTTTTAGTAGTACTTTGTGTATCAAGGGAAGAGGTGGGAATGCATATGCTGTTAGGCCTTTCCAGCTGAAGGAGAGCGAATCCACTTTCCATGCTAGTGGGTGGAATGTGCTTGTGCAGAATTTTTTGAGCTGGTGATGCGAATAGATCTATCTGAGGCATTCCCCATTTCTTTGAGATGGTCTTGAAGATGTCCGGGTGCAGCTTCCATTCGTGGGCATCCGAAGTGGTTCTGCTTAGTATGTCTGCCAGAGTATTTTCTTTTCCCGGTACAAATATTGCCTGTAACTGGATGTTGTAGCTGAGTGCCAGGGTCCACAGCTCCAAAGTCATTCTGCATAGGGGGTATGAACGAGTGCCTCCCTGTTTGTTGATGTACCACATGACTGTGGTGTTGTCTGTCCTTATCATCAACTGGCCCTCTTTGAGAGAAGGTTTGAACTTTTGGATTGCCAGTTTTACTGCCAGCATTTCTTTTAGGTTGATGTGCAGGTGAAGTTGATCCTGTGTCCAGAGTCCTTGCACGCATTTGTCCAGCATGTGGGCCCCATCCTAGGTCTGAAGCGTCTGTTGTGATGGTCTGGCTTGCTTGACATCTGCGAAAGGGTAGGCCTGGGTTTGACTGGCATGCCTGAGCCCACCATAGGAACTCCTGTTTTAAGCATGGAATTAGTGGGATTTCTGTTTCCAGGCTGTGTCTGTGTTGGGACCATAAATTCTTTAGGTACCACTGTAGTTTTCTCATATGTAGTCTGGCAAATGGGACCAAGATTATGCATGATGCCATGAAGCCCAAGGCCTGCAGTACTTTTCTTGCTGTTAACTTGTTCAGTTTTGTTAGTGCCAAGAAGTAAAGAGGGAGTTCTTTTGTTTTTCTGTAGTTAGGAATGCCATTTGTTTTACTGTGTCCAATTCAGCCCAAGAAGGTCCTTGTTTGGGATGGTATCAGCCTTGACTTTTGTAAATTGACTGTGTATCCCAGTGCTTGTAGCAAGTAAATGACCCTTTGTAAATCTGTTGTCAGCTTGCTTTTGTTGTCCCCTTGTAGAAGGCAGTCGTCCAGGTATGGGTAAATTTGAATTCCTGTAGTCTGCAATGGGCGATTACTGATGCCAGGCATTTTGTGAATACTCTGGGCAGTAGATAAGCCAAAGGGCAATGCTGAGAATTGATAGTGCTCTGATCCTGCAAGAAATCTGAGGTATCTTCTGCAGATTGGTCGAATGGGGACGTGCAGGTATGCCTCCTTGAGATCTAGAGTTACCAGCCAACACTCCTTGCCCAGCATGGGAAGAAGTTGCTGTAGGGTCAGCATTTTGAATTTTGGGACAATGATGTATGTATTTAAGGTGGACAGGTCGAGAATTGGTCTCCAACTTTTTTCCTTTCTTGGAACTAGGAATAGTCTGGAGTAGAACCCCTTTCCTTGCTCTGCTGTTGGTACTCTTTCCACAGCTCTCATGTTTGCTAACTGCATTATCTGTTGTAGAGCCTCTGTTTTTTGATTTGGAGGTAGATTTGGCATTCCTCTTTTGACTGGTAAAGTGTGGAAGTGGAACCAGTAGCCTTGATCTATGGTTTGTAAAATCCACTTGTCTTTTGTTATGTAGTGCCAGTTCTTTGAAAATAATGTTAACTTTCCGCCTAAAGGAGCTGCTATTTGTTCCCTGGTAGGCGGATTTAGGGTTAAGTCACTGTGGTTGTGTTGATGTAGTGGCAGTGGTTGAGTCTGTGCCTCTGTTGTTACCTTGCCACTGTCGTCCTCTGTAGGCACCTCCTCTGGATTGGTTTCTGCCTCTGGAACGTCTATTCCTGCCCCTTTGAGATCTTGTGGAGTCAGGAAAGGACCAATTTTGGCAGGCCAGTTCCTGCTAAACCTTGGGGTTGAACCTGCAAGAAATCTTTAACCGTTTGGACAGATTTTGCCTTTTCTTCCATTTTCTTCATAACCTGCTGGGCAGGTGTACCAAACAAACTTGTCTTATCCATAGGAGCATCTAGCAACTTAGCTTTAACGTGATCCGGTAAAGCTTGCTCCTTTAGCCATGCATGCCTTCTTATCACTGTGCCAGTCATGGCTGATCTAAATGAAGCCTCCAGTGCATCATAGCCACATTTTAAGGAATGGTTACTAACCTGTTGTATGTTATTTACCATTTCTAATACATATTTCTTATCAAGAGATTCATCAGTGGTTAGCTTTTTAGTTAATTGATCAAGCATAAACTCTTGGTATTGTATCATGTGAAACTGACAGTTTAAGAGAGAACAGGAGGTATAGCTAAGGGCCTGTGCTGTGGAAGGTGCAGAAAGGTCCTAAGTCTTTTTCTGGAATCTGAAAAATCCTGTTGCTGCCATTGGAACTGCTCTCGCATGGCATGTAAGGTTTCCCCAAAGGAGAATTCTTCTGGAGGGGAAGCAGCTGGAATGGATTCTTCAGCATCAGAATCTTCAAAATTGGAGAAAGGAGCCTCTGGCTGGTCAGTTATGTCTGATTCATCAGCAGAATCATCAGAGGACACTGGCTCAGGGGGCTCTGCCCTAGGTCTCTTCTCTGGGGGCTGAGAGGCCCTGTCTGGGTGAGATTGAGATCCTCTAATTAATGAAATTAAATCTTCTGCCAAAGTAAGCATTTGAGAACTAGAAGAGGGCCTGGTAGTGGGGGGTTTAACAGGCACTGTTTTAGTAGTCTTGGCTGCTTTAGCCCTGGCGAAGGCCTTAATGGACATGGCTGCTGGAGGCCTAGCTGCACCACGTGCTGGGGTAGAGACATCCAAGGGAATGGTGTCTGATAAATCAGTGGCAACCACCGTAGTGGATAAAAATTCTGAGGCCGATTCAAGAGTGGTAGCAGGGGCCTCAGTTGTAGAGATAGATTCAGCTGTACTTTGAGCAGTTTTGTCGGTTTCGGCCGAAACCGAGACACTCGCGGCTTGCTTAACCATGGTTTCAGCCGAAACCGCGGACCGCGAGTGTCGGTCTTTATCCTTGCGTTTTTTGGCAGATTGGGAAGTCGGAGGATCCGACGGCATAATGTACGCAAAATCAGAACCGAAAAACTGTTCTGCAAACTCCGACCGACGCCTAAGCGTTCGTCGGTTGAAAGAAGCACAGGCCGAACAGGCTGCTACGTCGTGGGCTGGGCCTAAACAAGGCAGACAATGAGAGTGGAAATCTTTATGAGGTATTTGTTTCCCACAGGTTAAACAATTATTAACTTTTCTGACATCGGCTGAGGCAAGAAAGGTTCCCAACGGGTACTTAGCTTTAGAAGTCTTCAGTAGTATTCGGTAGAAGTAATCTCTGGATCCGACCGACCGGCACTTGCGAACAGCTTCTGCTTCGGGCGCCACGCGGCAAGAAAGACTGAGGAAAATGGCGTCGGCTGATGCCTTTATACCCGAAGACCAACAGAGATGACGTCGGGTGAAGTGTGACATCAGCCGAAGCCGGACCCGGACTTTGGAATCCGGCCGACTGAAGGGCTGCCTGACGACAGGACAACCCAGTTGTTATGACTGCAGATGCATCCATGAAGGACATCTGTGGGGTCCAGAGACCTTTTCTTGGATTTATCCAGGCGATCCTCCAGTCTCCTTTCTTTCGATTTTCCACTTGCTTAGTCTCTATGCCATTCTCTCTCTTTCTTTTGATTTTTCCATTTCCTTGTCTCCCTTTTTCTCGGCGGAAAGGGAAGAGATGGCTGCCTTCGGGTCAGAAGACATTATGGACCCTGTCTGCAGGGGAGAAAGGCCTTTCAAAATAAGTTTTTCCTTTCTCTCTTGGACAGCTCTGCTGCCAAACAGCACAAATGGGAGTACAAATCCTGCAAATGAGAAGGCCCCAAACAGTATACACCACAGAGTGTAGGTCTCAAGGGGGTATATCACACACAGGATGAATACTTCCTAAAACCTGTTGACATTAAAAGTTGGAAAAGTAAAATAAAAAAGTGTGTGTGTGTGTGTGTGTGTGTGTGTGTGTGTGTGTATATTATATATATATATATATATATATATATATATATATATATATATATATATATAAATGTGATTATTAATTTATTTAATTAGCTATCCTAACACTAAATTTAAGGACACACCCATACCCAC
The DNA here is from genome assembly GCF_019279795.1 of Protopterus annectens. Classification (NCBI taxonomy): domain Eukaryota; kingdom Metazoa; phylum Chordata; order Ceratodontiformes; family Protopteridae; genus Protopterus; species Protopterus annectens. The sequence goes on along the minus strand of NC_056745.1, from coordinate 1,308,405,302 downwards.
TCACACACCAGAAAAATCTAGGGGGGGGGGTCACACTAACCTAACCTTTACAACTACAAAGAAATTAGCACTACTCTTAATCTAACTATTATCAAAAAAGTCAAAAAGGAAGGAAAAATATTTTCACTTATGAACAGTAATGGAGCTTTTGGCCCACACATGTTTTAGTCAGGAGGCAAACAAGATCAGATGTAATTTAGGCAGGAAAGGGGACTTGTGGGTAAGGGAGGAGTAACCGATCTCTGATCTAAAGCTTTGGTATAAGGTGCTACATTTGGATACTGCTTGATCTGACAACTCCCAAGTGGAATCAAACAAAAAAGGCAACACCTTATCAACTGCTATGGTAAGATCTTACAAAATTGTACCATGTCCTTCCTTCCTTATCACTGCTGCAGTATTCTTTACAACCGGGGAGTATAAAAGGTACTGGAAAGGATGGGAGGAAAAAGACCCAGAGGAGCCCTCCAAAAAGCCAAGGAGGATGGTCCTGGTGAAACTAACCCTGGCCCTAGAAATGACATTCAACTTCTAGTGCTTGATAAAAGGGTATAGAGAAGACCAAGTAGCAGTTTCCAAAATGTATCTTTATCTAGTATCCAAACTCTTGAAAAAAAACACCAAAAGTGGCAACCGCCTTGGTTGAATGAGCCACAACATAAGAGGAAAGTTGTTTGCCACGAGAGGACTAACCAAAGGAAATGTCTTTAAAAGATCCAGGCAATTTTACAAAATGAAAATAAAAATTTGCTCAGATTTCCTAATATTTTTTTCCTTGTCTAAGTACACTTGAGCTGTCTATATAAATCCAGTGTGAGAAGAATCCTCTCACTAGCACAATGTGTAAATGGGAAAAAATAAAGGTGGATTGTTTGATTAAAAAACAAATCATTAACCACCCTAGGTATAAACGAAGGGAGACCCCATCCTTGTGAAAAAACAATAAAGGTCGGGACTGCCATGACTACCTAAAGTTCAGAGTCAAAAAGTAAGAGTCACCCACACTATAGTCTTCCATGTGCAGTGCAACAAGGAAAATGAAAACATAGGTTCAAAGAGAAAATAAGTTAACTTGTCAAGAACAAAAATAAGATCCAAGGAGGAGGAATTGGTTTTCTTGGGGGCCCAAGGTAAAGGATGCCTTTCAAAAATTGTTTGGACTTCAAAACAAGAAGCAAGGGGTGGATTCAAAGGCGGACAAGCCGAAATGGCTGACAAATAAGCTTTAACAAATGAATGGGCCAAACCTGGAGTGAAAACCCCAGCCCTGCTGAGAAAGAAAAAAAGGCTGGATGGTTCCCTGTACCAAAAGATCTTAAAGAACCAAAGAAAATGAGGAAGGTGGCAAGGAGGAGAGTAAGTTTGACCATAAAACCATAAAATAACCATTTTGGATAATGGAATAATGGATAATAGAAAGAACCCAAGAGACTGTGGTGATCTGTTACAAGGCAGGAAAAGAAAAAAATCAACCAGAGGGATAGAGTAATCGGGCCGAAGGGTAGAAGTGGCTGAATGCCAAATGGAAGCAGATTTGTCAGGTAAGGAAAGTTTCTGACCCTTGGTATCCAGTAATGGCTCATCTGGAAAAGCTCTCTAGGAACCCCACTTATTTCTAAGAAGGATATCCAGGTTGCCTACAGACAAAGGAAGGCTTAGATGGATAATTTCTATGAAATGTAAGAGCAGGAGAAAGAAGACTGTTTCAGATGCTCCATAACTTGACCCCTATATTGTAGGGTCTTAAAAAGCTCGGTAGCTGCACTGCCAAAGAGATTCTGATTGCCCAAAGGAGAATCTGGTAATTTAGCCCTGATGTCCTCAGCAGGAGCTTGTAGGCAAAACAAGAGTAACTCCTGATCACAGACCCAGATACAGAAGTCCTACAGGAGGCATCGGCAGCATCACAGCTACATTTAATAAAATGACGAGCTACCCGAAAAGCAGAACTCAAAAGGGAAATGGCAAAATCTTTGCCTCAGAGTAGAGCATATCATTCACAATGCTCCCAAGCCTAGAATGAAAAGCCAATACACATACAAAGTCACATGGATCTGGTAGGTAATGGCCCTGAAAATCTTTTTTCCCCCCCACAACTCTTTACAGAGACTGCCTTTATCAGAAGGACAAAGCTTAGAGGAGGACTGCAGCTTAAATAATTTATCAGTAGCCACACAGTCAGATCAGAGGAAGGACTTTTATACAAAGACTTTTGAGCTTCAAGAGAATTTATAGAACCTGTCAGGATTCTTAGGAGCAGGAGAATGGGAATAAGAGGCCTGAAAAATAGAAGGAAAGCAAAAAAGCCTAAGAGAGTCTTTTTGCAACAGTTCATAATACCTCCTTTGAATGCCAGAAACGGTAGAACAATCCCACTTAAAATGTTCCAGGCAAGTGTTCCAACTTTGGGCGCCAATCCCTTTAGAGCTTTCCTGCTAAAAGAAAGAGGAATCCCGAGCCCTAACAAAACAATTTTAAGAACAATGAAAGGACAATGCTAGGAACAACAGAAAATAAATAACCACACACTTGCCATAAAAACACACCAAAATACAAGGATGATGGAGACAGGGAGTTGCCACTGCAGCGGTGATCATTTGAACATCTATTGTTATGGTAGGTTTACTAAAATAGCTGTAATATGTTCATATTCCTCACTGCTGCAGTAGCCTTAGAAATATGGACAAATTACCCTAGCTTTCTCATTTGGAAGGTGGAAGGTGAAGAGTCCAGGATCCCCCCAGAAAATGGTCCTAGCAAAACCCAATCAGGATCTAGAAAGGGAATCAAACTTATAATGCTTTGTAATACTATGTACAGAGAACCAAGTAGCAGCTTCTAGACATTTCTAGAATTCAACTCTTTCCAAAAAAAAAAAAAATTAAGTCAAGGCCAAAAGGTAAATTTGGAAATGGTCTGTTTTGATACAGGTTATCCCTTCTTACCTTCACAACAAATGAATAATTCATCCGAAAATCTTGAAGGTGTATTTCTGTCAAGACAGCAACAGAGTTTTCTGTGAATATCCAAGGTATGAAGTACCCTTCCTTCTTTTTAAGTTCAGCAAAGATTAAGAGAGAGGTGGATGGGATGGCTTAAAGTAAAACCTGATACCACTTCAGGCATAAAAGAAGGATTAGTTCCCAAAGAAACCTTGTCCCTGTTGAAAATGAGGCAGAGTTGACTCACCAGAAGCACTTGCAACTCAGATACCATTCTTGCACATGTCAGAGCAAAAAGTAAAACAGTTTTCCATGTTAAAAATCTCAAGTCAGCCAGCTTAGCTGGTTCAAATTGATCAAGTTTTAGCTTCTCTAACACAAAATTAAGATCCCAAGGAGGGACCACCAGTTTTCTTGGAGGCCTCTCAAACAAAACCCCCTTCAAAACCATTTTGACATGAGACTACACTGAAAGAGGAAAATCCATGTGCAGACATGTTAAAACAGACAGCAAATGAACCTTATTAGAGGAATAACAAAAGCCATAGGATAGTAACTCACACAAATCTTGTAAAACCAGAGAAACAACGCCCTGAATAGATGCTGGTCATGTTGCTGGCACCAACAAGAAAACTTTTTCCATTTACTAATGTATGTTTTTCTAGTAGCAAGTTTCGTGCCTTCATTAGTACTTGCTGCATGTCTTCAGTAAACAAGTGCATAAAAGAAATAAAAACTATCATCCAGCCAGTCAACTGAATTTGACTGATAATGGGGTGGATCAAATACCCCTGTTCTTGTGTGAGTAAATACAGTCTGTAGACAAAGCTTGTAATTGCCACTAGCCATTTCCAAAACAAGAGAGAAAGTTGCAGTTGTGTGCACATACCATACATGTAGAGGTTTGAGTGTATTCACGGTTTCCTGGACCAGAAGGAAGTCACCATCCTGTCCAATTAACTGAAAAGGCATCTGTCTTCCAGGCCTTCATGCATGGAGTCCTGGAAGAGAATCTTACCAGTTCACTTCCTCCTCTGTGAACAAAAGAGGTCTACTTGAAGAACTCTTAACAGATGGATCAAATCTTGGCAGACCCCCCCCTCCCCCGACATAGTTTCCATTCCTGAGGGTCTGCCTTGGTCCTGCTCAGCTTGTCTGGCACACATTGTTGCTCTTACATAATGCAGGATACTTCTAAAGATTGTGCTGTGAAGCTATATCCCAAGTTAACACGGCTAGTCTGCAAAGGAGGCACAGAAGGTCTCAAACAGTCATTTCGACTTGTTGGACTGTCCTTGGTTTTGGGAGATCCAAGGCTTCTTTTTGGAACCATTTCTTAAAATTCTGTTTACCTGTATTTTATTCTGCTCTTTGCCAAAACTGGATGAAAAGTTAGAAATTCCCTTGGAAACTTTGGAAAGGAGGTATAAAAAAATTCTTCGACCAGTTTTCCCCTTTCAATGCACTTTTTGATCACCTCTGAAACAGACGAGCCACACACTAAACCTCTATCCAAAGATGAATTTAAAATCTAATTTCTACCATCACCTGGATGATTCTGAGAATGCAAATATCTTGAAAACCATACCAGTGCCCATAGTCCACGAAGTATCAGAGTCCTATGCAAAAGTAAAAGTGTAGAGACCTGTACAACAAAATAAGAAGTTATGTACTCACCATAACGTTCCATCTGAGTAGGTGACAATTTGTCTGCAACCTTTGGGTCTTGGATCCGATATCGGATCCGAGCCAGCAACTTATTCTAGAGCTTAGAGATCCGAGCTCCTAGCTCCTCCCCTTACCCATAATCCCCTGCCAACCCTGATTGACCTCAGATCGAGTTTGCCCTTATACAACAAGCTAAAAGCTAAATATGTCCCGAAAGGGACCAAAAGAAGGACATCCAGGAAATAATTTCTGAAGGCCAGGGGTAAGGAGGGGGGGATGGTTGCAGACAAATGAAATCACCTACTCAGATGGAACGTTATGGTGAGTACATAACTTCTTAATCTGAAGTAGGTGCTTCATTTGTCAGCAACCTTTGGGACAGAGTCCCCAGCTACCTGAATCTTGGGCGGCCATCATGGAAGGATGTTCTGGAGCACTGCAGAGTCGAAGGATGCTCTCCCTCTGGAAATAACGTCCAGCTTATAAAGGTTGATAAAGGTATGAGATGAAGCCCAAGTGGCTGCGGAGCAAATATCGTCTAAAGGAACTCTAGATCTAAAGGCAGCAGAGGTGGATATAGAGCGAGTGGAATGTGCACGGACTCAGAGGTGCGGGCCTCCCAGAACTTTCATAGGCCAGAAGAATACACTGTGAAATCCATCATGATAAAGTGACCTTAGAAACAGCTTTGCCTAAGTTGAATTTGGTAAATGAGATGAACAACTGATCGGATTGCCTGTGACCAGCAGTCCTATGAATGTAGAAGTGCAATTGTCTATGCACATCTAAAGAATGCAGTTTGTATTCTCCTTTATTCTGGTACTTAGGAAAGAAAACTGTCAGGTTAATGGATTGGTTGATATTAGTTTCTGAAGCCACCTTAGGAAGGAAGGAGGGATTGGTCCTGAGGTACACTCTATCCTGATGAAAGGTCAAGCAGGGAGGTTTCACACAAAGGGCCTGAAGTTCCGAAACTCTTTTTGCTGAAGTGATGGCGACAAGGAACGCCGTTTTCCAAGAAAGGTATTTAAGTTCGACCGAAGCAGCAGGTTCAAAAGGAGGGGCAGTCAAGGCCTGAAGGACTAGTGATAGATCCCAAGGGGGTACAACTTCCTTGACAGGAGGACTGAGCAAGAAAGTACCCTTGAGGAAGGTTTTACATAATTTCATTGTAATCAAACGACCTGTATCATGTCCCACATGGTAATGAGAGATGGCTACCAATTGTACCTTGACCGTGGAGCAGCTAGCCCCTTGCTGAAAAAGACCGGTGAGGAAATCCAAAACAGACTGTAATGGAGCTGTGAAGGGATCTAAGTTATGATGTTACGCCCAGATGGAAAAACGCTTCCATTTGCTGCTATAGACTTTTCTAGTGGAAGGTTTATGTGCTGCTACCAAGATGGCTTTAACTGGGGAAGAGATGCCGGGAGTCCTGACTAGGAGTGGAACTGGAGCAGCCAAGCTGTCAGCTTCAGGTTGTCCAGGTTCGGGGTCAGGAGACCTAGGGGATGGGATATTAGATCCGGAATGGGATCCAGAATCCAGGGAGGATACATCAGATGAGACCACAGGTAAGGGAACCAAGTTTGACGAGGCCAGAATGGGGCAATGAGGATCATTCTGCTCCCCAACCGAGAGGCTTTCTGTAAGAGTTTTAGCATCAGGAGTAGAGGAGGATAGGCATAAAGTAGACCGGGAGGCTAAGCATGGACTAGAGCGTCTCTCGGGGCTTCCCCCAAGGGGGGTATTAGGGCGAAGAAGCTGTTGCATTTCGTATTTGAGGGAGAGGCAAAGAGATCGCAACAGGGTTGCCCCCATATGGCAAAAATCCACTTCGCTACCTGGGAATTGAGAGACTACTCGTGAGGGGAAAGAATGGTGCGGCTGAGTTTGTCCGCCAGTATGCTGGACTGTCCCGAAATGTGCGTTTTGATAAGAAAGCGGTTGGTGGAGATCGCCCATTCCCACACCCTCATGGCCTCTCGACAGAGAGTAGGACCTGGTTCCCCCCTGTTTGTTGATGTACCAGACAACTGACATGTTGTCAGTCTGTATCGCAATCGTTCCTACGGGAAGAAGGTTCTGAAGTGCTTGCAACGCTAACAGCACCGCTCTCATCTCCAGGACATTGATATGCAAAGAGGTCTCTGCGTCTTCCACGTGCCTTGGACCGTTCTGCCTGAGAAATGCCCCCCCCCCACCCGAGGCAAGAGGCGTCCGTGGTCACCGTGGCGAGGGGAGGAGGCAAGCAGAAGGGGCACCCCGTATGGAGGTCCAGGGACTGGAGCCACCATAAGAGCCCTCCTGCAAGTTCTGCTGAGTGGGATAGGGTGACTGAGGGGGAGGTGTTGAAAGGACCATTGGAATTGAAGGGTCCACTGTAGTACCTTCATATTCAGGCGAGCGCATGGCAGAAGAGTAATTGCTGCCGCCATAGAGCCTAGCGCCCTCAGGACCAATTCCGCCGGTGGAGCTTCTGATTGAAGGATGGCCCGCACATGAAGCCTCAGGTTTTGAAGTCGCTCCACGGTAAGGAATGCCCGAAGACTTCTCGTATCCAACTTGGCTCCTATAAACTCTATCACCTGCGTCGGAGCAAGAGAGGATTTGACCCTGCTGATCGTGATGCCCAGTTGGGGGGCCAGCCGGAGAAAGTAATCTCTGGCTGAACAGAGTAGATGCCTTGTTGGGGCGGTCAGGAGCCAGTCGTCCAGGTAAGGAAAGACCTGCATTCCCTGGAGTCTCAGGTGGGCCGCTATCACTGCTAATACTTTGGTAAACACCATGGGGGCTGTGGTGAGACCAAAGGGAAGGACCCTGAACCGGTAGTAACTGGCTCCCAGCCGGAAGCAGAGAAACCTCCTGGATCATCTGTCCATTAGTATGTGGTAGTACGCATCCTTGAGGTCTACGGAGCACATCCAGTCGCTCTCCGGAAAAGGGGGAGAATGGATTGGAGAGTGACCATTCGGAATTTTTCTTTGGTTACTGACAGGTTCAAAAGGGAAAAGTCGAGAATTGGTCTTAGGTCCCCCGTCTTTTTTGGCACCAGAAAGAACCTGGAGTAAAACCCTAATCCGAGCTGATCTGGGGGGGGGGGGGGTGGGCTGGATGGCTCTTTTTTCTAGGAGCTGCTGTATCTTTGCAGCGGCCACCTCCCTCTGATCGGGTGGTACATCGGGGAGGTTTTTGATTTTGGGGACATGGTGCAGTGGGATATTGTAACCTCTGGATAGGATATGAAGCACCAAGCGATCTGACATGATGGACTCCCAAGCTGCCAGGTGCCAAAAGAAATGCCCCCCGACTGCCTCCAGAGCGGAGCAGTCGGGCAACCCCTCAGGGCTGCTGCATGGGCAGATCAGAGAAGGTTTCTCTGGACCCAAAATTTCTAGGAGCCCCTCTGCCTCTAGGGCGGCGTCCTCCCTGTCCTCCTCTGCTACGGAAGGACTGGTTGTCCAGAGCAGGCTGGGAATGTTGCGATTTCCGCAACCACATCTTCTTCTGTCCCTTTTGGTTCTTGGAGAAGGATCTCTGGGGAGCAGAGAAGCAGACTCCGACGGCAGACGTCTTCCAGTCCTTTTCGCTCTGGACAAGTGTCTCACGAACGGTCTTGCCAAATAAAGCAGAACCATCAAAAGGGGCATTCTCAAAGGATGCCTTAAAAGGGTTCCGCGAAGTCACAATGTCGGAGCCAGGCCTGGCGTCTCATGACTAGACCTGCTCCGCTGGTTCTAGCGGCTCCCTCTGTAGCGTGGGACAAAAGCCGCATAGAGGTATTCGAGATAGACCTTAGAGTGGCCATGCGAGTGGAGTACAACTGTTTGTCCTCTGCCGACATGGACTCGGGGGGGGGGGGGGGGGGCAGCATATTCTTTGATAAGATCTCGCTGCATCCTAATGATTATGTGCCATGTAGTTCAGGGACCTTACTGAGAAGGTCGCTGAACTAAACACCCGCTTCCCTAGGCGATCCATCGAGTGGGACTCTCTGCTCGGTGGATGGACCAAGGGGCTCTCCTGAGCTAATTCCATCTTGTTGGCTGTCGCCATCAACATGGCATCTATGGGGGGACCCTTGCTCCAGTGGGATCTGTCTGCAGGGGGGGGCTCAGAATCCTATCAGGGTGTTTGGGAACTGGCTCCACAGTGTCCGGCTCCTTCCACGCCCTGGTGGTAATAAGATCCACCAGGGGGTCGGCCGGAGGGGACACCCAAGAGGTAGACGGTCCTGCTTCGAATGCCTCCAGGAACATGGATTCGTCGGAGGAAGCCTTGGGGGGCAGACCACTCCCCTCCGATCCTGAGCATTTCCATAATGTCTCCGAAGGAGACATCCTCGGGGGGTGACCTTGGGGAGCCTTCCCCTTCATCCAAGTCTGTGTCTTCTGTTAAGGACTAGGGGGAGTCCACGTGTCTCCTCTTACACTTCCGCTTATGAGGCACTTCCTAAGGGGGACTGTCCGAGGAGGTCTCACCAGCAATATCCTGTTCCAGAGGAACGACCTGAGACATCGAAGAAGGCTGTCCCTGTGGCCGGGTGATGGAAGCCTGACTCAGCCGAGAGGGAGTGCAGGGAGGAGCTGATACAAGGGCCGGGGGGTCCGGATGCCCTCAACAGAGCCCTCTCCACCGCATTGAAGGCCGAAGGGGAGTCGCTCTCTCTGGGATCCGAAAGCAGACTCCCACTCGGATCCGATGGTGGGATCGGAAACGGCGCAGAGACCGTCGGATCAGAAGGACCCGTGTGCTCCGACCTGGACGGAGCCGAAGGCACACCGAATCCCTCGGATCCGAAGCTTGGCCCACGGCTCCGAGAACTCGGATCCGACAAGGTAGGACCTGACAGACTCGAGGGCAGAGTCGGATCCGAAGTAACCAGTACTGTCGGCGCTGACCCACCCCCGGCTCCAACGCTGCCAGGCTCCGAGCGCTCCGAACCCGGGAAGCGGGTCGGAGAAGGAACTATCGAGGCAAATAAGGGTGTTGAGCTCCCGAGAGAGCACTCCCATCTGCAGCTGGGCCTGGATGAGCCTTTGCATCATCCGGTCCAAGTCCGCATCCGAAAGGCTATAAGAAGATCTCGACGAGGCCACCGAGGCGGGCCGGGAGTGCCACCTCGATGACCCCGACGGAGATCGGGTCTCCTCCTCCTCGGGTCCCGGAGAGAAGCACGGGGATCGGAGCCGAGGAGGAGGGGATCTGGAAGCCGTGGAGGGAGAAGCCCGCTTAGCTGGGGGGGGCCGAAGCGGAGGCCTCGGCCCGCCGCTTGTGGTGCTTCTCCCTCCTTTTCTCCCTCCTGGCCTCCCTCTCCTCTGGCGCCTTAGTGGGAGTTTAAGTCCCGGCCGGGGGGCAGAGGGGCAGGAGTGACCGCCACCGAGGACTGGGGTGGTGCCACGGGAGTACCGGAGGCCGAAGCCGAATCCGGGGGCTAAAGTCCCGCCAGGATCAGCTTCGACCTGCGGTCTTTCAGTGCCCTGGGGTTGAACGCCGCGCAGATCGAACATCCAGAGGAGAGGTGTTCAACCCCAAGGCACCGAACACACAGTGTGGCCATCCGCCACTGAGAGCTTATGGCCACACTCGGTGCATTTGGAAAAAAATAGGCTTTGGGGCCTCCGACAGTTTAAATAAAATTAAAATTACCCAAACACACAAGGCCCCAAACACAACAACAACACACACACACACTATGCCCAGCGAGGGAAGGGGAGGATTACACTAAAAATAAAGCTAAAGTTAAAGCTAAATTAACAAAAGGGAAACCGAAACACACACAAACTGTTTAACTATAATAATAAACAGGATTTTAACACAAATTCAAACACTTATCTGAAAAGCGCTAGGAGCTCTGCAATCTAGAAGCTTACTCTAAGAGCGGCAAACTAGATCTGAGGTCAATCAGGGTTGGCAGGGGGATTATGGGTAAGGGGAGGAGCTAGGAGCTTGGATCTCTAAGCTGTAGAATAAGTTGCCGGCTCGGATCCGATATCGGATCCAAGACCCAAAGGTTGCAGACAAATGAAGCACCTACTTCAGATCTAAATTTAAAGCAGATTTTGCCTCATAAGAAGATACTGCAGCATATTCTTTGGTGTCACTAAAGCCCAAACAAGCTCAGCTCAAGCTGCCTCATAGTTTGGGTGCATGGAAGGTACCCTGAAGCTTTGGAAGCTGTCTGGCTGTTATATCCTTAGCAGGATATAACTCATACAGCTAAGGCTAACGCAGCAATAACCAGTACTGTAAATACCTTGCATTCTGCAACAGGCTACCACTGGAACTAAATGCTTTGTAAATATCCTTGGAGCACTGCCAACTCAAAGTGTAATGCAGAAAAGTGAAAATGTGAGACAGGCGCAGATAAAACTTAAGAAATGTCTAAAATCTGTACCTGTAAGATGTGAAGATAAGCATCTTTTAAAATTAAGGGTAACCAAAAAATCAAATGGGGAATGAAAGTAACATTTTGAACTTAGGAATGGTTACAAAATGTTTTAAAAAAGAACCGATATAGAACTGGTCTCTCTGACGCTTCTCTATTAGGCACCTCAAACACTCATGAGTAAAAACACGTTCCTAAATTAGTAAGGAACAATGAGTGCCCCTGAGTCAGTAGGTCCTGAATGAGTTTGGGGGGGGGGGGGGATGAGGAGGAATCCCTTGAAAGAGGAAGAGATTCCCACTGCCATGTGTATCCCATGACGAATCACTTTCAGAGTCCATTTGTCTGCCATTAACTGTTGCCAAATAGGGAAATGTAGGTTCAGATTTCTGGAAAAGACTAAATGCTTGGCAGGGTGGGGAAAGATGGTGGGGTAGAAGATGGTCTCAGACTTGTTGGACTGTCCTTTATTCTGAGGGGCTCTTTTCTTCTAGAACCCTCTACACCATTGCTTTTTAAAAGTCTGCTTACCAGCATCATGTAGTATCTGCTTATTTTTGTAAAAAGTTGTAGAAGCACATAGGTTCATATGTGTACACTAGGCTACCAACCAATAGGACCCTTATGAGCCCAGCCATTAGCCTAGGCAGCATTAACCCTTTGCAGACTTGGAGAAGAAAGGCTGAAAAATCTAAATTCCCTGGATCCATTTGCCTCTCTCATCATGCTCTTTACGGACGTCTGCAGATGGTCACAAAACTGTCTGTCTGTTTGTGACAGAATTCAACATTCAGATTTAATATATTCAGGAAGGTTTTGAGTACACAACCATGCAAACCTCATCAAAAAGTACAGTTTTGTACCTACCATAAATGTAGATGTTCGAAGATCCACATTGCTGCAGTCCTTACATATGGGTAGTCCGCTGTCCTCGGTCGGCCCGAATACCAAAGTATTAGGCTGACGTCGGTCATGGGCGCTTAGATCTGACATCAGAGCATCAGGGTATAAAAGCGCATGCCCGACATCATATCCTCAGTCTTTTCTTGCCCCAGATGTCAGAAGGCCCTAAAAAGAAAAGCCACAGCCCAAAAACAGGATACCTCCCAAAAACATGCCCAACATCAACCATCACCCAAACCATATAACCATGTCAAACTACAGAGGGGAAGGAGGGAGGGTAAATTGGACTGCAGCAATGTGGATCTTCGAACATCTACATTTATGGTAGGTACAAAACTGTACTACGTTCTTCATCTCACATTGCTGCAGTCCTTACATATGGGTAGAATCCCAAAGCAGAGGTAAAGGGAGGATGGCAAAATCATAAAGCATTAGGGGCTGCTAAAATGCCCTGTAATATTGCAGTGGCAAAACCAGCCCTAGACTTAGAATAAAGAGGAAGGTGGTAATGCTTGGAAAAGTATGTACTGAACTCCAAGTGGCTGCTTCCAAAATATCTTTGTAGCTACCCCTTAGAAAGGCAGTAGAAGTGGCAGTAGCTCTAGTGGAATGAGGTCGGATTCAGCCGGAATCTCCTTACCATGATGGGAATAACAGAAAGAAATACAAAACCCAATCCATTTAGAAATAGTTTGTTTTGAAACAGGTTTTCCCTGAGAACCCAAAGCAAAAGAAACAAACAACTGCTGAGACTGCCTGAACCCCTTGGTTCTGCTCAAATAATAACGTAACTGCCTGTGAATATACAAAGTATGCAAAATCTTCTCCCCTTTATTTTGGGGTTTGCATAAAAAGTAGGCAAATGAATAGTTTGGTTCAAGGCCACACTAGAAACCACTTTAGGCATAAAGGAAGGATTAGTATGCAAAGATACCCTATCCTTATGAAAAATCAGGAAAGGTTCCACTGCCATAAGGGCCTGTAATTCAGAAACCCTTCTTGCAGAGGTAATGGCCAACAAAAAAGCAGTCTTCCATGATAAATACTTTAACTCGGCAGTAGCTGCAGGCTCAAAAGGTTGTAGAGTAAGCTTTTCCAACACAAAATTGAGATCCCAAGCAGGAGTAGGAGCTCTACGTGGGGGTCTCATGTTCTTTGCCCCTCTAAGAAATTGCTTAAACCAAGGATGGGAAAATAAAGGAGGGTCACAGTCATAGTGAGCAGAAATGGCTGCAGCATGAACCTTTATCGAGGAGAAAGACAAACCCTTGTCCAATAACTCAGTAAGATATTGAAGAGAAACACTTAAATCAGGCTTGGAAACATCAAAGTCCTTCGCTTTGCTCCAAAGAAAAAATCTCCTCCATTTATCAGTGTAAACTTTCCTTGTACTAGGCCTTCTGGCCTCCAAAATAACATTCAAAACTTGTTGTGGAAGCTGAGACCCTCCAGGGTCTAAAACAGAATATGCCAGGCTGTGAGATGCAGAGACTGAATCTTGACATTGAGGAAGTGATCGCCCTCCTGGGACAAAAGATGCGGAATCAAAGGCAGAGGCCATGGAGGCTCCCGTACCAAACTCCTCAGTAGTGGGTACCAGTGCTGTCGAGGCCAATCCGGCGCTATCAGAATCATGGATGGCTTGTCTATTCTGGCCTTCGGAGTACCTTGGGAATGAGAGGCAGAGGTGGAAAGGCATAGACATGAAGATTGCTCCAACTGAATGATAGAGCATCCACCTTCCAAGCTGTGGGATGAAACATTTTTGTGCAAAACTTTGGCAACTGGTAATTTAGTGGAGAAGCGAACAGATCTATGTCTGGAGTCCCCATAACACTGTCAACTTTTGAAACACATGAAGATCCAGTTTCCACTCGTGAGGATCCACAATTTGTCTGCTCAACACATCCGCTAAGGAGTTCTGTGCTCCTGGTAGAAACCTTGCCTGAAGATTGAGGTGTAAACTGAGAGCAGTCTCCCACAAAATCATCGCTTGCCTGCAAAGAGGGTACGAATGGGTTCCCCCTTGCTTGTTGATGTACCACATGACAGTAGTGTTGTCTGTTTGAATCAACACCTGTCCTGGGTGAAGTAAATCCTTGAAAGCCATCAATGCAAATTGGACTGCTAACATCTCCTTCAAGTTGATATGCAAATGTTGAAGTCTGACAGGCCACGTGTCTTGCACCCATTTTCCATTGAGGTGTGCTCCCAAGCCTTGTCCGAGGCATCTGTCGTTAGAATCTGACTCGCCTCTGGTCGGGTCACAGAGAGTCCCTTGTTTAGGTGACATTCCTGAGCCCACCACAAAAATTCTTTCTGAATGCAAGGTATTATCTGAATGACAGTGTCTAGATCTTGGCAGTGTTGTGTCCATACATTTTTGAGATATCATTGAAGCTTCCTCATATGCAGTTTGGCATTGGGAAGCACCAGAATACAAGATGCCATGAACCCCAAGGCTTGAAGGACTGTCCTTGCAGTCAGCCTGGACTGTAGAGACATTTGATGGAAATAAAGAGAAAGGCTTCTTTGTTTGTCCGGGGTCAAAAAGGCCATCTGGGAAGCTGTATTCAGTCTCACACCCAGAAAGCACATGTCTTGAGAGGGTACTAGACTGGACTTTGTTTCGTTCACAGAATACCCTAGGCATCTTAACACTACCATCACATACTGTAGATGATGCAGAAGTTCGTCTTTGTGTTGTGCAATAATCAGGCAATCGTCCAAATAAGGATAAATCTGTATTCCTCTTAACCTGAAAAAGGCTATCACTGGAGCCAGAACCTTTGTGAACACTCTGGGCAGTAGATAAGCCAAAGGGCAATGCAGAGAACTGATAATGTAAATTTCCAGCCAGCAGGTACCTCCTGCAACTGGGCCTGATAGGAACATGAAGATAAGCCTCTTTGAGATCCAGAGTTACCATCCAGTGATCTTTTCCCAACAGAGGTAAAAGTTGTGGTAACGTCAGCATTTTGAACTTTGGAATGTCCAGATAAGTGTTGAGGATAGATAAATCCAAAATTGGTCTCCACGTGTTCCCTTTCTTTGGCACTAGAAACAGGCGAGAATAAAATCCTAGTCCCACTTCTGACAGAGGAACTGGCTGTATAGCTCCTATTTGAAGAAGTAAAGAAATCTGCTTGTGAGCCTCTATCCTTTGCCGAGGAGGAACGTCTGGCATGCCTTTGAAAGGAGGCAATGTATGGAAATAGAACTTGTAGCCTCGGTTTATAATGTCCAATACCCATTTGTCCTGGGTGACTAAAAGCCAGTTTTGCTTGAAGAGTGCTAACTTTCCTCCCAAAGGAGCTGCCAGGGAAGAAGAATCTGGCAGCTGAAAATGCAGGTCATTGGGCCTGTTTACGAAAGGAATGGCCCCTGCCCTCACCTGCAGAATGTGCAGGTGAACTCCAAGTTCTAGGCCTGAATGTACTTTGAGCTCTGCCCCTGCCACGTCTAGATCTACCCCTAGACTGAGAATCAGAAGAAGGGTAGGTCCACCCCTTAGTAGGCCAATTTCTACTAAACTTTGGAGGTTGCACCTGCAAAAAATCTTTAACAGTCTGCATGGACTTAGCCTTGTCTTCCATTTTCTTCAAAACCAACTCCACAGGGGGACCAAACAAAACTTCAGACTGTAAAGGGGCATCCAGAATTCTAGATTTAACATGCTCGGACAAATTCTGATCCTTAAGCCAGGCGTGTCTACGAAGAACTGAACCAGTGGCAGCCACCCTAGAAGAGGCCTGTACAGCATCAAAACCACACTGCAAAGAATGCTTACCCACCTGTTCAGAGACATGCACTAAATCCTGCAATTCTTTACACTCTATGCCCTCTGCCAAAGCATCCACTTTAGATTTTAGCTGAGAAAGGAGGAAATGCTGATATTTCAACATATGAAACTGGCAATTTAAAGCCCTCATTGCCAAAGTAGAAGAGGTATACACCTTCTTACTCCATCTATCCAAAGCTCTAGCTTCCTTATCTAGAGGAACCGGATTCTTTACAACAGAAGCTCTAACACCCTTAGGCCCCTGACTAATAGTTTCCGGGTCCGCCCTAGGACTCTTATACAGATATTTATGAGCCTCAGGCACCCTGTAATACCTGTCCGGTTTAACTGGCGCAGGAGGCAAAGAATCTGGATTAAGGGAAGCCTCCGAGAAAACATCTTGAGCAACATCCAAAACAGGAGGTATAGCCAAGGGTCTATGCTGTGGTAAAACAAAATTCCCTAAGCCTCTTCCGTGAATCAGAGAAATCCTGTCCTTCCCACTTAAAATGCTCCCTCATGGAATGCAGAGTTTCTGAAAATGAAAAATCCTCTGGAGGAGAAGCAGAAGGAGTGGAATCCTCTGCATCAGAATCCAGTAAGGGGAAAATCTGGAATATCTTCAGCGAAGAGCCTGAGTCATCTGAGGCCTGATCCAAACTTTCCAACTCTGGCTCCACCCTGGGCCTCTTATCAAGAGGGGGCATAGAACCTCTAATTAAAGTAATCAAATCTTCTGCCATTTTAAGCATGTGCTTTTTAGGCACAGACCCTGAAGTACCTGGAGGGACACCAGAGGAAGGCAAAACAGACCTGCCCTTAGAAGAAGCCTTAGAAATAGTAGCAGAAGGCCTAACCACCTTAGGCATAGAAGGGAGAACAGTAACTTGAGAGGCCCCTTCAGCTTGACCTGACTCCTGTGAGGCCACATCCTGCAAAATCAAAGTTTCCCCCTGAGACTCAACAGAAACTTCAGCCGGATCCACCTGCTCCACTGTAGTTTCTGCAGGACCAGCGTCCGAAACGGACGAATCAACCTGTCTTTGCGCTTCTTCGTGGAAGCGGGCGTCGGAGGATCCGACGGCATATTATAATTACACCGCTTACCAAAAACTAACCTAGCACAATCTAACCTTCTTTTTATAGTGCGCTTATTAAACCTAGTACAAAACCGACACCCGACTACGTCGTGGTCCGGTCCCAAACAAGGAATGCAAAGAGAGTGATCATCCCTATGCGGTATCTGTTTCCCACAAGAAATACAATTATTCACTTTTTCTGACATCCGGAATTAACTGAGGCAAGAAAAAACAAAAATATTCCCCAACGGGGTACTTAGCCCAACTTGGTTTCGGTCTGAATCTCAGAATACGAAAATTTCAGAACGCCGAAAAGCACTTGCAACGCTGCTTCTGCATCGGACCATGCGGCAAAAAAAGACTGAGGATATGACGTCGGGCATGCCCTTTTATACCCGGACGCTCTGATGTCAGATCTAAGCGCCCATGACCGACGTCAGCCTAATACTTTGGTATTCGGGCCGACCAAGGACAGCGGACTACCCATATGTAAGGACTGCAGCAATGTGAGATGAAGAACATCAGCTCCAGTAGAAGCAGCCGTGGAAGTGGTATCAGCCAAATCATAAGCACATTTGAAAGAGTGGGTAGCCACTTGAGACACAGAAGCAATTAAATTACATTAAGATACCATTTCTTCAGATGAGGGAAAATAAACCACAATGTTTTTCGTATTCTCAAAAGAACTATGCCTAAATTTTAACATATGAGCATAAGCATAGATTATTCTACAAATAAGGGTTGCAAAAGAAACCACTTTTCCCAAGTCTATCAAAAGCTTTTCCATCCTTGTCAGAGAGAAATGAATGGTCTTTAACCAGATTTTTAGCAGCAACTGTTTACCACAGCTCGCAGTGCTGGGTCTGACCTGGGGTTTGGAAATTTAAAAAAAAATAGAGACCGAAGAACTTCAATCAATCAATCTGCTTTCTCAGGGGCAGCAGTCTGGGTGTCAGGCAAGTTACAAGCTGCAATAAGGTTATCCTCTAATGCTGGAAGAACAGAAAATTCTGGAGTAGGTTCAGTAAATTCTAGTTGAAGTAAAGACAGTGTAAGACCATTATGTTCCCACCGATTCATTCTGGAAATTGTTTCAGAAAAAGAAAATCTTTCAAAGGGATTGCCAGAAACAACACTTACTTTAATCAGACACCTGGGGGGGCAGGACTTGTCCTTTTTACAATCATTTTGTGGTTCAAAGTTTTGAACCTCCTCAGAAAATGATGAACCCCTCCTTTCTTTCATCAGAAATACCAGAACCGGAAGGGTCCAGAGCCTGAACTCAACCCTGAGCTAGACCCAGTAAAACACTACTGTCCAAAGAAACAGACAAAAGACATATGCTTAATGTTTTGCTTGTTTTAAAAGTAGTTTCTGAAGAAGCAGATCTATTTTGACAGCAACATTTCCACAGAGACAGGCACTCCTGTCCAACTAGGCAGAGAGGTATTTCTTAGTAATTTTCTAAGCTGGGCATGAGTATTTCCCTCTTGCCCACCAAGGCAAACAGCCGCAGAGGACATGTGTAACCCTGGTCCATGGTGAGGCTAAGAACTAAACCACAGGGAGCCAAGGAAAATGATGAATGTCCGAGACACTAGAAACAGTCACAGTAGAGTCACTGATCTGCAGTTGAAGCACTCTAGCAACCTGCTGATACGGCAAAGGCTATTCCCTTCATTTTTTTTTCTTTCATTTTTGAGGCCATCAGAAGGAAGAACAAGGAACTGGAAAGGTTGCTCCAAGTTAAATCTGAAAAATACATGCCCAATTTCCAGGGAAGTCTGGCAGCAGCAGTTGGTATCACAGGTAACCATTAAAACAAGTAACATTTTCCACCATAAAACAGCGGGAAGCATTTTAAACTCTTACCCCAGTCCCTAAAAGTTAAACAAAACAACTTTTACCACGGAAAGCACAGTTACACAAGTCATATTTACCTTTTAACAGTAGACATTCAAATTCCTCATTGCATCAGTGGCATTTGGGTTATCTGCCAAGGTAACCAATACAGGACAGCTTTCAAAAGCTCAGACTTACTTCCCTCTCTCTTCCTGTGCCAGCCGATTGGCTGAGCATGTCTGGAGGGGGAAGCCTTCAGCTGTCACAAGAAGTTAGTGCACAGGCCTTTTCACTTCCACAAAGGACAAGTACCTGAAGCCAAAATCATCTAACAAGAATAAATCTGCAGCCAATCAAAATACCATTCAAAACACAAATCCAACAACAACCAAATCTAAGAGGCTGAGACCCACCTCAAATATCCACAATCTGGAGGAAGTCAAGTGGGTGCTGCCACTGAGGATTTTAAATATCTACTCTTTTAGATAAAATTAACCCAGCCACTGGGGATGCACAAGCCAGTGCATTTCTTTGTGCCGGTCCCAAGCCCGGATAAATGGGAAGGGTTGTGTCAGGTAGGGCATCCAACGTAAATATTCTGCCGCATAACTTATGGCGCGAAAATTTCATATTTCCATACCGGATCGGTCGAGGCCCGGGTTAACAATGACCGCCACCAGTACTGTTAGCCAACAGGGTCCTGGTGGAAATTGGGCTACTGTTGGCCTAAGGAGAAGAGGATGGCGAAGGCATGCCCGAAGGCAGGAAGACAGGAGGAAGGTTATGAGTGTAGCAGTGAGGGTAGGAACTTTGAATGTTGGCAGTATGACTGGTATAGGAAGAGAGCTAGCGGATATGATGGAGAGAAGGAAGGTTGATATATTGTGCATGCAAGAGACCAGATGGAAGGGAAGTAAGGCCAGGTGTTTAGGAAACGGGTTCAAATTGTTCTATCACGGTGTGAATGGCAGGAGAAACGGGGTAGGGGGTTATACTAAAGGAACAATATGCCAAGAGTGTTTTAGACGTGAAGAGTGTGTCAGACAGAGTGATGTTTATGAAGCTCGAAATTGATGGTGTAATGATGAATGTTGTTAGTGCATTTGCTCCACAAAAAAAAAAATTTTTGGGGTTGGTGAATTTTTGGGGGTT